>NC_133103.1:45588046-46188046 GCF_022965805.1 Primulina eburnea | reverse complement strand
TGCCACTCATAGCCATTGATGTTGACTTCCTATCAAGCCGCCCTATCTCTGATAGCTTCTCTGACACGCCAAACCCCTGTAGTTCTGACAGATAAGATAGCACTCAAGTGCGACACTGTTATCGAGGTAGCCCGAGTGATAAGCTTCTCGGGAGATGGCTCGAGAGCCTGGGCATCTGCTTGCTCGGGGAGAATATGTCCCGGCCATTCACCTGTCCGACTTCTACAGAATCCATCCTGCAGATTAAACCAGATTTGGGCTATCAATTTAGCATCCATGACCCGGACTATCCCAAGGGTATCATCATCCCCCAATGCCTAATAATTGTTGTACCAAGTGACAGAAAGATTGTTGGGATCAAATTAAATTTTAGAAAATGATGAATAAACTCTTTTAAAAACATTCTTCAAACTTGAGTTATAGTTGCTCGTTCTTGAAAAGTTCATAAATTAACCAAGCACCAATATAGTGAATTGAGATTGTTTTATAACCAAGAGAAAATAAACTCAATATAATCCTAAAAATCGATTAAACATTTTGAAAAACATTAAAAAAACATTCAATTTGAATGTATAAAAATATTTTTGTTGAAACATTTTATCAAAAATTTTGTATGAAATATTTTGGAATTCGGAAGAACAAATAAAATACTTCAACAATGCAAATCAAAACAACAACAATAATTAAATGTAATAAAATAAAGATGCGCAAATTTATTTATGGATGCTCATATATTAATAACTTTCACCCTTTCTTCAACTTAAGAAGGTTTCACTAGAAAACTTTGATTTATACAACTCTTTATAAAAACTCATTTCAATTTAGGACCTATCTCTTGCTAATCGAAACTCTTATCACACTCTCGGTTGAAGGCCACAACCCCAAAATCCGCATAATGTTTAACTTTTATTATGCAAAAACTCCAAACACAATTTTTACGTCTTTGTGTAAAGATCATCACTCATCTATTCTTTGAAACTCAACTCGCATTTATATGTGTGATTGATTATGTGTGTGATGATTTAATCTATTACAATATATTTATCTCAAATGTATCCACACATATCGGAAAGACTCCCACTAAGCTAATCTATCTATTTAGACTCCCTTTTTTGAGAAGAACTTATCTTATGGGTGAGCTTTCTTTTTATTTCTTACTCTAATCTACTCAAGGCTCCAAACCACTTAAATATGTACTTCTCTCTTGTGATTTGATCTTCAAAGTGTTGTATTTATGGCCTCAAAAAATAATATGAATATTTGAAACATGAATATGACTGTTTGGAAATGTTTTGTACGGTTTCTGACATTAAAACGGTCATATTTGAGTTGCTGACCATTTTTCGATATTGAGCTGATTTTGTGTTGAAGCGGCTGGAGTTGTCTGGTCTAGCTGCAGCTAGAGTTGGCCTGGTCTAGGTAGCGAACCGAATCAATCCAAATATTAGTAAAAATTTAAGGTTCGGATTCGGCTCGAATTAAGTATATTCGAGCTCGATTTTTGTTTATTTTTAGCTCGAGTTCGGCTCGAAAAGAAGTTCGAATCGAAATCTTTGAACCTATTCGTGAGCTATTCGCACTATTGTTTGGATATTAAGGTTCGAGAATGAAAGTTCGAAATGTATATATATTAAATATATAATTATATCATATTAATAAAATGTTAAGGCTCGCGAGCGACTCGAGAACTATCGAACAAAATAATTTGGCTCGAGTTCAGCTCGACAAAAGTTCGAACATGTTCAAGTTTGACTCGAGTTCGAAAAATTTGAATACGATTCAAATATTTATTGAGCAAACTCGAAATTTTTTCGAACCAACTCGATTTGTTTACAGCCCTATTCTGGTCCAGCTATAGTTTGGTTGATGGAGTTTGTTTTGTCCGACTCGAGTTTGGCGGCTAGAGTTTTTCCACATCTAGCTGGTCTTTTATCTTGATTCATCAATTTCTGGGAAAACTGATAAACATTATATTTCTACTCAATAATCAAGAATCACTCAATTTTGAGTTCATTAAATACCAGACTGTATATAAGCTGGTGCAAGTTGATCTAGTCTTTTCTCTTGATTACAACTCTTGATTCTTCAAATTTTGGGTACATTGTTGAAGATGAAAGTTGTAGCCCTTTTATCTTAGCTTTCCGTTGAATTAATAATCACTTAATTTAAAGTTTTTATGAGATATATAGGGATGACAATTTCTCTCGTGGATTTGGGGCCCACGTGGAAAACCCGAAATGTGACAGGTTTTGGGGATTTACCTGAGAGTGAGGCAAGCCAGGAATGGGCCAAGTCAGAAACTACTGGACGTCTCGCAGAGCGACTCTCAACAAGGACGTTGAGACTGTTCGAGAAAAAGATTGAAGAGTTTAATATTCTGCCTCTTCCAGGTTCATCACAAAGAAACAAAAATCGTAAATCAGGGACGTGTATGAGAATGTTATCCTCATCCCTGAATCCGCCCTGAGGCCTCCAATAATAATATCATTACTACTACTAATAATAATGACTTTTCATAATGATTAAAAAAGAAATCTCAAATTTATAACATTCAAATATCGTTCATGATCCAACTTGTCACCTCATGATAATTATGTGGTTTCATATTTTTGTTTATTAAAAGCATGAATTACAAAAATTTGTATTGTTTTAGAAATATTAATATTTATATATGTCGTTTGATTATTACATCAATATTCTTTAAGTGAAGTTGAAGACTTTTTTGGTTAATTGAACCAATATTTGAAGCGGTGAAGAGAATAATGATTTAATTCACGTCTATGATTAAAAATTCGGCCTACCTCGTTACCATTTTTAGATTATTTGAAGTAAGTATGAGGACTAGGATGAAGATTTAATATCCATGATGTAAAACCCGTAAATTCAAACTCGGTGTAATATTTTGTACTCGAAATTCATATTAAGTTATCAAGTTTTTTTTTATTTAAGATTATCAAAATTATATAAAGTGATGTGAGATAACTAAATCTTTTATGTACAATTATCCGAGGAATTCAAAATTTAAGATGATAATATATCTATATTTTTATTTTTGGGATATATAAATAGGTTATGTTCCAAGAATTGAAAATAGGAGATATTAGATAATGTAATTATCATGTGTAAAAAAAGTTTAAACGATGAGATAATACACGATCTGGATAGAAGTCACATCTTTATAAATAGGATAAGCTCTCATTCGAAGTTTACACCTCATATTACACCAAAATTTTCGACTCTCCATATTTTCGAAAATCCTCTCCCAAGTGCTGCTGTAGTCATCGAAGAGCTGTTCACATTTGAAAATTTATTTCCCTTGCTTAAGTGCTCGGAATCCAATCTTCACCATTCAGAATATGATTTTAATGTTTTGAATAACATATCCAAAATTTAGCCAAATCAATGGTTACTTTTTCCTATAGTATTTGCTAGAAAACTGCTTAGATTTTATGCATGAATAACATACATATGGTTTTTCCTCCATAAACAGGTTGAAACGACTTCCAAACCCGATCTACACCGTTCATAATTTTTTTGACGTACTTTTGAACGTATTGTGAAATTTAAGATCGAACCTACGTTTCAATAAGGTACAAAGGATTTTGCAAGACGACTAATTTTCCAGTCGATGTGCTGATGCTTTTCGAAGTACGGTTGTATGATTCTTCTATGGTTTTCGAATTCTTTACATTTTCTTCAAGGTCTAAAGTAAGTGGGCTTGTTTTAAAAGTATAATTTCGGTTATGCCTTGTTTCATTTTCGAAAGTTTCGGTGGAGCACCGTTGTTCTGTTTTTATCCATTCTTGATACAATTGTCGTATGTTCTATGTTTTGGGCACTATGAAGATTCAAATGGACATGGGTGAGAATATCAAAGCATGATATATTTATGGCCCTTACACGGTTGTAACTATTATATGGCATCGTCCTTATAGATGAGTAAAAATTAATGACTGATATCAGTAAATCATGGAAAGTAGAGGAATCTTAGTGTCTTGGCCAAAATTATGCTTATGATTATGATGATGACATGTTATGAGAATCATGTTATGCATGATATGATATTTGGTTTTCGAAATTCATGTGTATTTGTTATATATGTGTCCGAACAGCCCTCGCTTACTGAGTGACGACTATATCACTTATCCCTTACTCTACCCTCCCAAATATGTCAGAAGAAGAAATAGAAGAAGAAGAATCAAACACCAGTTTTGAAGCTGGTAGTGGATGCCTGAAAAAGTTTAATTAAGTTTATATTGTTTTAAGTTTTAAATTCAAGTTGTAAATTCTTCCGCAGATTTTTATTGTTTTCCGAGTTACTATTGTAAAGATGATTCTATTTTATGGTATTTATGAAATAAACTGGTTTTAGTTAATAATGTATTATGAAGTTTGTTGTTGAAAAATTATGTGATTGTTGAACAACGTCAGTTTCAACTAACCCCAGTCTCGGACGTGACATTTAAGCAACTGTAACGCCCCAAATTCAAAGATTGTTCTCACTGTACCAAGACGAGTCTTTTCAGTCTGCTTATGATCTCACTCATATGCACCCCGCACTCTAAAAACTTCCCAAGGGGTCACCCATCTCAGAATTTTCTCAAGTCAAGCACACTTAACTTTTGAGTTCTTATGTGATGAGCTCTCAAAAAGAAGATACACCTTCTTGATATAAGTAATCTCTATCAAATATTTTAAGCAATGTTCAACTGCACAGTTTTATACCTGAACAGTTTTGGAATCTCTTTCATTCCGGTGTGGGATTAGTTTATTCATGTTCTCTTAACTTAGAAGCCTACTAGGGGCCGCTAATTGTTCGTGCAATCTCATGGTACCCATGATAACCCCCGCCATCTTCGACCCTGGGCCTCACATGGAACATGAATGAACCAATCTCACACCAGAATTAGAGGGATTTCACAACTGTTCAGGTATGAGACTATGCAGTTGATGAGTGCTTAAAAGAATTTGATAGGTTTTACTCATATCAAGAAGTGCATATTCTTTTCAAAATCTCATCATAAAAGAACTCCAAAGTTAAGCGAGCTTGGCTTGTGGTAATTTTGGGATGACTGACCTCTTGGAATGTTTCCTAGAGTGCGTGTGAGTGAGGACATGAGCACACTGAAAAGATTCGTCTTGGTACAGTGGAGACAGTTGTCGAATTTGAGGCGTTACAGTTGGTATCAGAGCCGATCTCTCTTAGTTTGGTGTGGTTCGGGGACGAACCAAGCGGAAACTGGTGGACATGTGAGGTCCAGGCCGAAGAGGGAGGGGGTGATCGTCGGTTCTATGAGATTGCACGGACAATGAGCGGATCCTGACAAGCTTCTAGGCGAAGGTAACATGAATGAACCGATCCCACACAGGAATGAGAGGGATTTCAAAACTGTTCAAGTATTAGACTGTGAAGTTGAGGAGTACTTATAAGATTTGATATGTACTACTCATATCAAGAAGTGTATCTTTTTTGCAGGAGCTTATCATATAAGAACTCCAAAGTTAAGTATGCTTGAATGGGAAATTCTAGGATTGGTGATCCCCTGGAAATTTTTCTAAGGTGTGTGTGAGTGAGGACATAAGCATGCTGAAAGACTCGTCTTGCTACAGTGGAGACAGTCGTCAGATCTGTGACATTACATGCGAAGTCGAGATGAGAATTTTTAGGCCAAATATATAAAATCGGGTATGGGGGCACGACGGGGGCTTAGAACCCACAGGGATTAAATGGAGAATTCTCGAATAGAAAAAACAGAGCTTGGGGTGAGGATGGGAAAGACATTCTAATGCCTGATCCACCCCTTTTCCATCTCTAGAGATATATACTCGAAATACTATAATTGCTCATGTATAGCCGACAGCTATATCGATGCTCCAGAACTAGAAATTTCATCATAGTTTATCAGCTTCTTAAGCTCCGATTCAGACTTCAACCTTGGAATATTATTTGTATATCAATGTCTTAGCTTTGTAACGCACGCTAAATCGTTGTATTTAGATAATCGAGCTGAGAAATCTGACAAAAATACCATAACTGCTCATGTCTCGCGGCAGTTGTATCATTGTCTTCCAGCTCGATCTTGCAGTGTCCATTTAACATAGATAACTTTCGAACTAACCCAGCCGACCTGATACATTACTTGTAGAGAGTTGAGTTTTCTGTTCAGCCATTTTGCCCGTTGGTCATTTCGATCATTGAGCTATGAAAAATATTATCGAAATACTTTAACTTGCCATATTTCCAACTTGACTAAATCTGAGTCATAGCTTCTCAAATCTTCCAACTTGAAAACTATCAATTACACATTCGACGAAATATATTAGCAACACAATAAAATTTTTGATTATCATCAAAATCAAGATTTCTAGAGTTTGTGCAACCCAACAGAAACTAGTAGATCAATTTGTCTATTATTATTGGAAACATTCTCGAATTAAACTTTGAGACATTAAGCTAACACACTTTGATGTCCTAGAAAATTATCACCATCAGCAAGGGAATTCCAACAACCTTTAAGCAGCATGGTTATAAATACAACTTTGTATCACCGAAACTTATATAATTTAGCTCCAACAATAGAGCTCAAGTCAAATAATATATTTATTGATCTGCTAATTTTATGTATCCTTCAAAGTGTAATACCATGTGCTTTTCCCAAGGGAGAAGATCGTGTATTAAAAAGGTTTCAAAAAAATTATAAATTAAAAATAATTGACCAATATCATCTATGTAACTTTCTAAAGGAGAAATTAATTCAGAATTCACTTTTTATTTAAATCATAACCATATCCTATGTCTAAAAGATTACACAAAAACTCTTGTGAGACGGTCTCACGGATCAATTTCGGTCGAATCTCTTATTTGGGTCAACCATGAAAAAGTATTACCTTTTATGCTAAGAGTATTACTTTTTATTGTGAATATCGGTAGGGTTGACTCGTCTCACATATAAAGATTCGTGAGATCGTCTCATAAGAGACCTACTCAAAAGATTATCATGTGCATTGATAGGTGTTGAAATTGTCAAAATATTTTTTTGTAAGAATCAACTTGGCAAACCACCCTTTCTATATGAATTAGTTCCAACCAATACATTTGACCAATCGAATAGATTATTTAATTGCAGATGTGAATTGGAGTTTAATACAAAATATCACACATATTCTATTTTTTAATAACTTAATTCCAAATTCCACGCACGTCCTAATGGAGTAATGGTAAACATTTCTAATGTAATGAACAAAATCCCTACCCCACTTTATGAAGCATTTTCTGATATATAAATGTATACGTTGTTGTTAGTATCGAGTTATTTTGCACCAAATCTCTTTGTGAAATATTGAAAACAGACGTTTCATTTTTATGAAAATTTAACAGTATCTTAGACATTAATCTTTTATAAAATTTACACATGTACCCCAAGAGCAAACACATTGTCAAAATAGTTTACTTTTTTTCTAAATTACCCTCAACTATAGCAAAAAAATCTTTTGTGAGATATCGAAAATACATAATTTACCTCATGAAAACTAATTTTTTAAAAAAGAAATTGATTTTTTTTATATTCCTTAAAAAAAATTTCTTATACCTAAAATTTAAAATTTTATTTTTTGTTTATATATATGATTATCTGGATTTTGAAGTTAGAAAAAAATATTATTTTAGCAGTATTAGACCTTATTTTGATTTATTTTTTGCTTATAAACTATAGATATAATTGTATTTGATTATATGAATGTTTTTGAGATTATATGCTTTGATAAATATATTTTCTTTATTATTTATATACACATTTAAGATATTTATAATTTAAAATATATTGTTTACTATATTATATTATTATTTTATATAATAAAACTTTTTTCGGTCCGACAGTTTAGTTGAACTGAACCGACCTGCTGAGAATTATTTTTTTAAGGTCTATCGATTCGATCACGGTTCGATTATTAAAAAATTGATTTAGATGTTTCGAAATTTGTAGAGTATTCAATTTACTGTAAATTTTGAAATATTGTTAAGATCAAGTCATCATATTGATTGTTACATGGAAGTTGATTCCAACACACACACACAAAACAATTATTAATTTTCATGAGGTGCATTGCGCATTTTAAAATTTTTACAGGGGGTGTTGGTGCATGTAAATATATTTTTCTTTTAGATTAATAAAATACAATTTTATATATTTCATATATTATTTTTCAGAAAAATTTTTCACATACACAACATGGATACGTGTTCCAACAACTGGATTAGTAAGAGTAAATCGTGTAACTTCTATAGAAACACAAAGTAAAATATATATTTTCGATATTTCAAACGGGTTTTGATGCAAAAAAACTATGTTATTATCATTACCATTCAAGTAAACAAGAACCCCATCCACTTCGAATTAAGAGTAGGTCTCTTGAGTCTTGTGAGACGGTCTCACGAATTTTATCTATGAGACGGGTCAACCCTACCGATATTCACAATAAAAAGTAATACTTTTAGCATAAAAAGTAATACTTTTTTCATGTATTACCCAAATAAAATATCTGTCTCACAAAATACGACTCGTGAGACCGTCTCACACAAGTATTTGCCTCAAAGAGTAGGTCTCTTGTGAGATAGTCTCACGAATCTTTATCTATGAGACGGGTCAACCCTACCGATATTCACAATAAAAAATAGTACTCTTAGCATAAAAAGTAATATTTTTTTCATGGATGATCCAAATAAGATATGTGTCTCATAAAATACGACCCATCAGATCTCACTCAAGTTTTTGTATTGTTTTAATTGATAAATAATTTAAATTTTCTATTGTCCATTTGTATATAATTAATTAATTTTCAGACGAAAATAATAACGATTGACTTCATAGAACTCAACTCCCCACTAACATACCATTATCAAAGAAAATATATATATCTATACTTCTATACTTCTATATTATTATATTAAGTTTGAGCACATGATAGTAACTACCTAAGAGGACACCAATTTTTCCTTCCTATTTTACCCTTATATAATACTAATATTACATTTTTGTTTTTTTTTTGTTTTGTTTTTTAAATTTCAACACACATTTTTATTTTTATTTTATTTCAACAATTCAAATATCAATTTAATCACTCCATAAATTGTCAAATTACACTTTAGTTCATCGATAATGATAAAAAAAATTTGTACACACGCATCGCGTGTGCATAGTAACTAGTATATTTATATATATATATATATATATATATATATATATATATATATATATATATATATATATATATATATAAAATATATCACTCCATAAATTGTCAAATTACACTTTAGTTCATCGATAATGATAAAAAAAAATTGTACACACACATCGCGTGTGCATAGTAACCAGTGTATATATATATATACAACAAAAAAAATGTAAAAACTAAAATATTTATCAACAAACTGTGAAATATTATATTATTGATATCATTATTATTATTATTGCCACATTCGCCCTATTATTATTATATATATATTATATTATATTATTAAGTATTAGATCTTAGAAGAACTATTTTAGACGACACCAAAATAGTTAATTTTATAATTACACTCTTTTACCTTACTAAAAACCTCTTTAAGTCAATATATATTTTACATAGAAAAAAATCTAAACAAAATTTCTCTTTTAAATCGAACAATTCTTATAATTTGCATAATAACTTCGTGTTCATTGTTTAAAATTATTTGACCAAATTAAAAATAATAATAACACATTCAATACGTGTTCTTTTTTTCTAGTTATTATTATTGTTTTTAGCAAGTTGACCGGATTATTTAATTTTAAAAATTAATTTTTATCTATGAATTATTTGGTTATTTTGATAAGACTAAATTTTTAAATGTGTATATGAAATATGTGTTTTGATACTAATAGAAGATTACAAAATAGTTTAATTATTATTGTATCCTCCAAGATATTTAAGGTTATAAAAGCGTTGACATACCCTCAAGTCTTTTTTTCAAGGCAAAAACTTGTATGAGACGGTCTCATGGGTCATATTTTGTGAGACGGATCTTTATTTGGGTAATCCATGAAAAAGTATTACTTTTTATGCTAAGGGTATTACTTTTTATGGTGAATATGGGTAGGGTTGACCCGTCTCACAGATTGAGATCCGTGAGACGATCTCACATGAGACCTACTCTTCTTTCAATCATCTTCCCATGGGACTATTACTCTATGCCATGGGACCCACATACGCGGTACGCTTGTACATGTAAACGTGTTGCACATATTAAATTTTGGAAAAATTATCATGAATTTTTCGGTACGTTATGTCATCAATCATAGTCTCATATATTTTTATTTTCCGACAATTTCGATAAATTTTTTAACAATTTTATTCATTTTCACATTGAAGTATTTACATGAATACGTCGACAACTCAGTGTCATATTGTTATATTAGAGATCGAACAAGATCACGTATTCGAGTCTCACCGAATAATAGTTGGAAGAGCTCCCCTTGTAATGAGTTGATGGCCTAATCTGACTTGGTATCCGTGTGGGTCCATTGTGGCTCCATAAGTCTATAATCAAGAAAGAATCAGACAAAAATAATTATAAGGAATCTTCCGCTATATTTTGTATTTTAAATCGTGTTATATTTTTATTCATTAAAATTTAAACTCGCTAAATACCATTGATTAAAAAAATATAATTAATCATTGATTAATTTATTTTTTAATTAGAAAATATGAATATATTGTTTTAATAATTTATTGTATTTGGGATATCGATTTATTTTTGAAAAAATAAATAAATAAAATATTTTATAATGATTAATTTTATTTTGTACATGATGTTGCTTTTACTTTTCTGTGTTTTGTCCGTATATGCTTGCTGGTCTAGGTGCTACCTAGCCAATATTTATCTGGATTCTTTATATATGAAAATAAGGAGTGATCAGATTTTCAAGTGAGCAACAATGGCTGGCGGCGGCGGAGAAGGCGCCTCCTTAGAGTACACGCCGACGTGGGTGGTGGCCTTGGTCTGCACGGTGATAGTTGCCATCTCTTTAGCTGCTGAAAGATCCCTTCACACGGCTGGCAAGGTACCATGAATCCAATGGAATTTTTCCAGAATTTTACGTTTTTTTTGTCATTTTTAATATGTGATTCTTGGTTTAATGCAGTATTTGTTGAGGAAAAACCAGGGAGCTCTCTTCCAGGCCTTGCAGAAAATTAAAGAAGGTGTCTTATAATTTAAGTCAATTTAGCAGAAGAATCAATATATATATATATATATATATATATATATGCGTGTGGTTGATCATTTTAGCCTTATTTGATGATTCTTGAATTAATGGAATGAAATCTTGACTGGTTGTTTGTTTTATAAACCAGAGTTGATGTTGCTTGGGTTTATATCTCTAATGCTGATCGTGTTTCAAGCTAGAATCAGTAAAATGTGCCTCCCCACGCACTATATGAATCACTGGTTGCCTTGCAACAAAGCAGAAACCAATGCAAAATCCACAGCCCACTTGGAGTTAGACCAGGTTCAAGTTTTCGCAAGCCGGCACCTTCTGGCAGCCGCATCTAATGCCTCGGGCTACTGTGAAGCTAAGGTAGTCCACACGTTTCCGAATTTTATGATTTAAAGTTGAGATAATTACTTTTTTCATCCCTATTTTTGGGTTTAAAATTAACCATATATAAATGTCACGCAATTTCTGAATTTTAGATATTTTTGATCCACGGCTTGTTAAGAACCAATGAAAAAAGGGAATGTGGACAAAGTCTCTTGCTTCCTCTTCTGCTAGTTTTTAAAGATATTCAAGACCAAAAACATCTAAAATTCAAAAAAGTATTTGACCCTTTAGATATCACTTGTTATAACTATGGAAATAATCAAGATTTTTTTTATTTCTTTCTCCTTCATGTTAGGGAAAAGCACCATTGTTATCCCTGAAAGCTTTGCACGATCTCCATATCTTTATCTTTGTGTTAGCCGTTTCGCATATTATTTTCTCTGCTGCAACAATTGTCTTGGGGGGATTGAAGGTAATGAGATTCTTCATAAATCGTTCTTTATTCTCTTTTAGCTTTTTAGACTTGACTTGACGTTTTTGATCATGTGTGCATCCATTTTGGTTTATATTCCAGATACGTCAGTGGAGACATTGGGAAGATTCAATTCAGAATAAGAAATACGATCCCGAAGAAGTCATGAAAACGAAGATCACTCACGTGAAAGACGACGCCTTCATCATGGGCCGGATTTCGGGCATTGCAAGAATAGCTCTGTTCAGTTGGTTGGTAAGTCTTCTTCAAGAATGATCAATTTCGTTTGTCGAAATTTATACATACGCATCAGCAAATAAGGCATTTCTTTTCGGTTTCAGAAATCATTCTTCAAGCAATTTTATGGATCAGTTAAGAAATCAGAGTACACCAGTCTCCGCCATGGTTTCATTATGGTAAACTGGCGAAATCTTCGCCTTCTTAGTTTTGATGTTCCACGTTTATATGTAGGCTAGGTGATCATGGGATTATGTTGTGTGCAGGCTCATTGTAAAGGAAACCCAAAGTTCAACTTTTACAAGTACATGGTTCGTGCTTTTGAGAAAGATTTTAAGAAAGTTGTCGGAATAAGGTGCGGTGCATTCCTCCAATATGTCGATTGGGCTATCACGAGAGTCTGAGTTTCGTCATTTAACTTTCTATAATCAATAAACGACACACACATTGTTACACAAAAATGTTACAAAAGATTTCTTCTTGTAATTTCATCGACACATCTAAGAAATTAATCGATTTTTGCCAAGCATAACCGATAACAATCGTTGATACTTGAAATATTCTCCATGAATGCAGTTGGTATCTTTGGCTTTTCGTGGTTCTTTTCTTGCTGTTGAATGTTTCAGGTAAGTCGTAACGAATTCAATATCCAAGCTAGCTACCATTATATTATAGCAGTCAATTCTTGAATCCTGAACATATTTGTGTGTGTGTGTGTGTGTGTGTGTGTATATATATATATATATATATGTATATGTTGATCTATTCAGGTTGGCATGCATATTTTTGGATCTCATTCGTTCCCTTAGTCGTAAGTAACTTGCTTCGATACATATCCATTGAGTACCAATCCATACATAAAGATAAATATATATCGAGTTAATTCGTTTAATTTTTTCGGGTTTTTGGTGTCAGCTTCTGCTCGCTGTTGGGACTAAGCTTGAGCACATCATCACGGAATTGGCGGTCGAGGTCGCGAATAAACATATAGCTGTGGAAGGAGATGTGGCTGTGAGACCTTCAGACGACTACTTCTGGTTCCACCGGCCTCGTCTTGTGCTTCTACTGATTCATGTGCTTCTGTTCCAGAATGCCTTTGAGATTGCTGTTTTCTTCTGGATGCTGGTAATCAAATGATCCTTCAAATCACTGCCATTTTCCCTTTCTTCTTCTTCTTTTTTTGCTTTCAAAATCCAAATTTGATGAAAAAAAATTCATCTCATTCTCACAGGTTACTTTTGGTTTTGACTCGTGCATAATGGGAGAAGCTGGTTTTATCATTCCTAGACTTGTTATTGGGTAAATTCTCACTCACAAGCACTCAAAAATCACATAGTATTTATCTTTCAATTTTTGATATTATACTGTCGTTGCATTACACATGTTAGTGCTACGTAGATTTCACATCAGTGTCACGTCAAAAAAAATTAAAGTTACAAAAAGTAAAAATAACGACTGAATATTAAATTTGAAACATACATAAAAAAAAAATTTGTTCAGGTCCTTCTTACTTTTGATATGCCTTTCTTCGTTAATTTTTAATGATGAATTAACATCGAAAGATGATTTAAAATGGCTAAAATTTATAAAGTCTTAGTCTCGTATCTTTCAATTTTTTATAATGATATCGATGTGGCGTTGCTCATATTAGCACCATATAGATGTCACATCATCGTCACACCGAAAAAAGACTAAAATTATAAAAAATAATGGACTAAAACTGAAATTTGAAAACATAAAAAACCGAACAAAAATTGTTCAGTCCTCGCTTTTGATGTCTTAATCGTTAATTTATTTTAATCGTGAATTAAAATGATAAAAAATGCCTAAAATTTATAAATCAATAGATATTTTTAGCACATTCAAACATAAGAGATTCCATGAATTTTAATGGTGCTGGACTGGTGGGTACATGCAGGGTGTTTGTGCAATTTCTTTGCAGTTACAGTACTCTTCCACTCTATGCCATTGTCGCACAGGTATCTATTTATTGTGTATGTAAGCTAGTTTTTTTTTTTCTAAATTACAATTATAGTTGGAACTTATTATATTAATATAATATGAGTTTAGTAATAATCTTTTTAATTAAATGTAAGCAAAATTAAGTTGATTTAATCATCATGAAAAATATAATATTTTATGCATTAATCAAAATCCATTGTAAATACTATAATTAATTTTACAGAATTTTAAAATAATGAGTATATTGTAAAAACAAATTTTTTTGATTTAACTTTATTATGATAATATCTTATTCAACATAAAGGATAATTTTGAAAAGCGAAAATAATGAATGGCAAAATAGAATTTGATGTGTTGGTGGAGTTTTTTTTAAATGAGTAGGTCTCTTGTGAGACGGTCTCACGAATCTTTATCTGTGAGACGTGTCAACTCTACCGATATTCACAACAAAAAGTAACACTCTTAGCATAAAAAGTAATACTTTTTCATGGATGATCCAAATAAGATATCCGTATCACAAAATAATACCCATGAGACCGTCTCACACAAGTTTTTGTCTTTTAAAATTACGTAAATAAGGTAAAATATATTGTAAACTTAATTAAACCTTCCCCAATTTTTATTCAATTTTTCATTCAAATTAAACCACCACATCTTCCAAATAAAAATAATCACAACATCAAATAGATTTATTGTTAATTTTTACACATGCATAGATAATATACACTTGTTCTTCGAACCGGGTTTAATAATATCTCACTTATCATGAATGTGGGAAGATGGGAAGTTCATTCAACAAGGCAATATTTGACGATCACATACAAGTTGGTCTAGTGGGTTGGGCTCAGAAGGCGAAGTTGAAGAACAAGGAACACAAGAGTGACGACTCGAACGGCCGGCGACAAGTATCTAGTCAAGAGTCTCCTCTCATACGCGAATCTGAACGAGCAAAACCACGAGAAATCGAGCTTAGTTGAGGAACCAGATAATGGGATGAGAGGAGAACCCTTCAAGGCCAAAATTTGGACTGAGATGTGGCTTCCTTGAATGGTTGTATAATTGTATCTGAGTATTTGGTTTGGTGGTTAGCTAGTTGGAGTAACAATATATAATGCTTCATTTTCCTCTGTATATTTTGTGTAAGACAAAATGTATAATTATTCAATTTGTCTCTGTTACTTGTTGGGAAAAAAATTGTGGCTTGAATTAGGAAGTATTAAAATTGGACTAATGTGCAAATAAAGAGTCTGATTTATAATTAGAGGAGAAGCCTTTTAATTCCCATGATCATCATCTTAATGGTGTGATTAAGTGGGGAGAGGATCATCACGCGGTGCTGTGCGTGTGTTGTCAAAACTTCTTTTTTAAAACTTTTGTTTCTCTTATTTTGGTTTGCTCAATTAATGAAAAAGGACAAGATAAATAAAAATAATTATTATATATTAATTTTTAAATATTCAATTAATTCATCCAAAATATATTACTGTTAAAATTTTAAAAAACTTACAGAAAAATTAAATTAAACCAAAATCTCCAAATATAATAAACAGTTATAAATTAATGATTAGTTTTACTTCAAAAATAAATCTAAACAAAAAAAAATTAACTAAAGGGTAAATTTTTAAATAATTATTTATATTAAATGTTTGTTAAATTTATTTTGTATGAAATACTATATATAGTTTAATTTTATTAAGTTTACCTATTTTAAAATTAAATTGTATTATATTAATAATAATACTTTTACTAGTTGTAACAATCTTTTTGTATCATTTATCTGAATTAAATTATCTAACAATTTACAATTTTGATTTAACAATAAACTGATACAAACAATACAAATACATCATTAGTTTTCATGTATTTCACTTTTTCAAGACAGTATAAAGATGAGATACTTATTAATTTAACTTATTAGAATTAAACCATATATAAATATTATTTTATACAAAATAAATTGAATTATTTAAAAAATTAATACTTTATTTAAATTTTTTGTTCATATTTAATTTTTTAAGTCAAATTATTCATTAATTTTTCATTGAATTATTCTACCGAAATATTTGATATAATTTAATTTTTATGTTTTTTTTATTTTTAATAGGATCGATACACTTTACATCAATTTATTCATTATTCAAAATTAATATATAATTGTTATTTTCATTGTCTTGTCTTAATTAATTAATTAAACAAACCAAAATGAGGGAAATAAGAAAATAATAATAATAATTTGATAGCATGGTGTTGTTTTAAGTGCACATTATAATATGCTGTTTCTCTCTCCACAGTAGGGGATCCTCTCCCGATTAAGTGATCATCATTAATATATGGTAGTGGGGATTGGGCTTTTAGAATAGCTAATTGCACCAACCTATGTGAAAAGTTTAAAAAGCATAAAATCTCTTTAAAATATTAATATTGTTGGAAATAAGAGTTGAAATTATTGAATTTTGAAAATAAAAATTGTAAATATTGAAAATTAGTGTGTGATGATGTATGTAATGATGTATTTATTTTTGGATTATTCAAATATTGTTGAAAATAAGAGTTGAAATTTTTACTTTTAACACGTTATCAGGACGATACTCGAAGGATCTCCATATTTTTCCAAAGCTCCAAAACACAAGAAAAGTGTCATAATATTCAAAAATAAAAATACATATTTTACTGTTGATTTATTTTTATTTTGTATATATTTAATATATAATATCATGTTATTACATAAAAGGAGTCTATGACACCTCATTATAATAACGTGATGTGATTATATTATTACACTGTTTATATATTTTATTGTGTTACTGTTTATTTATTTTATACATATATTTGAATAATATCATGGTATTATATAAAAAAAATCTATGACACCTCATTCTAATAACATGATGTGATTATTTCACCGTTTATAAATTTTTATTTTGTTAAATAATAATTATACGTAAATATATTTGTATGATGTCACAGTATTATATAAAAGGAGTATCTGACACCTCATTATAATAGTGTGATGTGATATACATAATTATTTAAACATGATTAGCATTATACACATCATATTATTACCACAAAATTTACATATACATGCATTTATTTTTTTAAAGATTTTATAACGGTCATAAACAACTAGTTTTTACTTTATAAATATGATTTTACAAACATATTCAATAACTCTAAACTTACTCTTCATCCCTAAAAATTTTCTTCATCAAAATTTTCGAAGAAGAAGAAGAAAATGGTTCTTTCAAGGTTATTTTGTTTAATTATTTTGGTTGTTATACTCACTAGTCTTGTATTTATTCAAGAATATTCGCCTCGCGTTTTATCTTTATTTTTAAAATGCTTGTACTTGTAATTTGTCCGTTACTTTATATTGTCATATTAATAGATTTAGAATTTAACTAATAAAATGCATTGTTATTTTCTACCGCAATGTCAAATTTGACAAAGCTCGAATTTGTTGCGCTCGACATTACGGAAAAAAATTATATGACATGGACTCTAGATATAAAATGCAACTTGAGTCATTGGGTCTAAATGAGACCATTAAAGAAAATGGTATTTCATCATGACAAGAAAAAACAAAAGCTATGATATTTTTGCATCGACATCTTGATGAAGGATTAAAATGTGAATATCTCATTGGAAAAGATCTCATGGCTCTAGGAAAGGATTAAATGAAAGATTTGAATATATAATGGAAATGATACTTCCGACTGAACGTGATGAATGAAATATGTTAGGATTCCAAGATTTTAAAAAAGTCAATGATTACAATTCGGCATGTATCGAATAATCTCGAAATTAAAATTTTGTGGACATGAGGTTATGGAATCGGAAATGCTTGAAAAAACATTTTCCACTTTTCACGCATCAAATATAACTCTACAACAATAATATAGAGTGCGTGGATTTGCGAGATATTATGAACTTATCGTATGTCTTTTTGTGGCAGAAAAAAACAACGAGCTGCTAATGAGAAATCATCAGTCCCGATCCACTGAATCAACAATATTTCCAGAAGTAAATGTTGTAAGTAAAAATGAATTTAAACATGGAAACCAGAATCAAAGTCAAAGACAAGGTTTTGGTCGAGGTCGAAATCGAGGTCGTGATCGTAGACGTGGACGTGGAAGTGTTCGTGGTCGTGGTTGTGGCCGTGGTTTTAAAAACTATCGAGATAGTTACTTCTATAACCCATCTCAAAAGGGCGCACGAACCACCCACTAAACAAGGCATCATGAGAACGTGAGTGTTAATGAAAATCACTCAAAACGATTTAAAAGTTTTTATTTTAGATGCAGTACTCTAGGAAATTGGTCTCGTATTTGTCGAGCCTCTAAGCACATTTGTAATCTCTACAAAGAATCAATAAAGGAAAAAGAAAAAAGAGACCAATTTCACTAAACACAGTGACCGTTTGAGTGATTCAACTCATTTTGCTGCAGATTTTCTGAATGATTTATCTGAAAATGATCAATATATTGGTAGAATAGAAATGTAAAATATTTTATTTTGATGTGCTCCTATGCTAATTTTTTGTTGTATAATTATGATATGTGAAAAGTGCAAGAATTGCACTTAATTTATATGATAATCCATTTGAGTTATGTTAGTTTTGAACATAGTTACGCTTGGTATTTATTGTTTTTTGTGTCGTGCAAGAGATAAACGACTGTTAGATGATTGATGGCGATTAAGGACAAATTTTGATGTTGAACGATTGATGGATTAGCACCACAGCGCCAAGGAACAAGAGCCGCGGTGCTAAGGCTTCAAGCAGGAAAACAGGTGCCTAGGCGCCACATTGCAGCGCCGTAGCTCTAGGACATCCGAATGATTAGCGCCGCAACACCACAAACTTGCGCCACAAACAAGCGTCGTAGTGCCAGTAGCACCAAACAAGAGACGCCTAGGCGCTACCCAAGCGAGTAGCGCCGTGGAACTAATGGCGGCGAGAATTAAAAAAATGGGCTTGAACTCACCGCCCGACGAAAATATAAAAAGTGAGAAAACCTACAACACAGGGGGAGACCGTTTTTGGATGAGATTTCACACGGGAGACGAGAGGACACACAAGAATATCTGGAGCGCAAAGATCAGTCCCAAAAATGAAGAACGACGACTCTGGGGACAAAGACGCCACTCTTGATTTGTTATTTGATTCCTTCACATTTATTTTTTTGTGGTGCAATGTCTAAACCTTTGAACATGTCTTGTTTTTGTTTAGATTTCGTTATGAACTAACTTTCCATTCTAGAGAATGACGTAGCTTTGTTGATATGATAATTTGATTCGGTTGTTTATGTGGTTGAATTTCTTTGGTTTAATTGTGTTTCTTTGTTTTTATTTGACTTCAGTTTACTTGCCATAAATTTTTGTTGTCTGATTAATTCTACAACTCTGGAGAGGGACTGGGATTATAGTTTATTATAGACACATCGTTGAATGTTCTTAATTTACTATTAATTAATAAATTCTAGGCTCATGTAGAATATTATATGAGAATAATGTACATTGTACTCACAACTATTATTATTATTATTTAATTAGTAGATTCTAAATTTACTAAATAAATAATTGAGAACTCGTTATAACCCCAATCAAAGATTAAACAGCGACGATGTATCAATGGTATAAATCTCGTTCATATAATGAAATTAAAATTTTTCATTGATCCATTTTTTGCAGCTATCAATTTTGTAAACTTCTTCACTAAAACAGACAGTTTCACTCTCATCACTTAATTAGATGTTAAACTAACTTCCACATATTCCACAACATGGAATCAACTCATAAACTATTTTATAAGAAATCAGTTTGATTTTCATCAAAACCAAATTCTACTTCTTGAACTTGACTATCTCAAGGGGAACACAAAATTCAATGTTTTTGTGAACATCGATGGTTTAGAGATACAACTAGTTGTGGTTCACAACTATATGTGATTCAGAATAACATTTATTCTTATTCGGGCTTATCCTAATTAGTCACATTCTTTTCATCAACTTTTTGAATAAGAATGTCAGAACTCAAGTCTGATTGTACTCATCTGATCATGGTAAGAGAGTCAAGTAGCATTGCCATATAATCCTCTAGGTATCACTGATAGTGTCAGAAAGAACCTTAAGTTATGGTTAATATGTGAGGACCCAGACGCTGATCTTTCTTCTTAATCATCTTTGGGATTTAATTATCAATTAAGATAAACAGGGTCTAAAAATTTTCTTTTTAAAATAAAGTGCGGAAGGTAATGGCATCTACATAATATACATATCTGTATAAAACTACAATTCAGTATAAAGATACAACAATCTTTTAACTAATCTAAGGTTCAACTACTACAGTTCAAGTAATAAAACCAAATCTATCCAAGTCCGGAATCACCACGCTAAACTCGTCTTCTCTCATCATCTTCTCGACCCCGATTTTGTCCCACCTGTTGTCATGCACACATACAAAACAAGACAACAGCCGGATACTCCGGTGAGAATAAATCACAGTATAAAACATGGTAAGCATGTATAGAAACAATCTAAATCATAAAACATGCTATCATGATCATATTCAAAAGTAATAGATTTCATAATCTATGAAATCAAATAAAATTAAGCATACAATTCAATTCAAATAAACATGCAATTTAAATCAAATCTTATAAACATGCTATCAGGACTGAAAGCAATAAACATGGGTTTCATAGTCTATGAAACCACATCTATAAACACATGCAGTTCTAGTCAAATCATGTCTAGACTCGACTCAACTATAACTCTAGGGATCCCGTTGTGAATAAGACGATCTATCACTTACTCTCCAATCGGGGTGACGGTACGTCTTATTCCTAGACTTCGGTCTGATCTGTATCCACATCTACCATAGGAGAATGATCTTCCCCTATAGCTGTGATATCACCAAACGTCTAGAAGTCTCACTGATCTGTCAAGACTTTCCTATCTTAAATACAATGAATATTAATATTTAAACAAAGCATAATCATATCAAAACATAAATAATAGTCTAGTATGTGATTTTATTGGGAACTCAAATGGGATCTCAAATGAGTTATGTCTTCCCGAATATCACATGAATTATACCTTTGTCGTCCCGGTCTGACGAAGACAATGATCTGTATTCAACCCTGTCCATATCCAATCTGAAATGACAATATCGAATACGCTGTATTAGTGAATAACTCAATACACAATCTGTTCTGATCAATACTCAAATCAGTATACAATCTGATCAATATCTGAACAAGATACAATCTAATTCATGTCCTCGACATTACAATACAATCTGAATAATTACTGAGTCTGATCAATCTCAATCAATACTGAATCTGATCAATATAACTCAACTGATGTTTCGACGGCATAACAATACAATCTGAATAACCCCGTCAATCTGAACATCACAATTATAATACTGGAACTCATAATCTGTGTCAATACAATTCATGATCTGAATACTACCACAATCCTGATATAAAATCTCAGTCAATATCTTTCAAAAATCATAACAATTACATAACCAGTCTATTCTGAAATCTGACTTCGATTATACAATGTCTACGGTAGCAGAAATGCTATATCTGAATCACATGCAATTCTAGCAACATCATATTCTCAAAACATCTCAAAACGTAATAAAACTTACGTCCTTGTGTAGCTCGTGTCGAGAGGAACTCAAAACTGAAGTCGGATTTGAATTCTGATAGACGGATGTCTCACAATCGCAACTTTAAAAGTCGTAAGGATTTTCTCTCCCAAACCTCGACCTTATTCTGATTTTTCTGAGGAACAGACGCGTCATTCGAACCTATATATACTGCATGCAAACTCTGAAACGTGGCATTATTTTTCAAGCTACACGCATGACCGCGGGTGCGGTACGCACAAGGAGCGCGGGTGCGCTCATGCTTCGGCATTGTCTTTATTGTTCTGAGTGCAACGACCGCGGGTGCGCTTAAGTTAAGACCGCGGGTGCGGTGCAGCACCGCGGGTGCGCTCCTGCTAGCACCACGGGTGCGCTGATGCTACGAAATTTCTTGCCAACTTACTGTCTATGCACCGCGGGTGCGGTCATGTCTGGCACCGCGGGTGCGGTGTGGCTTCGGCCTTTCTTGATAAAATCCACAATTACATGACCGCGGGTGCACTCCTGTTCTGGGCGCAGGTGCGGTCTTGTAAACCCTATTTTCTCATGTCTTTTCTTCCCTCATTGCATGTCATGCATTTTCGTATCTTCCGAGTCTCACGTTAATGACGATTAATAATCTTGGTTTATCAATTCTATGATTCCTGGGCATTACATAATATACATTACAGTCCATTCAACTCACATATCTCGATCGAATCTATAATTATTGATATCTCGAGAGTTGCAAATGAATTCAATAACGATGTGATGTATTTTTAAGTAATAATAGTGACATGATTTGTACAAATGAAGAAACACATTTTCAAAATGCACATGTCTTACTTTGGCAAGAGATTCCTTGCACTATTAACTCATTAGATTACATATGATATCTTCACTCATAATCGAGCGGTGAATCCCGACTACAATACATTTGTTCATATGTATTTCGAAATTACAACCAAACTCACCATCTGATGACTTTCAATGGAGTCAATAAACGGATTAAAATGCTAGTACGTAGAGTATCTATGTTGTCTCGAGTCAAATGACTAATTATGTACAACTATAATCGCGGACTATTCCACTCGATAAGTGATATCACTTGGAAAGTCTGATGAAAGGTTATTCATTGCCTCACCAAATTATCACTAATATGTGTGAATAGACATCTTCATTTCGTTACTAAAGAAACATGACGTTCACATCACATAAGTTAGTCTCAAGCTCAAGCGAATTTTATCCTTATTTTAGGCTACTGAATCAACTATGATCATGTTTAAAATATAAGATACACTTCCTAATTAGTTTCATGATCTTACTTGAGAGACAGACATCATGGTAACTATAGTATATTCAAAAACTTTATCTATTTAATTTGTATGTAAGTACAAATAAAGTAAATATCATAATTGGATAAAATCGTAAAATATTATTAAAATATAGATTGTTTTTACATAAACGTCAATAAAACTCACACTACAAGTTGGCTCGTTCCACACCTATTATAACATTTAATCAAATATTTTATTTAAAATATATCGTTTAATAATATGTTATCTGTTCATAACATATATTCAAATAAGTTGAGTCTTGATGAAGAATCTGTGCTTTATTTAAAATAACATTTCGGTGAAACAAAACAAAAATTGCTCTCCATAGTCGCTTTAGTCTCTAAACATTTACAAATCTCCTTTCTTACCCAATCTCAAACCAGAGTTTTCTTAGAGGGATTGAAAGCCAAGAAAATGAGCAGTCCCAAAATGCAGATGGGAATCATAAGTAGCATAAAAGGCGGAGGCGGCAGCGGGGGAAGTATCAGTGGCAGGATCAGTAACGAGGCCGTCAGACAAACCAGCACGAACAGCGATTCGTGTGTGAAGCAACGGACCATCCTACCACCATGCCCCTGCGAAAAAGACCAAGAACCCTCCAGTTTCTTAGGGATGCTGCTCTTCCTCGCAAGGGTCGGATTTTTTGCAGTCTTTCTATCCAGTTTGCGCCTTAAGTTCTCATCTCGCACACGTTGATTCGTTTCGGACCTGCGGGTCTCCATTTAGGCTCATCCACAATCGACCAAGTCACAGGAGAATTGACAACAATGCCTGTGCGAATGGCTATTCTTTGGGACTTTATAACACAAAGTTCACTGGAATCCAACTGCAACCAAAATAGAGATTTATTTAAGAAAACAAATGGCAGGGAATAGAATGTTGCCAGGCTATGAAGAACAGAACCAAGAAAATTTTTCGAACATCAATAACTTGAAAGTTGACGCACAAGGATTCAGAAAAAAAGGAGAAAATGGGGACAAACTATTTTGGTTTATATTGCTTGTGATGTACCAGAAAAGTTCTTTGATGTATGAATTTTTAAACAATTTCCATTCCAATCCATATTCATAGCTAAATCTACCATAAACAAAACATTATAACCAAATAAGGATCCGTTCATAATGTGAAAGAACGAAAGTCAACCATGTTTACCAAAAGATAAAATCGACTTTCTATTCTAACATCAGAAAACGAGTCAAAAATTTCAATATAAGCACAAAAATAAAGAAAATCCCACGACATAGAACTAGAATCTTGGAGCAAAATCAGGGGGGAAATCCAAAATATTATGCGCGTACTAGTGATATATTTTGGTTTCCAAAAAGCAATTTTCTTTCTCAAAATTCCACTTTCCCACGTAATACTTTAAGTAACATTATGAACTCCATGATCGACCTTCCATTATCCATTCTAACACGAAAAAATGAGTAAAAAATTAAATACTAGCAGAAAAATAAACCAAATCCCGGAATTGATATGACATAAAACAGGTGAAAAAATCGATTATTTTTTATGTATTTGTGTAAAATATATTACCTAGACTGGCTTGGGGACATATTATGGATGCATAAATTCAGAGTCACCTTTTCATGCGTATCAACTCTCCCTCAAAACACTGATATTTTTCCTCCTCTGTCGCTGATTTCTTGATTGTTTTTTTTTCTTCCTTTCTTCTTTTCGGGCCTCCGAAGAAAGAACGATGGGAAAAGAAATCAACACAAAATATACTATATTGTACAAGAAAACTCAAACAAGTGTATTAAGGTTGAAGAAATTTGGTTCAAACAGAAATTCGGAGTATGGGAAATATTTATATATCGTGTTGTTGAATCATGAATTTGTGGTGGGATCAGGGTTGGTGAGATGGGATTGTATTCGATAAATAAGATTTTTTTTCCTGTTCGAATGCTTTAACTAGTACGTCCATCTATGGTCATTAATATCTACTTAATATACAAAAATTATCTGACGCCATTCATCGTAAATTATTATGGTGGCTCTCATGTGAGACTGTCTCGCAGATCTTAATCCGTAAGACGAGTCAATCCACTCATATTCTCAATAAAAAGTAATACTCTTAGCATAAGAAGTAATACTTTTTCATGGATGACCCAAATAAGAGATCTGTCTCATAAATACGACACGTGAGACCGTCTCACATAAGTTTTTGTCAATTATTATATATCTTAAAAATATTTATTTTTATTTTAAATATAAATTAGATTAACTCGTCTCATAAAAAGAGATTTGTGAAACGACCTCATAAAAATTCTACTTTTTTGTAAGAGTGAGTCTCATGTGAGACCGTCTCACGGATCATAATCTGTTGACGGGTCAACCCTACCCATATTCACAATAAAAAGTAATACTCTTAGCATAAAAAGTGATACTTTTTCATGGGTGACCCAAATAAGAGATCCATCTCACAAATAATACCCGTGAGACCGTCTCACACAAGTTTTTGCCTTTTTGTAAATAGTGTTTCAAAATTTTTTTAATGCATTTATGTGAGTGGAACTATTATTTTAAGGACGTTTTATTATTTTATTATTCGTAAAAAATATTAATTTTTATTTTAAAATATAAATCGTATTAATCCGTCTCACGGAAAGAGATTCGTGAGATCGTTTTGCAAATACTTTATTTTATTTTATTTTGTAAACAGTTTTTAATAATTTTTATGCATTTATGTGAATGGAAATATTATTTAAGGACGTTTTTTTATTTTATTATTCGTCAAATATGATTTGAGGAGGATTTCTTGGATAAACCACAAGTATAAACTATGTTATCTTGAATAAAGTTAAGTTGTCATTAATTAGTTATTATTACTATATCATAAAATTTTACGTGGTTTGCCTAAAAAAATATAAAATACACGTATATTGTGGGAGTAATAATAATAAATAATTAATGAAAAAAAGATTTGAAAAAATGGAATAGAGTTGTTGCTATAATAAATTATATGATAATTGATATATAAAATTAAAGAACAAACACAGAGGGTGTTAGATTCATTGAATCAGCAAAAATAGGAGGGAAGACGCAGCCAAGAAACAAACTTCTGACATGGATTTGTGGGAGTTCTGTGGATTTTAATATGAAAGAACCAACGCCCAAGGTTCTTCCCCTCTAGACATTATATATATATTATAGGCTTTCATTAAATGAAACAATCAACCTTTTTTTTAGTACAACGTGAAGGAAGATAGCAAAAATCCGTGTGAGACGATCTTATGGGTCGTATTTTGTGAGACAGATTTCTTATCTGGATTATCTATGAAAAATATTACTTTTTATGATAAGAGTATTATTTTTTATTGTAAATATCGATAGGGTTGACTCGTCTCACAGATAAAGATTCGTGAGACCGTCTCACAAAAGACTTACTCGGAGAAGAGATATTTGTGAGTAGAAATTTTTGGATATTATTTTTGGTGAGTAATTCTGACGTATGAGATGATCTTATGAATTTATATTTGGAAGACGATTTGATCTGATTCATATTTATAAACAAAAATTTTTTTTTACATAACAAATAATTTCTTTTTCATAAATTCGATCGGGTTAGAGACATGTCTCAAAAAATTAATGTGTCAGACGGTTTCATATGAGTTTTTGTGCTAACTTTTTTATTTTTGATTTTATTTTATTTTATTTTTGAGTAAATAAAAAATTAATTTAATCAACAATTATTAGTGACGGACAAAATAAGAAATATATATTTTGTGACTATGAATATAGAATACCACACGTTAGGGCACCGAATGTAGGTTTTTATTATTCGCTTCACTAATAATTAACTGATCCTCTCAAAAATTAAATATAACAAAATCAAAACTCCAAATGTACTTTAAAAAAATAATGCCAACATATCTATATTTTATATATAAATCTAATAAAAATAATAAATAAATTTTATCTTTAAAATTTAATATATTTGTGCAAGGAACACACACGCACGCACACATATATATAAAAAGAATTGATTGAAACAATTTAATTGGGCATTAAATATCACATTATTAGTTTGATTTCAATATATATAATTATCTATTAGATTAAAATTAAAAGCAAGAATTTTGAGTATACCCAAGTGAAAAGATTATCTTAGCAAACCATTCAATCCAAAAAAAAAAAAAATACAAGCATGTCAAGATGCACGCCTTCTTGATCTGATGAACACTCTACGCCTTCTTGAACCATTTCACCATGCTATTTAAAGATTAAAGTGGTCGGGGAGAGCAAAATGTCAAACCAAGTTTGAACTTTGTGCTATAAATTAAATACGATTATATATATAATAATAATAATAATAATAATAATAATAATAATAATAATAATAATAATAATTTTCTACGTGAATTGATCTAGTGAATGGAAAAAGAGACAGCTCTTTATCAACTGCATATGTAAGCTGACCCTTTAGGTGAGGTTGGCACAGCACAAGAGGCCCGAGCTCAACGAACTTAGACGGGTATCCGACTAGAATAGCTCAGCTTGGCAGATAGGGCAGAGCTCCGAGGTCGTCGTCCCTTCACTTGGTACTGTCGGTGAGAAATTTGAGCAAGGCGTAGAGATGATCGGAAGGAGAGGAAGTGGGAGAACTCATACAACAAATCGAGAGGTTACATAGAAATGTCCTTCCTTCGATTTGGCCAATATCAAAAAGTAATAGAAAATGGTGCAATATAGAGAAATGTCTAGAGTTCGAAGTGATACCACTAAGCTACATATCGAACGGAAGACGTTGATGGTGAGTTGACTTAGGTGCACCTGGTAATAACTGCTCAGCTCTTGGAAGAACTCAGGTAGAGGACAACGGAAATCTGCATCTAATTGATCTTCGAAAAATGTATATCAACCCTTAGGGAGCTAGATAAAGTCGGTCCTGGAATGTCGGAATGATGATTTTGTGGGAAGATAGAATGTGTCATAGAGCCCTAAGGTCTCACTCATTAGTAGGGGAGATGTGGATGATAAGTGATCATACCATAGTATATCGGTATTGGCTATATCCATTTGTTGATTCACGTGACAGATTTCCTTACCAAGACAACTATGGCTTACGATCTCCTCATCATGGGAATCGGGGGAAATTCGGGATCTTCAAAGGAAATCCTAGTCTCATCAGACTCACTAGACCTCTCGGAATTACTCGAGCAATTGAACTCAGAATCAGAGGAAGACATTGATTTAAGGGTAACTAAGCAAGTAGGGGAGAAAACTTACTCGGAAGGAGCGTAGAAGTAAACATGTATCAGAATTCATCGATTGATCTAGCGTCGAAATTATGGATTTTTCAAGAAAACACAGAATCAGTCGTCTTATTCTTGTCTTAGATGAGAGAATGAGAGAGATTTAAAATATGTTTGCCGTATATATTCTGTGTTATTCTCTGTGCCTCGAGGACCATAACTTTATATAAACTTAGTAGTTTTCGACCCATCATAGAAGACTTAATTGAGCTGCGTTTCTACACATAAGGTGGACCATATCATTTTATTTAATACTTTGGAAACTCATAATTAATTAGATCAGCTTATTAAATTCTTTATTAGATAGCTTGTCCATTTACAATTAAATAAATTATTTGAGCCCACAAAATAAATCCAACAATCTCCCACTTGGGCCACAAGTTATCTGTATATTGCACATGCAAAAACTGGATTGAGATCTTGATATCCAAACAAAAATATTCTTTCACAATTTGTTCTATCAGTTATGTGGGGACCCGGACGCTAATCCATTCCTTAATCATCTTTAGGAATATTTAATCATTCATAATAAACAGGGTCTAAATTTTTTTTTTTTTTTCTAAAATACACAGCGGAAACATAATGTAATTAAATTCTACAATAATTCAACTAGGTTCAACTACATATCAGTACTGAATCCTAAGTTGCTTCTGAAGCCCGGATCTCCACGCTATCTAGTCCAGCCTCATTCTCTTCACGACCCTGATTCTAGCCCACCTGCTGCCATGCACACATACAAACAAGACAACAGCCGGATAACTCCGGTGAGATATAAATATCCCAGTATAAATCATGTATACATGCAATCATATAAATCATATAAGAGCATATAACAAAAATCATATCCTATATCAACATCATGATATAAATCAATAACAAGAATAAATCATATTCTAAACATGTACCCTAATCAGGAACATAATTCAATATCTAGAATAAATCCTATTCTCGGCATGTACCAATATCAGGAACATAAATCAATATCAAGAATAATTCCTATTCTAAACATGTACCAATATCAGGAACATAATCAATCTCAAGAATAACTTCTATTCTAAACATGGACCAACATCTGGAACATGATCAGTATCAAGAATAATTTCTATTCTAAATATGTACCAATATCAGGAACATAAAAGGACATGAACCATATTCAGGAACATAATCAACATCAATCAATATCAATCAATATAACTGTCACTCAAGCTCGTGACTCTACGTTTTAGACTAGACTCAATCCTAGTCTAGGGATCCCGGTTTCCAGATGTGGTATTCTTATATCGAATTCCGTAAAGGATGGAACCATAATCTCTATTACTCGATATAACCAGTGCCCTGGTATTCCTATATCGAATTCCGTAATAGAAGAATTCCAATACCCTTTACTCGATATAACCAAATATGGTGTTCCTATATCGAATTCCGTAATAGATTCCATTACTCGATATAACCAAACATCCAGTGTCCTGACCTAACCGTCAAGGACTGTAGCTCTATCGCCAATATCCTATCTTGAGACATCGTGCAATGTGCCGTGGCGATACCACCACTATCCGGCACTTCTGTCACAAGATAACTCGTCTAATACCTGTCATCTAATATCAAGAGAACAAGTACATCAATCAACTTAATGCAAATATCAATGCAATAAGGTAAAGTATGTGATTTAGAGAAACTCGAGTCAAACCTCCCTCGAGTTGTGCAATCCCAACTCAACATTAATTTATACCTTTATCTTCTCGCTCAGAAGAAGAAGAAGTCCCGACTCTATCTCGGTCCATTCTCAATCTGGAAATGACAATATAAAACAGGCACAATATCAATATCAGTTCTGAACTCAAGACTGTCTCTTTAAATTTGAAACGATATATCGAGAATCATAATATCAATATTCCATTCTCAATTCAACTCTGAATCTGATTAATCTGAATTAACTCAAATCAGCGGCATAACGGCACAATCTCAGTATTCCCGTCAATACCATATCACCAGATATTAATTACAAATCATAACCCATTTCGATACGATTTGTAATCAGTCTATAATCCAAATCTATTCAATTTCAATTAATATAATCTGAAAAATCATAACAATTCCAGAATCAATCTGTTTCCTGATCTGACTTCGGTTCTACGATGTCTAACATGTCAAGAACATCATATATGAATTATATCAAATTCCTACAACATCATCTTTTCAAATGATAACCGAACTCAATAAAACTTACGTCCAGTTGTAGCTCTCGTCGAGAGGAGTACTGTAGTGACCCGTTCCAGAATCACCTACTAATGAAGAACTAAGCATGCACTTAACTTAATTAATAATAATCAGAGATAACAGCGGAAAACTGACACCAAACGATAGTTATACAACCCAATCGAAAAATCCAGAACAACTCAACTAAACTGAAATATACGGTACAACCATATCGAAACAAAAAGATACCGAAGAACTAAACCAACCAGCTACTCAACGTCCTCCTCCTCCTCCTCCTGAGCTGTCCAACCTGAGGCCTGCCCCGTGGGAATGGGGTGTCCAAGATAAACAAAACCGAGGACGTGAGCGATAAGAACGCCCAGTACAAAAGCATGAGTATACAAACCTATATGAAATGCACATGCTATGATATGATACCAGGGTAGTCAAGAAATAGGAGTAACAAAGGATCTCAAAATGCTCAGTCTAGAGACGCCAAGTGGATAGTGCCGCGCGGTACTCCTCTGGGTCACTGCATCCACTACAAGAACAGACGTGGACCTAAAATGTCCCGGATCACCGAAGCCCTCCCGACCCGTCGGCCACTGTGTACTCTCGGTGTCCATGCGTCCACAAGATAGGGCTGAGCGGCCCCACAAGATATAGCTTATCTCGAAAGAGATACAGCTCAACAGTAAAGGCTATCTCGAAGGAGATACGGCTCAAAATGAAATGCAACATGCATCATAAAACGTGACATAATAGCATGCATCATATGACATATATCAATGCACCACATAATCATGCAACACATATAAGAATGTATACTCAACCAGGATATCTCGGATAGTACTTTCGTACCTCTATCACAGCAAGCCTAGCCTTACGCAACACCGCTAATCAGGTCTAGAACAAGCCTACGCATCAAAAGCATACCCAATGAACAATACTACCATGCTCGACTAGCAAAACCAGTACTACCAAAGGTTTAGGGTTTACCTTCGTCCGTCGTCAGCCCTTTGATGTCGATTGCCTCGTAACTCAGGCGTCGCTACGCTACCAATCCTGGCAGCTCTTGGCTATCGCTCGACCAACAACTAACCCTAGAAACCTTCCAAACCTCTCAACTAGGAGACACAACTTCAAGAATTTGCAATCCAAAATGAGGAATTCCGAGCACTATTTATAGGCTATGTTCGGATCCACCGAACACACTTCGGAACGTCCGAACTCCTACGTGTCCATCGGCTCTTGACACCTCATGATCGGATCCACCGAACCTACACTTCGGATCATCCGAACTTGCATGCAAACTGACGTGTCGATCAACTCTTGACACCTCATGATCGGATCCACCGAACCCACTTCGGATCGTCCGAACTCTTCGGTGCTACCGAACCATCTTCGGTCCGTCCGATCATGACCATGGTCAAAATTACACATTAAACCTTCTTAATCACCATTAATCCGTTAATTACCCAATTTGGAATTCAGGCTACTACATTCTCCCCCCCTTAAAAAGATTTCGTCCTCGAAATCAAATTTAGAGGATGAACAAAAAGGAGTAACAACCTTGTTATTACATCTCAATTGTTGTTGAATACAACTGATATTTCGATTACAACTGAAAACACAAACATATATAAAGCATAACTCAAAAGAGCTCTGGATGCTCCGAACGCATACGACTCTCTAGCTCCCAAGTGGCTTCTTCAGTGCCTCTGCGCTGCCACTGAACTAAGACAAGAGGAATGATCTTATTCCGCAACACCTTGTCTTTGCGATCGAGAATCCGTACTGGTCGTTCCACGTAGGACAAATCTGAATTTAGTTGAACTTCAGAGGGATGCAAAATGTGAGACTCATCTGCTACGTATCGTCTCAACAAAGATACGTGGAATACATCATGAATACTTGATAGGTACGGCGGCAATGCAAGTCTGTAAGCCAAATCTCCCACGCTTTCCAATATTTCAAATGGACCAATAAATCTCGGAGACAGCTTACCCTTGAGACCAAATCTCAAAATCCTGCGAAAAGGCGAAACTCGGAGAAACACTTTCTCACCTGGCTGAAAATAAAGAGGTCGCCGCTTGGTGTTCGCATAACTAGCCTGTCGATCCTGAGCGATCTTAATCCGTTTCTTGATTACTGCAACCTTATCAATAGCCTGCTGGACTAACTCCGGTCCATCAACATGTCGTTCCCCAACTTCATCCCAAAATAATGGAGTACGACAACGTCGCCCATACAACGCCTCAAATGGTGCCATACCAATACTACGATGATAGCTGTTGTTGTACGCGAATTCAATCAAAGGCAAATGATCATGCCAAGCGGTTCCGAAATCCATCACACAAGCTCGCATCATATCCTCAAGTGTACGGATAGTCCTCTCTGTCTGACCGTCGGTCTCTGGATGATAAGCCGTACTCAAACTTAGTGAAGTGCCCAATGCTGACTGGAAACTACCCCAAAATCGTGAGGTAAAACGAGGATCTCTGTCACTGACAATACTAACTGGCACCCCATGCAAACGTACAATCTCTTGAATGTACAATCGAGCCATACGATCGAAAGTGAAATCACGGTTATATGGCAGAAAATGAGCAGACTTGGTGAGTCGATCCACCACTACCCAAATAGCATCACTATTCCTCGAAGACAATGGTAAGTGAGTAATGAAGTCCATCGCAATATGCTCCCACTTCCATTCGGGAATAGGTAAGTTCAGCAATAATCCTCCCGGTCGACGGTGCTCTGCCTTAACCTGCTGACAAACAAGACACTTGGAAACAAACTGATAAACGCTGCGCTTCATCCCTTTCCACCAAAATCGTGTCCTCAAATCTTTATACATCTTGTTGCTTCCTGGATGGACACTCAACTTGCTTCGATGGGCCTGAGATAAAATCTCTTCCCTCAAAGTATCATCTTCTGGTACTACAACTCGATTAGACAAACACAGAAGACCATTAGACTGATAATGGAAATTGCTATCTCCACCAGCCAACCGAGCTAATCTCTGAGTCTTGAGATCAGACATCTGAGCATCTCGAATCCGAGCGAACAAAGCTGGCTCAGATAAAATGGTAGCAACACGAATACTCTCCATACCTTTCCGATGTTTGAAATTAAATCCTAATGAACAACAATCCTGGATAGTACTAATCATAGCACTGGTCTGAAGTGCAGAGACTCTCACCTTGCGACTAAGAGCATCGGCTGTGAGATTCGCAGAACCTGGATGGTATTTGATCTCGCAGTCATAATCTTTAAGTAGATCCATCCAACGACGTTGTCTCATGTTCAACTCAGCCTGAGTGAACAGATACTTCAGACTCTTATGATCAGTAAAAATTTCAAACTTAACCCCGTACAAGTAATGACGCCAGATCTTCAGCGCGAACACAATAGCAGCTAATTCTAGATCATGAATAGGATACTTTTCCTCGTGAGGTTTCAGCTGCCTAGAAGCGTAAGCGATCACATGACCATTCTGCGTCAACACACACCCTAAGCCTTGAAAAGAGGCATCGGTGTAAACACTGAAACCATCAGATCCTGACGGTAACGCCAAAACAGGTGCAGAAGTCAGAAGTCAGAAGTCGACGAAGCTCTCTGAAACTATCTTCGCACTCAGATGACCACTCAAATGGAACATCCTTCCGAGTAAGCTGCGACAATGGTCTAGCTACCTGAGAGAAATTCACGATGAAGCGACGATAATACCCTGCCAGACCTAGAAAACTACGGATCTCAGCCACCGTCGTCGGACGTGACCAATTCAGCACTGCTTCGATCTTGCTGGGATCCACAGAAATTCCTTCCTTGGAAATCACATGACCAAGGAATACTACACGATCAATCCAAAACTCGCACTTACTCAGCTTAGCATACAATTGCTTCTCGCGAAGAATCTGCAACACAATCCTCAAGTGCTGGATATGCTCTTCCACACTGTGAGAATAAATCAAGATATCGTCGATGAAAACCACAACAAACTGATCTAGAAAATCCCGAAAGACTCGATTCATCAGATCCATGAACACCGCTGGCGCATTCGTCAATCCAAATGGCATAACTAGAAACTCGTAATGCCCATATCGAGTACGAAATGCAGTCTTGGAAATATCATCATCTCTAACTCTCATCTGATGATAACCCGATCGCAAGTCAATCTTGGAGTAAACAGAGGTACCCTGGAGCTGATCGAACAAATCATCGATACGAGGTAATGGATACTTGTTTTTGATCGTTATACGATTCAGCTGGCGATAATCAATGCACAATCGCATAGACCCATCCTTTTTCTTGACAAACAAGACTGGAGCTCCCCAAGGTGAAACACTTGGGCGAATGTAACCTTTATCAAGAAGATCCTGCAATTGCTGCTTCAATTCTCTCATCTCTGACGTAGCAAGACGATAGGGGGCACGAGAAATCGGTGCAGTCCCTGGCATTAACTCAATACCAAATTCCACCTCTCTAACCGGAGGAAAACCAGGAATCTCATCTGGGAAAACATCAGGAAATTCACAAACCACTGGAATATCCTCTATACCAACACTACCTATGGACGAATCAATCGCATAGATAAGGTAGCCTTCCCCGCCCGACTCTAAAGCACGACAGGCTTTCAGAGCAGATACCACTGGCATCGGAGGTCGCGCTCCCTCACCATAGAAAAACCAACTAGAGCTCTCAGTCGTACGAAACTGAACAAGCTTCTGGTAACAATCCACGGTAGCTCGGTAGGTAGTCAATAGGTCTATACCTAGAATACAATCAAAATCTTCCATCTCCAGGATCATAAGATTTGCAATCAATTCGTTACCCTCAAAATCTAAGGGACAACCCATCACTAGACGCTTCGCTAACACCGAATGGCCCATCGGAGTAGAAACGGAAAGAATGACGTCTAGAGAAACATACGGTAACTTATGACGCTTAACAAATCGTGCAGAAATGAATGAATGTGATGCTCCGGTATCAATAAGAACAAAAGCAGGAATACCGCATAAACGAAAAGTACCTGCTATGACTCTCTCCATTTCATCTGCAGCCTGATCCTGGTTCAGCGCAAAAACCTGACCTTGGGCACGAGGTCGAAGATTTGAACTACCCACTGCCTGACCCTGCCTCCTCTGCTGAACAGTCGTCTGAGATCCAGAACCAGATCCTGCTCCACCTCGCAACTGAGGACAATTCTTCTTGAGATGACCCATCTCTCCGCACTGAAAACAAGCTCCCGCGGCTGATCGGCATTGCTCCGATGGATGGTTCTTCCCGCAATGCACACAAGAAACCTTCTTCTTACCAAAGCGGAAAACACCGCTAGACCGTGATCCAGATCCAGAAGAAGAAGAACCAGATTTCTTGAAAGACTGAGATCGAGGGCTCAAAGTACTCGGAGGTCTGGAAGAAAGAATAGCCCTACCACGCTGGAGACTGATCTCTGCCTGGCGACACCGGTTCACTAATCCATCATACGAAGTAGGATTATCACAGACAGTGACTCGATCAAAAATCTCCTGGTTAAGACCCTGGAGGAAATGGTCATACTTGGCCTCAGAACTGCCACTGATATGAGGGGCAAAGGGTAACAACTCGAAGAACTTCTGCTGATATTCATCAACAGACATACTCCCCTGCTTAAGATTCAGGAGCTCAATCGTCTTTGCCTGGCGAAGGGCTGGAGGAAAATACAGCTGCATGAAAGCTGCACGGAAATCGGCCCAAGTCACCCTACCCTAGGACTGGACTATCGGCGCAGAAGTCGATCGCCACCACTTGCGCGCACGGCCCTCGAGAAGAAAACTAAGGGTCTCCATCTTCTGCTCCTCGGTGCACTGGAATGCACGGAAACAACTCTCCATGCGCTCTAACCAATCCTCAGCATCATCGGGAGTCTCACCGCCGACTAAAGGCTTAGGCCCCATCTGAATGAAACGGTGCAAATCAAAACGCCTAGGACCATCCCGACGATGACGATGTTCACGATGACGCCTACGATCGTCCTGGTCACCCCAACGACCTACACTTCCCTGACTACTCTCATCACCAAAGTGATCAGCCATCACTACAAGATAGAATGGGGAAAAAATGGTAAAATGGTCAACGAAAATCCCAAAACAGAAATCTATATCCCAAATTCGTAACCTGGCTCTGATACCATAAATGTAGTGACCCGTTCCAGAATCACCTACTAATGAAGAACTAAGCATGCACTTAACTTAATTAATAATAATCAGAGATAACAGCGGAAAACTGACACCAAACGATAGTTATACAACCCAATCGAAAAATCCAGAACAACTCAAATAAACTGAAATATACGGTACAACCATATCGAAACAAAAAGATACCGAAGAACTAAACCAACCAGCTACTCAACGTCCTCCTCCTCCTCCTCCTGAGCTGTCCAACCTGAGGCCTGCCCCGTGGGAATGGGGTGTCCAAGATAAACAAAACCGAGGACGTGAGCGATAAGAACGCCCAGTACAAAAGAATGAGTATACAAACCTATATGAAATGCACATGCTATGATATGATACCAGGGTAGTCAAGAAATAGGAGTAACAAAGGATCTCAAAATGCTCAGTCTAGAGGCGCCAAGTGGATAGTGCCGCGCGGTACTCCTCTGGGTCACTGCATCCACTACAAGAACAGACGTGGACCTAAAATGTCCCGGATCACCGAAGCCCTCCCGACCCGTCGGCCACTGTGTACTCTCGGTGTCCATGCGTCCACAAGATAGGGCTGAGCGGCCCCACAAGATATAGCTTATCTCGAAAGAGATACAGCTCAACAGTAAAGGCTATCTCGAAGGAGATACGGCTCAACATGAAATGCAACATGCATCATAAAACGTGACATAATAGCATGCATCATATGACATATATCAATGCACCACATAATCATGCAACACATATAAGAATGTATACTCGACCAGGATATCTCGGATAGTACTTTCGTACCTCTATCACAGCAAGCCTAGCCTTACGCAACACCGCTAATCAGGTCTAGAACAAGCCTACGCATCAAAAGCATACCCAATGAACAATACTACCATGCTCGACTAGCAAAACCAGTACTACCAAAGGTTTAGGGTTTACCTTCGTCCGTCGACAGCCCTTTGATGTCGATTGCCTCGTAACTCAGGCGTCGCTACGCTACCAATCCTGGCAGCTCTTGGCTATCGCTCGACCAACAACTAACCCTAGAAACCTTCCAAACCTCTCAACTAGGAGACACAACTTCAAGAATTTGCAATCCAAAATGAGGAATTCCGAGCACTATTTATAGGCTATGTTCGGATCCACCGAACACACTTCGGAACGTCCGAACTCCTACGTGTCCATCGGCTCTTGACACCTCATGATCGGATCCACCGAACCTACACTTCGGATCATCCGAACTTGCATGCAAACTGACGTGTCGATCAACTCTTGACACCTCATGATCGGATCCACCGAACCCACTTCGGATCGTCCGAACTCTTCGGTGCTACCGAACCATCTTCGGTCCATCCGATCATGACCATGGTCAAAATTACACATTAACCTTCTTAATCACCATTAATCCGTTAATTACCCAATTTGGAATTCAGGCTACTACAAGTACGGTACTGTGTCTGGATTTAAAGTCTGATAAACGGATCATTCAAAATCCCAATTTAAAGCTTGAAAGAAAACTTGACAAATTCCTTTAAGCTTTCTCGATTCTTCTCTGGACAATTGAAAGAAATTGAAACTTATATATATCACTCAAGCATGGCAAGACAAGTGTCCACTCAAATCCCATTAATTGCACTTTAGTCCCTCAACTTTTCACTATTTGCAAATTGGTCCTCAAAACTCTTTTTAATTCAATTTCAATCCTAAATAATTGCAAACATCTTGTAATATAATTCAACACTCCAAAAGTTTCCAATTATATACTCTCGGATTAAAATAATATCATCTTTATTATCTCGGGCCTTACAAGTTATATCAATATCGAACTAAAGCAGTCATCGCTATATTTAAATCAGTAGACTCATCAATGATCACAATATTAGCATAATTAATAATATAGATCAAGTATGGATGTATAGCATGGAAATACATAAATGAAAGAAGAAAACCTGTATTTCCAACTAGTCCTCTTAATGACTCAAAGAGTCCAATAACAAACTTTTAACCAAATGCTAAATCGCATTGAAAGTCAACACTTTAATTCAGATTAATTCAAATAAACTTTAGTCTGTACAGAAACTTAAATCATGTCAAATGAGTCGATGTTCAAGCCGAATACAAACTCTCAATGTACATGCATATCATCTATATGGACAACATCAATGTGTGTCACATGCTCATAAACATCTTGGGCGGCCAACACATAACAAACGCATCTGAAGTTATCGAGTTTGTCATAACATGCTCAATTCACACACAACCACTCTAAAATATTTCATTCCAACTAAAAACTCCATGTCAATATATTCTGACTTTGACAAGCTTCATTTGTTATTTAAATATAATATAACGGTTTTATTATCACAATTGATCCTCAATGGTTTCTTAGACCAATTATCATTTTCGGTGATAAAACTACGCACCTTTATTTGGAGTTTAAATATTTAAATATTTCCAGATGTTAGATTTCCGATATGTGAGCATAAAATCCTTAGTTCACTTTATATATCGTATAACCTGATTAATGATCCAATCTCGGGTTTCTTAAATATCTGCTCAACGTTATAATGATGTACACAATATCTAAACGGTGTTCTTTATAAATCCGAATGAGATTACTACCTGATAAAATTTACACTATCACATATGTAATATGTGGACATAAACATCAATATATACTTATCAATGTTGACTTTCCAATTTACTCACTCTCACTAAAGTCAACATACGAAATTACTTTGAATTTAATTTCATAATTTCATGCATGTATAATATCGATGTCATTTAAAATATTGATGTTCAATTTATCAAGCTTATCAATCAAAGAACTCATACCAAATATATTTGAATTTCGAAAAATTGAAAAGTTTTATTAACACGTGGATAAATGAAACACTCCATTTGTCCAAACATGAAACTAAAATCAAATTTCGTCTAAAAAAAACTGTGCAACAAAAGTGTTTTCCAAATTCAAATATCATAAAATAAAAAAAAATAAGTTCCTAAATAAATATTTTAAAAAACACCAACGGTATTATTGTCATTTTCCATAAGATGTTTATTTCACCGTCAGTTGGCAATCAGCTCCTTAGGCAACCATTTCTTTGCACGTCAATTGGCATATTTGGGACAATCTTTTTTCACATGTCCATCAGTCTTTTTACAAAAAAATCAAATGATCACTTTATCTTGTTTATGTTTCTTCATATGCTGTGAAGTCCTAGAGTTTGCTTCCTTATTGCTCCATTTCCTTTTCTTATTGATGCAATTAACTTGATAGTTAGATGTCAAGTGAGTACTTTCAATCACATCTTGTTTCAATCTCCCCTCCTTCTAAACTCACTGCACAATAAGCTCATTCAAAGTCCACTTTTTCTTCTGGGTAATATAACTTATTTTGAATTGATTAAATTGCTATGTCTTCCGACATTCCAACTTGAATGCTTTTACTCGAGCAAGATTTGACATTTCCATTATGTACTCTCTTATGTTCCTTTTCTATTTGTACCGCATTGAAACAAGTTTAGTCAGAATATTACTTGTCTCAACCTTTTCGTTTGCAGCGAAACAATCTACTATTTGAGTAATGAACTTTTTGGCATTATTTTCTTCAGGAATTGCACCCCTTGTAATATCTGGAATTGAATGTTTCATAATCATCGGACTCATGCGATTTGATCGCTCCCACTTTTCAAAAGATACATTTTGATCAGCAGTTCCTGAACTGGTCAAAAGTGCGGGACGATCTTCCCTTAACGCATAGTCCAAATCCATGCAGCCGAGCACTACTATAACATGCTCTTTATATTTCTTGAATTTTGAGCCATTATGTACAAGAATGTTGTTCAGATTGGCAAATATAAAAGATGCTATAACAAAATAGAACAAAAATTCACAATAAATTATAGTCCATGTATATATTTAAATTAAATAAATCACAAAAATATATGCATGTAGGTGATGGGTCCATAAAAAAAGTACCTAACACAACATTGATATTTAGTCTTTGAACAAAAATAACAATTTGTAAGTGGTAACCTCAGATATCATGATTATTAAATATTGATAATAAATCCGACCAACAATATGCCTTTATTTGAACCGACAATTACATGCATGGATAAATCCAAAATTATAACATATTTAGTACCACATATTGTGTTGGCCAGAAAATGATCTTCCTTTGGGCCGATCATTTTTTGAATAAATTTAACACAATTAATATCATATAATGTGTCTACAATCTGGCAAGAAAATCATCTTCCTTTGGGCCGATTAATTTCTGCATATTTTTGACACGCTTTAAAACCACATAATTATGTGCTTATAATCTCGCCAAAAAAATAATATTTTTTGGGCCGATTGTTTTCTGCATAGATATAAACACATTTTTTTGGTCTCTTATTAAATCTGCAATCTGGCCAAAAATAGTCTTCTTTTGGACCGACTATTTTTTCACATATATATCAATGCGCTTGAAGAAGATATATTGTACCTAAAATCTTTCAAGAAAATAATTTTCTTTTGGACCGATTATTTTCCACATAGATCTAGATGTACTTTAAAATCATCTATTGTGTTTGAAATTTGGCCAAAAAAATAGTCTTCCTATGGGCCGGCTATTTTTTCATATAAATTGAACCACAGTTTATTTTTAACTTTAAAAATATCTATATTTTCAAAAATCTCTTTATTAACATAAAATTTAAATTTAACCAAATTTGAGATACATGATATTAATTTAACTTAAAATTTTCTCAAAAAAATTTAATTTATCTTTATTTGGCCAAATAAACAATATAGAGATCGAATATGCCAGAAATAAAAATATTTGCACCTTATAATTATTTATCCACAAATATTTTATCGAAATAAACAAAAACTATAAAATAATAAATAATTTCATAATACTTTTATTTCATGGAAATTTTGAAATGGTCGAAATTAATTTCACAAATCAGAATTGCGGAATTAAAACTTAATAAAAGGTCAAAATTCTGGATTTCAAAATCTGGTTCAAAATTAAATAACGTAACAAGGCCTTAAATTCAACTAAAAAAATCCCAACTCCAAACCCTAATCTTAAGTGGCGTCGCCACCTCCTCCGGTGATACCACTTGGCGGCGACCATGACCATACGTCGCCTTATCACGGCCGATCACCTCCAAGCTGCCTGAATTCGATCGAAATATTCTAAAATCGGACAGAAACCGCTGACTTCATCGTGTTTTTTTGACCATTTCGCGGGCACTTTCTGGCATCCAGCGGTGGCTTGGTGGTCGTCCCGACATGGTGGATCGGCCTGAAGCTTCAATTTCCAGATTTGGATTCCTTATGGTGATCAATTTCAACGCTAGGGTTTGAAAAATTCAATTTGGGGATTTTCAAATTTTGGTCAGATTTTTCAGATTTTGATTTCCCCACAAAATTAATTTGAATTATTCACAAAAAAAAAATTCAGATCTCGAATAATTCAAATTTCCATGATCAATCAATAAACAAAATTTCTCATAATTCAACAGGAACATGACTTTGATAACACTAGTTGGAATTTAATAAAATAAATCCATAAATCATGTAATTAAATCCATATATCACAACACGTCAGGAATTCATGTCGAATTATTAGAAAATATAAATAACAGTAAACACGTACCAGAATCCATCAATTGATCTAACGTCGGAATTATGGATCTTCCAAGACAACATAGAATCGACCACATTATTCTTGCCTGGAGAAAGAGAGAGATCTAGAATATGTGTATCGTATATATTCTGTGTTATTCTATGTGCCTCGAGGACCATGTCCTTATATAATCTTAGCAGTCTTCGACCCATAATGGAAGACTTAATTGGACTGTGTTTCCACATATAAAGTGGATCATACCAATTCATTTAATACTTTGAAAACTCATAATTAATTAAATCACCTTATTGGATTTTTTATTAGATAGCTATTATATGTATATTTAATTAAATTATGAGAGTGCACAAAATAATTCCACCAACTAAATCATAATGAACTCGGAAGAACTACCTTAGAATAAAAAACGTGTATATTTAACTAGACCCTGATCCCGAACCTGATACCAAGAGGTTAAAAGTCACACAACAGAATATGAGGATCCATCAAATAGGAGCAACTCATCCCAAATAATCAAAAACTTCTTAATTTATATATTGAGATCTTATACTATGACTTGTTAACACTTGGACTCACATATCACCCTAGAATTCCTAAATCGAAATGCTTAGATTAGCCCTCTTTATGGGAACACGGCTTGTGGTTGCCGACCACTTGAGCTAGGCATGAATGCAAGAGGATTTGCGCTCGATAGACTCCCCAACTTCTACTTAAATCATGCTTGGATAGCTCATCGCATTCGAGGTCCCTAGATAGTCTAGCTCGTCGTCGACGTATGTGATGATGAGATCATGAAGGACATATTTCATAAATATATCTAAGGTTGCATTTGGATAGATGTATTTCAAATATATTTTTTCGTTTTACAAAGTAAGATAATAAACATCAAATTCATCTCCTGTATATTTATATAATATTTCATATTAATCGAAGGGATCTGCAATTGGCTCACTTATACATAGATCGGCTCTACATAAAAATATTATTTTTGGCGAGATTATAAACCAATTTTTGTTTCATAAAAATAAAAATCATATGTCCGAGTTTAGGAATTTTTCGAACTCAACCCAAATTAAATATATTCATAAACCGAATCAAAATATGTGTTTCAGTCTTGATCTAACCACATGTTACACAACTTACAAAATGCTAATGAAACCAAAATCTCATGCTTCGTATTGGTTTTTCAATTTCGGGTTTATTATGATAACACCCCTAGTCCGACGGACAGAGGAGTGGGAGATTTTCAATCTAATCTAAATCTAACATACTTAATTATTCGTACAAGTGTAATAATTTGAACCCAAAATTACGAAGTTTTGGCCTCACCACAGATACTTTGACGCTTGAAAATGGGATATTTAGGGAAATAACTTTGTCAAACTTTATTTTTAAAAAATAACAATTTCTAAGTATATTTGAATATTTTTTTTTTAAAAAATATTTAACTAATATTATTTGCTAATTACTTTTGAAAATCTAAATCCGACCCGATAGAGGGATTTTGGGTCGGAGCTGGGCCTTTCCGACAAATATAAATATGATTATAAATGCCACGCTGTCATGCACCATATGCCACTATATAAATGTGCGCCAATGATTCAACTGTCATTTCGTGGAATGTATGCTCATATCGCCATCGCCTTTGGAGGGGAAAAAGGTCAGGTTTCATGTTCCGATTCTCTCAATTTTCCACTGTTTTTGCTGAGAATATAATTTTTATTGTTTTATGATGCGTCTGATTACGCGTACCAGACACGTCTCGCGACCCATTTAATTGTAAATGATTGTATAATAAATAAGCTGTGTTGATTTCGGGTTTCTCATTTTCATTTCGCCTGTGATTTGGATATAATTCAGATTTCTTTGGGCTTTCAAGAAAAAAAATATTCGAAAATTTTGGTAGGCTAGTAGATGAATCACGTTGTCATTGAGAATGAATCCGAGGGAGACAGAAACCCACCTCCACGGGCAGTTGGCACAGCTCCAGAATCAAAGCATTCATGTCAACAAGATTGGCAAGGTGACAAAGCCCAGACAGATAAAAACGGAACAAAGTTGATGCCGAAGGTAGAGAATTTCAATTTACCTTATAATATATGCAAAAAAAAATATTAAAAAAAAGCTTCATCACTTTTTTGTGATGCTGCATGGAGGAAAAATGATAAGAACTATGTAGCTTGCAAGACCTAGCAATTGATTGATGCAAGTTATATTGGCCAAAATGGCCGTTGCTCTATCTCAATCCGAAAGATCCCAAGGATGCTTCTGATATGTTTATGACAGCAACTGCGAGAAATTTATAAAATTGAAGGTCTACGAGAAATTCTTGGTATTTAGAATTTGGATGTTCGTCATATAATTTACTAGTTATGAACCAATGAGATATATTCTGGTATTTATAATCAAATTTTCCATTCATGATGATGGTTAGCTGTCTGCAATGGCGGAGCTATGTATGTTGCCACCCAATTTTTTTAATTTTTTATATATTAATTTTTAGAAAATTTTTGATTTAATTTAAAATTCTTGTCCGGGCAGCCCAATATTTCTGGTTGCCTGTCTGTGTTGACCATGTAACCAGCACAATGGAGATCACACTGTCATACTGATTATTTCTCCTCAAGTTTTTTATGTGGTCCTGAAATGGGAAAAGAAAACCAGATTTTCTATTATTTTGCTCAATGAAATCTTAAAATTTGTTTGGTGAGAATTCTATCGAAGTTGGAAGAACCAAATGCATAAGTGCTCTTTCTTGGTATAAATGTGCTCAATAAAGAGAACTGAATAATAGAGATGGTGTTAATGATTAACAGACATGAACTGAAGTGCTTGTTTGTGTCTGCAGTTTTGCTTGGTGAACCTTTCTACCTCGCTTGTGCTAGCATACCAAAGCTTTGGGGTCGTTTATGGGGATCTGAGCACTTCACCGCTATATGTTTACAGAAGCATATTTGTTGGGAAGTTACAGGATTATCAGAATCCTGATACAATATTTGGTGCATTCTCATTAATCTTTTGGACTTTAACACTCATTCCGTTGCTCAAATATGTAATGGTCCTACTAAATGCTGATGATAATGGTGAAGGTGTGCTAAATATGCTCAATTTGAAGATTACTGATCCAAATTTTCTGTCATAATTGACCTAACTATTCAATTATTCCAGGTGGGACATTTGCTCTTTACTCATTGCTTTGTAGACATGGAAAGCTTGGTTTACTTCCCAATCAACAAGCAGCAGATGAGGAACTTTCTGCATACAAATATGGTCCTCTGGGACAGTCGTCAGCATCATTAATATTAAAGAGATTTCTTGAGAAGCACAAAAAGCTTAGGACTGGACTGCTGGTTGTAGTGTTACTGGGTGCTGGCATGGTAATAGGTGATGGTGTGATTACACCTGCAATGTCAGGTATTGTTGAAATGAGACGTAGTCATATATTTTATGGTGTAAGATTCATCATTAGTAGCTTCAATTCATGTTGTAAGGTCACCTTGAGTGGCTTTTATCCATCTTTTTGTTAGAGTTAGGCACATATGTTCAACTTTGTCCTCAAGTACAAAGGATTGATATGAGTATACTTGTCGTCCTTCCAACTAAGGAATCAGTGGCTGTATTCAAATAAAAATAAAAGTGAATTATTGTTTGATAGCACAGTAGCAGTGTCAGTTGCAAGGTGACCAGTTTTCTAGCCCATGCATGCACATTTTCTAGTCTCTTGTTGAAATCTAATTCAATCGGCCCAACTAATTTCCTCGATATAAACGTTTTATTGCAGTACTATCATCATTATCAGCTCTAGAAACAGCTGATACACGGTTGGACCACGGTATGCATTATTCTACTCTTGTTCCTCGTGGCTTTGCTAAAGTAATAATATCTTGCTTGAGTTACGCATGAATATGAAAGTTTTTTTTATGTAGGTGTAATACTTTTCATTTCTTGTATCGTGTTGGTTGGCCTATTTGCTCTACAGCATTGTGGTACGCATAAGGTCGGTTTTCTGTTTGCACCAATAGTTATTCTCTGGTTGATATCAATTTTCGCTATTGGGCTGTACAATACAATACACTGGAACCCAAAAATCGTGCTTGCTCTTTCTCCACATTATATTGTCAGATTCTTTGGTCAAACTGGTAGAGATGGGTTCATGTCACTTGGGGGAGTCCTACTTGCAATAACAGGTAAATAGATTCTGAAATTTTTTCTTTCTTTCTCGTGAGTCATAACTGGATGCCTTCATGTGAAATTGCTTGAATTTTGAATTTTGAATTTTGGTGGCTCTCTTGTGATATTGACGGATTAATTCTACACCTCTATTCAATTTAGTTCTAATGATTAATATTTTAAATTATTTAACCGAATTAAGAAAATATTAAAATTAGAAGCAATAATTGAAATAAGAAAACTATATCAGAAGTGATTTTTAACGGAGTTTAGTAAATAACTTTAATGCAAAACATTAAATTAACTAGCATGCAGATCTATAATTCACTTGGTGAAACATCAAAATATAATTTGAACTTGAGAAACCAATTTCACCATATAACCAAATTTTTATCTTTGCTAAATCATTAATTTAAAATCTAGATTTCGTTCTATTGTATTTGAATTTTATCTTCAGCGATAGAGCTTTGAAGGACTCTAGTATCTATAAGGCACTTATTTGGAATAAAAGATTAATATGAAGTTTTCTAAAGACAAAGGTGTACTTAAAGAGATTGAGAGGTTATCTAATGACCGCAAGGCAAGAAAGAAAAATGGTTCAAAAGAGGAGATCCGGAAAGAAAAAAACAGCATTCCCCATACTGAGGACTCTCCAATCCATCCATGAGAAAATCCATAACACATGGCCGTGAAAAATTGGTATTAGATCTGGTTGTTATGGGGGCTATTCCGGTTTTACAACAGCAGTTTGAGTTGTTCATAAAGATGTACCAAGAAGATAAGATTGTTAATGGATGAAGGCAGCTAGAATTGAATGCAAAGTTAGAAAAATTATCATTCAACATCTCTGGATGCAAACTGAAACGAAGGAAAGCAGCAGCAGTAATTGAGGGGCCTTCCGGACAATCTTGGAGGTGATGTTGGAGATGGGCATTCCTACGTACCTAAACACGAAGTTGGATTTCCCCATTATGACGGGCAGTTTGATCCACCGAGATGGCTAAATCGGTGTTAATTTTTCTTTTGAAACCTACACACACCTAAGACAAGGTTGGGTTGGCTTTTGTTATGGTCCCGAGTTTTGATCGTGTTATGAGACATGTAATGAGTTTATGGTGGAAATTGTGGCTCGTTTTAGGAAAGAACCTCACGAGCTAATTGGCAATTCAAGGCTCGTTGAAGAGACCATCTCTTTGCAATATTTTTTTGGGTTGGATTCAAGCTCGTATTGCAAATTTTCCATTAAAAATATCAAAATAGTCCCTTCCAATACATTACTTCCCCCTGGCTAATCGTGTTTGTTCTCAAACCCAAAAGAGGCCGGAGTCCTATGAAAATTGATAGCCAAGATTATATTCCTTGGCTTTGAACTTTCCATGCGGGAATCTTCTGTTGTGATTTATTTGGATTCCATTGGTCCTAGAGTTTTTGGCTCATTACATCAGCTATCCCGGCGAAACGTGTTTATTCTCAAACCCTAAAGAGGGATATTGTGATGACAAGCTGGAGGCACTTGAATTTTTGTAAGAATATACGGTGTTGGAGTAACTCGAAAGTTAAGCAAAATGTGGCATTGGTATTTGAATCCTTCAGTTGTAACTCATGCTGCTTTCATTCCCATTTGAGGAACCATACTCACCCTCGTGGTGGAAAGAGGCCAACCCTTTCTTATTTTGCTACGGTATGTGTTTGTCGAAAAATATCCACATTGACTAAGCCATCCCAACGGGTTCAATTGGTTGTCTTACCGGGGCAAATCGAGCTTCCGAATTTTGAGGTTTATAGGAATGACATTGCTGCCTTGCTATCCTCTGAAACGTTTGTCCGTGGTTCCTCGTTGATTGCTGCTGCCTTTGCCTTGATCTAGTTCTTTCAAGTGCATAGGTGACCATTTGGATATATCCTCCAACTAATCATGAAGAGCTTGTTATCGTTTCCCCGCAGATACCTTGTCCCCTTAATAGATTTCCACAAAGGCTTTGAATTGTTGCTGAAATAAGAGGAAGTTTCTCATGACGTCTGTTTGGTACCAATTTGTTATGGTCCTAGCATTATGGGGTGGTTAATGCGTTCATAGAGGAAACTAAGGCTCATTTTTGGAGAGAACCTCACAATCTTGTTAACAGTTCAAGTCTCGTTAAAGAGAACTTGTCGGTCTCTTGCAACATTTTTTTGAATGAACTTAAGTAAGCTGTTGTTCTATTCCCAATCTTCCATTGTAAGTACATGAGTGGTTCCTATCTTAATTACTAGAAATCCGTAGAGCTAAATTTCCAAATCCTAATCTTAATAATTATCTCACACGAGATAATTCTTTTATTTAAAATAAATATAACCAACTAGATGACAGGAGGATAGAGTTCCATGGAAGTTGATGACTAAGATTCTATCTTGGCTTTGAACTTCCCATGTGTGAATCTTTTGTAGGTGATTTCTTTGGATTGTTGGGTCAGCTGTTTTTCGCCCATTACAGCTTCTTTCAACCTTGAAGAAATGGATTAGTGTGCTTCTGAAAATTGGAATGTGACTGACCCAGATTGCAGTGGGAAAAATTTCAGTGCTCAATGCAACTTGCACTTTGACATAGCAGTAAATTAGGGGAGCTAGAATGCCACATTTAAGAACCATTATGGATTTGGGTAGTTAGTTGTATCTATGAGGAGGTTCTAACCTAATCTCCCCTCTCCATTTGTTTTTGTTTTATTATATGAACCGGTATGGATCTGCCATACCCCCTGTCATGACCTTAGCGGTGCTATTTTTTTTTAGGAAAAAAAAAATAAAATTGTGCCAAACTTGAACAATGGAGGACTACCAAAGGCGATTTGAGCAAGTAGCAGAAATGGCAAGTACATTATCCTGTGAGCAAGAAGTTCATATTTTTATTAGTGGATTATAAGAGCATATTGCGGTAGAATGTGAGCTTCAACACACCTCGGTTCGATGAGTCTCCAAGTTTCTATGAGAGACAAATTGAGATTCTAACATTAGAAGCGCCAGACAACGAGGGCCATTAGTAATCCATCATAACAACCATCCATTAATAGGTTAAACATGGAGAAGGTAGAAGAAAGATGGGTGAAGGGCTTTGTTTCAACTCTGATGAAGTTTACACCCAAGAAGGCACTAGCTAGTGAGGAGCAGTACCTTTTGTGTTTGCGGAGAAACACAATTCTTGAGATTGGAAGTAATGTGATGGGTATTGAAATTGCTCATTTACTTAATTCTTCGGAACTCTTTTATTAATATAAGAATTGATATTATATTGATTAGTAAAATAATTACAGAAAAAAGCGAACAAGAGCTCCATGCAAAACGAATTGAAATTCACAGTCAAAATAGATTAACATAGTAATAGGCCCCAATTCCTATACAAATCTGAGAACCAAAACGATTTAAATTCTAAAGTCTTCGAAGTCCGGCATGAAACCCTGAATTTAATCTTGCCTCAGCACTTTTCAATCAAATCTTCTCGATCTTTAAAGATCTTTATATTTCTTTCCATCCACACAAACCAACTCAAAGAGAGAACCACCATATTCCAAAATATTATGCCTCCAAGATCCGCCTCGAATAAATCAAAAGTTGATCTCGGAGATTCCAAAATCAAGCCAAACTCCGCCAAAGCTTTAAACCAAAGACAATCAAATGATCATGAGTCTCATAATACATACCAATTTAGCCAAAGAGAACAAAAAAGGAACCGTTTTTGCAACATCTCAGACGATGGTAAACATCAATTCTTCAGGACTCTAGTTACTACTTGTCTATTTTTTCAAATAAAAAATATTGTCAATATCCCGTGTGTTCTATAAACATTGGATAATTGCTAGGAATAAGAGAGATATTTTATATTGAGGATCTTTTGATTTGGGTTTATCTTTAGTGGTAGAGGATATCCAAAAAGAAAGAGAGGACTCTCGATATTTAGGACTCTCCGATCCATCGTCCCGTAAAATTATCCATAACACAGGGCCGTGACAAAAACACATTGATTTCGAGAACAATATTCAGTAAACCAAATAAACTAATTGCTGAAAAGTAAGAACTTGGCAGATTGAAGAAGGAAGAATACTTCTTTCATTTCAGTATATCATTTCTCTGTAGGTGGTACACTTGAAATAGATAAAAAAACAGAAATCACATCCCAACAAATCTGGGAAATATATGGAAAATATTCTATCCAACCAAATGTCATTCCTATCAAATCAACGTTCCCCCTCAAGTTGTTGCAAAGATATTTATCATGCTCAACTTGTTGTGCAAAAGTTTGTTTTGATAGGCCCTTTGTTCAGATATCTGCAATTTTCAACGTGCTTGGAACAAATGGTGTACATATTACTTTTTCATCAAGTTTCTCCTTTATGAAATGCTTGTCAATTTCGACGTGTTTGGTTTTCTCATGCAAACACTAGATTGTGAACAATAGTAGCTGCATTGTTATCACAAAAGAGCTTCATAGGCAAGTTACTATGATTTTTAGCTCCTCCATAACTACTTTAGCCAATATGCTTCGCACACCCCTTGAGCCATGGATCTGAGCTTCATCACTACTTCTAGTGACCACGCCTTGTTTTTTACTTCTCCAAGTTACTAAGTTGCACCATACAAACGTGCAATAACCAGATGTCGATATTTGGTCAGTGAAAAATCCAGCCCAATCAACATCAGTGTAAACCTCAATCCTTCCTTCTCATTTCTTTCAAAGAATAATCCCTTCCCTAGGGTTGCTTTCAAATATCACAAAATCCGATACACAACTTCCAAGATGTTCAACACATGATGAATGCATAAATTGACTAACCACACTTACTGCAAAAAGAATGTCAGGGAGTGTGAGACAAATAAATTATTCTCCAATTGGTCTTTGACATATCCCTGTAATCACCTTGACACCATTTTTGATATCTACTAGCTTAGCATTTGCCTCTATTGGAGTATTTGATGGTTTGCAACCACTCAATTTAGTTTCTTCCAAGATATCGAGGATATATTTTCTTTGGGAAACCATGATTAGCCTTTTTTATTTTGCCACCTCCATTCCAAGGAAATACTTTAACTGGCCTAGATTTTCATATTGAATTCTCTTGCCAAGTTTTCTTAAATCCGCCTGTTTCTTCTAAATCATCTTCTATCAATATTATTATTTTTTTTATAGGAAACAGAATTTTATTAAAGTAGATAATAAGGTTTACCATAGCGGATAAGCAATCCGCAGAGTTAAATAAAAGATTACAATATTAAACCGCCATAATCACAACAGCACATATTTCCAATCCCTAACCAAATCCGATATATGAAGATCTTTAAATTCTTTCAACACAATCGTCCAACTTGCAACCCTGAATTTTATTTTTTCCCAAACTTCAGCCAACGACTCCGACTTGTCTTCAAAAATTCTTGAGTTTCTTTCCATCCATATCGACCAAAATGTGCAAAGAACAACCATAGACCAGAATCTCAAATGTTTTCTCCTTGCCTGCAAGCCTGGTTCCAGGAAGAACATATCTGTTGCCTTCTTCGGAAAGGACCACAGAAAACCCATTTCATGGATCACCTTTAGCCAAATGCTATAAGAAATTGAACAGTGCAGTAGCAAGTGATCCTGATCTTCTTCTTTTTCCCTACAAAGACAGCACCAGTTTGGGCTAAGAGAACAGCCCGACCACCTTCTTTGCACGGAGTCACAAGTCTGTAATTTCTCCAAAGCCACTATCCACGAAAACACTTGGACCTTTGTAGGTACAGGTACATCCCAGATATTTCGAACAAATGAAAAAGACAAAGGATTTGGAGATGCGAAGAAAGAGTTATAAAAAGAGCTAACAGAAAACACACCCGATGACTCCCCCAACCACATCCTATAGTCCCCAACACCCCACTGAACCCTAGCCGACTCTAGGACACCCATGAGACCCGCAAACTCACATGTTTCCAACTCGCTCAAGTTTCTTCTAAATCTTAAATCCCAACTGGTAACTGAGTTGATGAAACTAGAAGACTCATCTACAAAAAAACTGATAGGCTTATTAATATGAACAGAAATAAGAAATAGAGATGGAAATCTCTCTCTCAAAGAGACTCCCCCCACCCACTCATCTTCCCAAAAACGAATGATGTTACCCTCTCTGAACACTCCCCTAACCAATCGATGAAAAGCCGGGAAAGATCGAGAAATGCACTTCCAAGACTTCTGAACGTCGCTTTTTCCGCCAACCCTAAATCCCATCCATTCTCGTGATAACCATAGAGACTGATAATAACCTTTTTCCATAGGGTGTCTCTTTACACCGACCCTCTCCACCACCATTTTCCAAGTAACGCTTTGTCTCTTAAGAAAATCTTTCCCAGTCCCAATCCTCTCCTATCCTTTGGCTTACACACTTGCTCCCACCCAACTACATGGCAATGTTTTCCTCCATCGGCTCCATCCCATAAGAAATTTCTCATTATTTTTTCCATCTTGAGTGCGACATGATTAGGCACTTTGAATAGCGACATAAAATAAGATGGCATAGCGCACAAAACCGCCTTGATCAAAGTAAGCCGAACCCTTCTTGAAAGAAAAGACTTTTTTAAACTAGCCAATTTTTTAGCCATCTTCGAAAGAACCGGTTCCCAAAATCCCATTACCCTCGGGTTCCCTCCCAATGGAATCCCCAAATATTTAATCGGCCATTTTCCTTTTTTGCATCCAATTGCAACTGCCAACTCATCAAATTCCTCATCGATCTATTCAAGCCCATCAACTCACTTTTTTCCCAATTGATCCTTAATCCAGAATGACGACCGAAACTATTGAGGATATCCACAATTGCCAACAAATGCTGCTGCGATTTTGTAAAGAACAAGGTGTCGTCCGCAAATTGAATATGCGAGATTTGAACTTTCTGTCTACCAACCTCCAGACCTTGTACAATATCATCTTCTTTTGCCTTGTCAATCATCCTTCCCAACCCATCATCTACTACCAGATTAAAGAGAAAAGGAGATAATGGATCTCCCTGTCTGAGTCCTCTTTCCCCTTTTATTTTTCCACGGGGTCTTCCATTGATGAATATCGAAAAAGACACATTAGAAACACATCCCATAATCCATCTCCTCCATCTCTCCCCGAATCCTTTTTCCTCAACACATAATTCAGAAAATTCCAATCAACATTATCGTAAGCCTTTTCCAAATTGACTCTAAGTACCCACCCTTTTTTCTTATTTTTCCGGTACACCTCCACAACCTCATTTGCAATTAGACAACAGTCGAGAATCTGTCTTCCCTTAATGAATGCACATTGGTTTTCCGCAATTGTATGATTCATCACTTTTTTCAATCTGTTAGCCAAGACTTTCGCCATAATCTTATACAAGCTAGGTCTAAAGTTGTTGATCCTGATCACATCTTGTTTCTTAGGGACGAGGCAAATGTAGGTCTCGCTAGTAATACCGTTAACAATCCCACTTTCGCAAAATTCAGCGAAAACTCTCATTACATCTTCTTTCACCGTATCCCAGTTCTTTTGGTAGAAGGCCATTCTGAAACCGTCCGGACCCGGGGCTTTGCACCCATCACTTTCAAACACTGCTTTTTTGACCTCTTCCTCGACAAAAGCCACTTCTAATCCCTCGGCTTGTGCTAAATCGATTTCACCCCAAAGTAAACCATCAAAAGCCTCCTCGTCCCCATCTATCTCCCTCTCCACCGCATCCGCTTTCCTGTACAAATTTCGATAAAATCTAATAATTTCCCCTTGAATTTGTATTTCGTCGGTGACAACAGACCCATCCTCCAATTCCACTTTGTCAATCATGGCTATATTCCTTCTGTTATTCAACAACGAATGGAAAAATTTGGTGTTATGATCCTCTTCCTTCATCCATTTTAATTTTGCTATTTGTCTATCCATTTGGGCTCCTTGGATAATCATTTTTTCCATTTCGCATCTTAACTCTTTCCTTTCCTCATTTAAAATTTCAGACCACAACCCATCACCTTCTAGAAGATCCAACTGCTTAATCTTGAAGTTCAATTCTTTGAATCTACTGTCCACATCTTCTCACTCCTCCCTATTCCATTTTAAAGCCTCTTCTTTGATTCTTTTCAGTTTTTGCATAAACTTGTAACCTTCCCACCCACGAGTAGTTCCATTATTCCACCATGTCTGAACCAACTGTTTGAATTTATGATGAGATAGCCAGACATTCTCAAATTGTATAAGTTTAGCCACAATAGAAAATGACATTGCCAATCATCTTCCCGAGAGGACAAAAAATGTCACGGCAATTAAGATCAAGGGTTATTTTGCTAACAGACAGGAGATTATATGGCAAGAGAGGAACATGCTAGACATTCTTAAGTGCCTAGAAAGAAGAAATAATAACGGTTCCTTTCCCAACAATAGAAGCAAAAGAAACGTCGACAATTTTAACTTTCTTGATCTCTGAGCAAGGTTCATAGAAAGAAAAAAATTGCGATGATTCCTTCATATGGTTTGTTCGCCTGAATCTAAACTCCAAGAGCTGTTAGAAATTGAATTTGCAAAATTTCAAATGAAGAGATCCCTATCTGGGATAAAGAATGCGAAGGATTGGACTTTTCCACACGAGCATCAGACAGTTTGAACAATTTATCTAGCTGGTCCTTTGTGAAAGGAAGATAGTCTGAGGAAGAAGATTGCATTCCAGATTCATCACTGCTTGCTTGAAAGCTCGACCACAGACGCTAGTTCTATTGTGGTTTCGTGATTTTTTCTTGAGGTGGGCTGATTTGCCATGAATTCTCCAGCATGTTTCAATGGTGTGCCACAACTTTTTACATTATTCAACCCAAGGATTTGACTTCCCATCCCTGTTTTCAGCCTCAAAAAAATTTCCCTGCTAACAAGGGCTGAACCTTCAACGTCCAGGTTGTGTTAGTCACGTTTCATCATCACTTGTTGTCTAGATTCTTCGTGGCGGACCTCAGAGAACACTTCACTAAGACTCGGAAAAGGGTTGCGTCCAAGTATATGACCCTGAACCTCATCTAGATATATGTTTAAACCAGCAAGGAACACAAACACGAGGATGTGTTCTTTTGCCTTCTTGTATCAGGCGCTATCCTTGCTGCTCTCCCATTCCTCCACTTCAAAGAGGTCTAATTCTTGCCAAACAACCATCAATGCATTGTAATAGGCTGTCATATCTCGATTTCCCTGCTGCATCCAGCACATACAAGTGTTTTAACTCGTATAATTGAGAATAGTTCTGCATGTCGGACATATGTTTCCTTAACCGCCTCCCAAATGTCATGTGCAGTTGGTAGGAACATGAAGGGCTCATGGATTGTAGGTTCCATTGAATTAATCAACAACGCAGTGACCATAGAATTTTTTCAGATCGCTATTTTTATATTTTGCATCGGTTGATGATGGTGCTTTCACTTCGCCATTCGGGTAACCTAATTTGCCCTTGCCATCGATCACTAGACGGACATATTGTGCCCATTCAAGGTAATTTCATCCGTTTAATTTGTGAATCGTGTTTTGAAGGGATGTATTGGAGAGGGCGATGTTTGAAGGAGGTTTTGATCCATCAGAAGTTGCTGTTCCGCTGCTGGAGCCTGAAGAATTAGACCCAACACCAACCATGAAATGCTTTCAATTTGGCAAGGATTTCATTTAATTAAATCGACTATATCGAATTCCAAAAAATATCAATCCCGTTCTACCAAATGCTCAGAATGGGATTTGGAAAAATCCCATTCAACTATCGATTTTAGAATATTCCAAGTTTCATGAACCCTTTTAAGGACATCTATTAATGGTATAGAATACTTTGTATGTACGGGAATGTAGCAGCCCCTTGGGGCGAGGGCTGCCTCTCTTTCCGATCTCACCTCCTAGGTACCAGTATGCAACAAGATTTCATAACAACAGCTAACATCCTACGGCTAGTAGCTAAACGAGATCAGAAGGGATCCTCAGGTGAGGAGCCCGATGGTTGAGCTAATCCTTGCCTGTTTGAGCTAAATAACAAGGAAACAGTAAAACAAAGAGCTAGCTGCGGAGCTAAGTTGTATGAATCTGTAACGTACTGCTAGCTTGTACCCAGTATGGAGCCGACCATCAATCGAGTATAGCTTGCCGAAGAGTATTATCGGCGTTAGGAATCATAAATAGCTGCCCCAAGACGGGATTTCGCCTCTCATGATATATTATCCTAACAAAGACTGCCTTCTTGTAGCCAAAGTCTTCTGTTAATCTTAATGTCCGTCTATTTATTATGAAAGTATTCTCTAATTAAGTTTGTTTCACTATTTTTTTCCTCAATGTCACTCAAGCAACATGCTATTTTTCTTGTATATCACACCCACATGTACGTAGTACCCTGCATCTTACTATTTTTATATCTTTCATCTACAAATGAGGAGGAGTGAATTACCAATGATTTTATATTACCTGCAACAATTTATTGCTTTTATTTAGTTCAATAATGATCACATAAAATCGACCAAATTAAGCTTAGTTACTGATGCAGGTACTGAGGCGATGTATGCAGATCTTGGCCATTTCACTTCATTTTCGATTAGGGTAAGTAAGATTTTGTTAACATTCAGATGATGATTTCATATTTAAAAGGTGGGTGGTAGAATTCCCATTATTCGGATAGGATGATATGGACTCCAGAATTGAAGGTTGATGCTTGGTTTAATGAGACGACTGGCATGTTTTTATAGTTGTATCTGTAGTTCTCAATTTTTATCCAATCGGAAGCGATACATACACAAACATATGTCTTTGAGGAAAAAATTTATTGAAACAACATAATGACAGCTATTAGGGTGTGGATGCACACAGCTCTCGTTGATCCATAGAATATTTGTTATATCATGTCTGTTATAAGATAGATTGTGGACTCGTACAGTATTAGTCATCAATCATGGTTCTCTCCATACAAGAAAAATTTCATCTGTGCTTCTTTCAACACGAATCTTTCCCTTTTGTTTTGCAGCTTGCATTTATATGCCTTGTATATCCTTGCTTGGTAGTACAATACATGGGGCAAGCTGCTTATCTGTCAAAAAATATTTCTTCGATTCCGAATAGTTTCTATGACTCCATTCCTGGTTAGTATTGCTTCTGTGTACATGATATCTCTATAAGATTTATGGTGGTTGAAAAACTAGTCCTATTCTGCTTATCCTGCAGGTGGTGTTTTCTGGCCTGTCTTTGTAATTGCAATCCTTGCGGCTATAGTTGCCAGTCAGGCTATAATTTCTGCCACTTTCTCTATTGTGAAGCAGTGCCATGCTCTTGGTTGCTTCCCGCGTGTGAAGGTTGTGCATACCTCAAAGCAAATCCATGGGCAGATCTATATACCAGAGATCAACTGGATTCTGATGATCCTTACTCTTGCTATTGCTGTTGGCTTTCAAGAAACAACTACCATAGGGAATGCATACGGTAAGTTGATGAATGTGAAAAGCTTTTATTTTGTGTCCTTTTATATCTTTCAATATGATCACTGGGAAAAGATTATGCGTCTCAGTATCTTGTATCCCAGTCGCACAAAAAAATAGTTTTCCATTTAACCACCATATACTATATTTATTAGAAACTCTTGTTTGATATTTATAATGCCAAAAGATATTGAAATTTAGCATCCTAGCCACAAGTGATTTCACCTCCGAAGTGATGAGAACCCAACAATATACTATAGGGTTCCTGTGTCATAATCTTACCAAGTTTTCGGGGCATCTTCAACTAACACCACGATACCACACATAGATCTCGGAAACTAGTCCTATATTTTACTTGGAAAATCAACCCAACTATATATATCAATTGTGAACCAAATTTCATCAAAATTTGAAAATGAATTAGGATGCCACTTCTCCAACAATTTGAAAATGATAACTCTAGTTGAAGCCACAATATCAAGATCTTGATAAGTTATTTTATTTGGTAGGCACTCAAGAATTTTCTCACAAATTATTATATAAAATTAAAAGATCAGTGGACATATGTTGAAAGGAAATCTCCTACATATAAATGCATAAATCAACCCTAAATAATGTAATAAATAAATTATCATCCCATGAACATTAATTAGGCTGAGCTATGTAACTTGATAAGTTCTTTTATTTGCTAGACTAAAACATTTAGGAACAAATAGATATATAAATAAGAAATATTCATCAAAGTCTGTCAAAACTTATTATTACGTATAAATACATAGATTATATTATACTTAGATAATGTAATATGGGTCTAAACTAATATATATATTGGCCACTAAAAGTTACCAACCAAAAATATGAAAATAAAAAAAAACATTTATATAAATAAACTATCAGCACATGAACACCAGTAAGTCTTAGATAATTAATTTAAATCGAATCAACCTCACAATATAGGCCTTCTATCTTGGCCTTCAATCAAGTTTATTCACTTCAAGTCATGCTGATAAATTTAGCTCATGTTGCTTGCTTTGCCCTTTGGCTCTTGAATAGCCGATTAATGAAGCCTTCTAGCTTGGGCTTCAATCAAGTTGATTCACTTTAATTCTTGCTGATTAAATTGGTGTGCTTTAAAACTTTTTAGTTAGACAATTAAGAGCCTCTTTAGTTGTCATGGACTTGGATCTTGTAATTGAATCTACACTAACAATTATGTTGTATTTGGATTGATGAAATTTCAAATTCATAAGAACAAATCGATTTGTTTGTTTGAGCAAATCCACTTGACAATAGATTCAAATCCCAAATAATTATTTTTAAAGTCATTGCGATGGATTTCAAATCTCTATCAACGTGGACTCATTTCAATTTTTTTTTTAAATACTTCTTCATATCCAAATCCTTCAATCCAAACTCTAATTTCTCTTTTTAGCATCTTGAATTTGGTCCAATAAACTACCATTTTGATTATAATGGTCATCAGCTTCCAAATTGTTTTTATTAAATGGTATGCCATCATGAAGAAGTTTATCATTTTGAATAAATGAAGGTTTCAAATTTTTTAACTATACACGTCTCAAATACGAAGATAGGCAGTATCGTTTCTTTACAAGTGTGTAGTTTTATGGTAGTCTAGATGAAATTTACAGTATTTCAATTATATCAATTGTAATGTTTATTCTCTACTTCATTCTCTAATGTGTCATGCAAGAAGATTACAATGCCTGGTCTCTGTGTTGTCCTGCTTTGTTCTCCGACTCTGTTCACTAAAGTGATGGATGAAGAAAGAACTTGAAATGTGTTTATTTGAAATCTTACAAACTCGTGAATCCATTTTGTTTGTGGTTTATCATTAGTTCCAAACTATTGCACAAAGAATATAATGAAACTTTATTTCGAAACGAGTTTGAATTTTTGGTAGTAGACCAGGTTTAAAAATTAAGTTGAGTTTTTACCCTCATGTACGTATTGACTCCTACTTGTGAAACCGATTTTCTTCATGAAAATAATGCGGATAAGGATATGTGCTCGCTTCAGTGGGAAATGAAAGATCTCTATTCTAGTTGTATCATCTCCTATGGGTTCGAATCTATAGCCATTGTTTATTATCCTAAAATCTTTTTGTCTATTCTGGATGAAGAGAAAAATTGGATCAAAAGAAATTGTTATCGTGGAGTTTTATCAACGATTTGGTTGTGTAGGCGGGGATCCAATATTTTCATAATCCTTATGTAAGAAATTACAAAATAAATTATTTCAACAAAGATATGAATTAGGAACAATGACAAACGGATGAAGAAGGGGCAACCATTCTGTTGGGGTGCATGAGTGAGAATAGTACGGGGATGGGTGACCTCCTGAGAAGTTCTCATGCGTCAAGCTGCTGAGGTTCTGCCGCTTGATCTGGTTGGCTAAGTGAGCCATAAAAAAGTGACAGCAGATCTGAACGGGTAATACTGTCTCTGCTGGGGATAGGGCCGACGGTAGGGAAAGTGTAAGACTGATATCTAAAGGATATGGGACAGTACCAGCAGATAGACATGCACCTTCCCGGACTCATGGGCCTTGCATCACGACCCATTAGCATCCAATTAGGTGGACTTCGCGCTGTTACAAGTAGAAGGAAATAAAGTTGTGTCATGACTAACAACTATAGCTTTTGGCCTAGTGGTAAGCGCTTGATCCTAACAATCGGTATCAGAGCGAGGTCATGGGTTCATGTCTCCCAAGAAGAATATTTCTATACTTCTTGGGGGGAATGTTGGGTTAAGCGTGCATGAGTGAGAGTGGTACTGGGATGGGTGACCTCCTGAGAAGTTCTAATGTGTCAAACTGCTGACATTACGCCGCTTGATTTGGTTGGCTAAGTGGACCGTAAAAGAGTGATACCAGATCTTAACGGGTAATACTGTCTCTGCTGGGGACAGGGCCGACGGTAGGGAAAGGGTAAGACTGATCTCTAAAGGATATGAAACAGTACCAGCAGATAGACACGCACCTCTCCGGACTAATGGGTCTAGTGCACTCTGCGCTGCAACAAGTATAAGGGATAAAGTTGCGCGTGGGCTAACAATTATAGCTTTTGGTCTAATGGTAAGCACTTGATCCTAACACATTCCAAATGACATGATGGTGTAGGTGGTGAAATTATCTTCCTTAGAAACTGCTGTTGCACTTCTGTAATCTTGTGGAGTTCAATATGCATGGACAGAAACTCGTTTATGATTTAACAGTTGATTTTCTTTGAGACATGTCCTAATTTTTTAATCTTTGCTTTTGAGCCTTGCGTCCTTTGGCGACTTGATGTGCACTGTGTGCATAGTAACTGTTAAATGGTATGAAATAGTGTAGGAAGTAAGCATGACGGCTACATTTTTTGGGCCACATAAAAGAAGCTAGATTAGTGTTTCTTACTTTATGTCACATTTTGAATGGTACGAAAATAGACACATAACATATGGTTTACATGATCTGGTCAAAAAATCAATATTCACGAGCAAATACCCAAGTGCCAAAACAATTTTTGTCATAGTTTTTGTATGCAATTGCCACCCCTTTACATGGGGTATAACATAGCTTGTGGATTAATATGGTTAAAGAACTCATTCCAATTTATGCACTACAATCACGAACCCCTCTTCTTTAACATCTGCCAATCACCGGAACATCAACATGAAGTTAACTACTTAAATTTTTGGGTAGTTGATTTTATCTAACCAATCTATTGGCAATATTTACTTTCTTTCAAGTCTGTAATGATTGAGGTTTAAAGATATTGGGCTTTGCTTGTCCTTTTCTCTGCGGAGTACATAAGTTTTGCAGTCTCACTGAGAGAGATGTTTTCGAACTCAATTATTAGAGGCTTGAGGCAAAAAAAGGTTACTAGCAGATTGATTTGGAATTATAAACTATCATTCACCCTCAGTAGCTATGTTTGTTGTTGCTGGTATTGTAGAGAGTTGATAACTGTAGAAGAGATTGTTTCACATATGTTTAGGAGGAGTTGGTGATTAAAGTTTGAAGTTCCTTTGTTATTATATTAGAAGTCAAGCACATCGAGGCTCTTCAAGCTGATGTGCAAGGACTGAATTACTTGATTGCACTCCTCAAAGAAAAACACCTGTATCCTAAATGAAAATTTTCTCTGCATAGCATACTTTATATGACAAATGGAGAAATTTCTGAAAGGGTTTTGTATTTTTCCGCACATATCTACTAATGTCACCACCTAATAAAGTGGAATTTGCATAGCTGATGCTAGAACAACACTTGAGTATTTTATCAATAACAAGGCTGGATACGGAGAATATTAATCAACAATTTCACGTTTTCTATTTTTATCCATTTTTATTTTATGTTTCGTCCATTTCAATCAATACTTATCACTTTAACTTAGATGTTACTTATCACTTTTACTTAGATTACCTTTTGAGTTGCGTTTCTTTCCATCATTTTTTTTTTGCCAGGCCTAGCTGTCATGTCAGTGATGTTCATCACAACTTTTCTCATGGCACTTGTCATGGTGTTTGTCTGGCAGAGAAGTATAATACTTGCAGTTGTTTTCCTTGTTTTCTTTTGGATCATTGAAGCATCATATCTGTCAGCTGCATGTGTAAAAGTTCCCCAGGGAGGATGGGTTTCACTTGTACTTGCTGTCATCTTTATGTTTATCATGTTTGTCTGGCACTATGGAACCCTCAAGAAGTACAACTTTGATTTGCATAATAAGGTGCCTCTGAAATGGATCCTTGGACTAGGTCCAAGTCTTGGTATTGTCCGTGTGCCTGGGATAGGTCTCATATATTCTGAGCTGGCAACAGGAGTGCCCTCGATCTTCTCACACTTTGTAACAAATCTCCCTGCATTCCATGATGTTTTGGTATTCGTCTGTGTAAAGTACGTTCCAGTTCCCTATGTTACTTCTGAAGAACGCTTCCTCATTGGTCGCATTTGTCCGAGACCATATCGAATGTACCGATGCATTGTAAGATATGGGTACAAGGATTTGCAGGGAGACGACTTGCACTTTGAGGACCTGCTGATTCAGAGTATAGCGGAGTTTATTCAAATGGAAGCTGTAGAGCAACAGATCTCAAGCCCTGACTCAGTGTCTTATGATGGTAGGATGGCGGTCATAAGCTCCCGATCTTTTCAATCTGGATCGAGCCTCATCGTATCTGAGGAGGAGGAATTTGGCACGAGTAGTTCCATCCAAAGCAGCAAAACTTTAACTCTCCGGAGTTTAAGATCATCATATGAAGATGAGAACCCACAGATCAGAAGGCGTCAACTGAGATTTCAAATACCTCAAAATCCTGTGATGGATCCTTCTGTAAGAGATGAACTCCTAGACTTGATCCAAGCAAAAGAAGCGGGTGTCGCGTACATCATGGGGCACTCTTACATAAAAGCCAGGAGGTCATCATCTTTCTTGAAGAAGCTAGTTATCGACTTTGGGTACTCATTTCTGCGCAAGAATTGCAGAGGTCCGGCAGTGGCACTTCACATTCCTCATATTAGTCTTATCGAAGTCGGTATGATATATCATGTCTAGGAATTCGAACACTGAAGGAACCATAGCAGGACCCATGCAGAAGAGGGGGATCACTGCTCTTTGATCATTAGCAATGCGAGTATAGCTTTTTAATACAGTTTAGTGCAACTACATGATTAAAAAACCATGTCCTTGCCTTTGACTACATCTGTTATGTATGTACAGAAGCCTATTTTGTTTAGAGTCCAACCTCTTCTTTTATCAAGAATAATCAAGTTTTAATATGTTTGGTTACAGGTTTATGGCAATCAGTGGTCCATTCTAAACTCATTTTTATAAGGTGGCGGAGCCAAGAAAGAGCAATCGCCCCGTATATTTTAATATTTTTATTATTTATAAATCAAAATTAATGTTTTAAGTATTATATATTTACGAAAACAAGATTTCGTGCTTCGAAAATATTTTAAAGTTCGAAGCTTTAGTTTCGGGCAAAAGTTCAGTTCTGATAAATAAACGAAGTAATCAAATGTGTACCATAACTTGTGGATTACATAATAATGTATATTTTAGAATTCATTTGGTATTTAAATACAAGGAATAGATTCTAATAAATAAACGAAGTAGACAATATAGAGAGAAACAGTTTGTCATGCATGGTCTCGTGCACGAATTGAATTTACTCAAAAACTCTCATCGATTAATTTTATGAAAGAGATTTTTGCTCCGACCCGACGAATGGAAAATGTTATTATTTATATAAAAAATATTACATTTCAATATTGATATGAACTGAGTCGACATATTTCACGATTACATACATACGTGACAATATTGAAAAATCAAAATTTTTTTATTGCGAGCAAACCGAACTTACCGAATAAGCCATTCGAAAATACCCGACAATTTATAAAATAAAAATTTCATAGCATAAATTTGGCTGAGCTCTTGATTTTGACTCAGAACCGAAAAGGAGACGAGATCATCGTAGTTTCAGATATGGAGCAACGCAAGAAGATCATCATTGACACGGATCCAGGAATCGGTACTTTTTCAGTTTAATTCTGCTCGAGAAATTATTTTCAGATTTTTTATTTGCGATGCTCCAATTCTTTCCCTTTTCGATTGATATTTTGATGAACTTTGTTTCATTAGATGATGCTATGGCGATATTTTTAGCCTTGCAATCACCGGAAATTGACGTGATTGGGCTAACTACTATTTATGGCAACGTATACACCACTCTGGCTACCAGAAATGCTTTGCATTTGGTAAATATATAAATCTCTCGCCTTTTTATTTTTTATTTTTTTTGCTCTGTGGATATTGGATTTTGCCGAGGAAAGTAAATCCGGAATGTTTACTGGGAAACATGAATGAAAGGGCGTCCGAATCTTGATTCTAGGTTGGGTTTGTTGATTATTGAGTTATATAGTTGCTTATGTGGTATATTATTTCAGGTTTTTTTTTTCCAATTTTCTGTTATGAAGCCTAAATCACCCTGTAGGGAAGGTAAAAGGGGATGGAGAGAGGATGGGATCATTCAAGTGTTATGCTTTATCAGTTCAATTGCTGTAGTTTGATGTATATCTTTTCTTAATGTGATTGTGAATAAGATAATAATACTGATGAAGAGACTGGAGAGTAGCACATCAGTTAGTATGCTTCATTCAAACTAAATGTAACCCGGTTCTGATGGGCTGAAATCCCGCAAATGTCTGAAATAATTTGGTTTGAATGATGTTTACTCTTAAGAAAGGAATTATATTAATAGGTTAAAGTGATCACTGATGCAATGCCTTAGTTTTGTAATTCAGTGCAGTTCATTAGTTTCTTATTGACGATTTTTGTAACTTATATTTCCTAATACAGTTGGAGATTGCGGGGAGGACAGATATTCCTGTTGCTGAAGGATCTCATGTGACGCTAACTGTATGTTCTATATTATAATATACGAGTAGGTTTTAGTACAATCACGGAAGTGTTATGCACTGTGATATGTCCTGTTAGTTTTATTTCCCTGCCCATTCCAGTATAATCTGTTTTCCTCTTAATTAATAAAAAATATGTTCCCGAAACATCAAGTCACATATGTATAATTATGAGCCCAGCTCATGAACGTTTTGCAGGAATGAGGAACACATTTATCCAATATAAAATCGGTTCAGGAACTTTTAACACGGTGTGTTATTTTAATATTTAAGGGTGGAGTTCATTCTACCTGATGAATTTGTTAGAACTCGTGTATGTTTACTGACAAAACTGAGTTGCCAATGTCGTGGCAGTTAGTCGGTTAAAACTTATCTGAGATTTAGTGGATGTTGACAGACATGATAGAAAACAATATACTCATCATGAATTTCATTTTTGTTGCAACAAAAAACTTATGGCTACTACGTACAGCTATCATATTGTGGTTGAGGAAACTAATTGATACATTAAGTCACTTTCTGCCAATCGTTATTCCTTAAATCACCTTCATAATCATGTGAGCAGAACTTCAAAACATTAATTCTAATAACCTTGCCTGGAAGCTTTCATCCATCAATACTGATGTTTAAGCACTCACGCATTTAATGAAGTCGGGATCATCGTACACATCATTAAAAGTCTATTTAATGTTTATTTGCTTTTGGGATTTTTAGCTCTTAGCTTCTGAAAAAACTGATTGACTTTAGACAGAGTAGAAAACTTTTAGTCAATCAGCAGTTGGTAGGATAATGTGCATTAATATTTAAACTGATAAACTCTGAATGGTTGGAGTTAAAGTATCAACTTTGATCTGCTACAGTCGGGTGTTGTGACTGTTTGGCTACCTGCTTGCTTAATCCTTGGCCAATCTTCTTCTTTTGCTTGTTTAAATTCTACTAATGCTGTTTGTTTAACTGATATTAACCAGATTTTGGGTAGGTATGATTTCTAAACATTTTTTCATTAAAGAAAGGTACAAAACTTCGAATTGCTGATTTTGTCCATGGCACTGATGGATTGGGCAATCAAAACTTTCCTCCACCTAAAGGAAAGCCAACTGAGCAGTCTGCGACAGACTTCCTTGTTCAAAAAGCTAGTCTTTATCCTGGACAGGTCACCGTGGTGGCCTTGGGTCCATTAACAAATATTGCACTGGTTCGTTTCTAGCTGCAAACAGTTTTAAGATGTTACTTGATCATGCTTTCCAAGATTAATTGGTCTATGCAGGCTATTCAATCAGATCCTGCCTTTGTAAAAAATATTGGGCAAATAATTCTTCTTGGTGGTGCATTTGCAGTAAATGGGAATGTTAACCCAGCAGCTGAGGCAAATGTAAGTTATTTAGTTGTTCACCTGAATTTCAGTTAAGCAGTTATCATTATCATGGTTTTACTGGTCTCCAAGATTTTTGGAGATCCCGATGCTGCAGATGTTGTATTCACAAGTGGAGCTGATGTCTTAGCTGTGGGGATTAATGTCACCCATCAAGTTATTTTAACTGGTAATTCTTGTGTTTGCAACATTTCGTGCTTTAAAGGCCAACTTTTGGCCACCCTACGTTGTATTAGCAGTGTCTTGGACACATTACTGGATGAGGGAAACTATGGTTGTATGTCCTTGCTACTCTAGAATGTCAAATCAACTGTTATATTTACTAGTTCATTACTCTGATACAAGTTAATAGTTGTTTGGTATCCATTCTTGTTTGCCATTACCAATCATGCCATTTGACAATTGACATTGATCTTTAATTTTAACTTTTTTTAACTATTGATAGATGGTTTTGTATATTTCTTTGGCAGATTCTGATCGAGATATGCTGGCAGAAACAAATGCAAAATTCGCCAAGTATCTGTGCAAGATTTTAGATGTTTATTTTTCTTATCATCATGAAGCCTACAGCACTAAAGGTCTGTTAGCCAGACCACATGAAAATGTAATCATTGTTTGTTAATGTCTTTTTTTAACCTAAATCTTGTGTAGGTGTTTACCTACACGACCCAACAGCTCTTCTTGCTGCTGTTGATCCTTCACTCTTCACCTACACAGAAGGAGTTGTCCGCGTCCAGACGATTGGCATCACAAGGGGTTTAACTTTATTTTACAATAGACAGAAAAGGTAAATCCTGCTGGTGCAAATGATTTTCTTAGCAACTAGTTGCCATCATATATTTTCTGTTTCATTTTAGTTTCATCACTTAATAAACAAATTTGGATGGACTGTGAGTGAGCCAGGGGTTCAAGGTTGAGGCAAATTATAATTTCAGCAACCATATACCCGAAATTATATTTCCATTTTGTTAAATTCTAGCACCTGGACAACATTTTTGGATGGTCCGGATGAGTGCAACTGTGGGAGGGTGTGAAAATTACTGAGGAGAGAATTTAGCATTTGGTGAAATAATTAATGGTAATCAAAGTTCATTGATACAAAATGACGCGCATGGAAATGATTTTTTATTGTTGGATTTCATGGAACTCATACGTTTAACTTCCTACATGGAACAAGGTTTGAAGAAGTTACAGAATGGTGTGATAAACCAATGGTGAAGGTTGCGGTTACAGTTGATGCTCCAACAGTGGTGAAAATGGTCATGGAACGGCTCATACATTCGTGAACTTTCTTGAATCGAGTTCTGCCTTCAGTAAGTGACAATATGTCATAGGAAACTTACCTGGAAAGAGATGTTCATAAATTTCGGCCATCTCGATCGAATCCCATTGTTGCACAAATGAGATTGGCTCCTTGTCTTGCTTGCATCTGTTGTTGAAATTATTATATACACAATGTTTTCATACTCTCGCTGATGAGCTGAGTGGTGGAGCGGTTTGTGCAAATTAAAGTACTAGTAAAGGGTGGGGCTAACTAAATAAGTTTGCAGTTCATTTTAAAAGATATGTTGAATTCATTTGTTGGTCCCTCAATTTGTTTGGAGCCATTGTATATTGTATTAAATTCATACGACACATCCACAAAATTGTAGTGCCATGGTCCGTAGAAAAGCGTGTGATACATCAACAAAGAGACCTTAGGCGCCATTTGTTGTGTGTTATGAGATGAACCAATGATAGATAAATTGAGAAATAAGAAATTGAAAAATACGTATAATAATGGGGAAGTCGGTAAAAAATCTCTAATCAAAACATTTCTTTGGGTTGCTCTATCCACAAAATTGTGGTACTATGTCATGTGGAAATGTGGTACAGTTCATGTGAAAATGTGGTACTAAAAGAATACTCAGGGACTGAACACAAAAAAAATCGACGGCTGAGGATTGAAGGCCAATTTCTCGTGTAATAAATTGAATATGATAAATCATACTATGTCTGGTAAGATTTAATATGATTGATTAATTTAGTTTTTTTTTTACAATGACCAAAATGTCCTCACCTTCTTTCATTTTTTGTAAAGATGTGCCCTCACTTTCTCGATTCTCCAAACTGTTCCTTTTTTTTTTTACTTTTCAATTTTTGCTTGACTTTCATCTCCGACCACAAAATAATTGTGGGGACCCGGGCTCTAACTCTATTCTTTTGGGATTTAATTGGATCTTTGTTCGAAAATGTGGGTCAAAATTTTGCTTTTAACTTTAATTCAAATGTATTAACTAAAGCATAACATATCTCGATAGAAATTAAACAACGTAATGTACATACAAGTCTGTTCGTACAAATATACACTAGTGTTCAAATGACAACTACAAACATAAGTAGTACAAGTTTCATAAGAAAACACTAGTAATCTGCAATGCCCGAGATCTCCACGCTATCATCATCTCTCATCTAGCTCGTGACCCCGATCCTGCCCCACCTGTTGCCATGCACACATACAGACACGACAACAGCCGGATAACTCCGGTGAGAACATATCCCAGTATAAAACATGGATGCATGCAATGTAATAAATCATGTACAAATGCATAACATAAATCAAGTAACATGAATATACATCTAAACATGTAGTAGAATACAAATCTGTATTCAATATTCAAATCTTGACTCGACTCTTTTCTAATCTAGGGATCCCGGTGTGAATAAGACGGTCTGTCACCTACCCAGCCACTCGGGGCAACGGTACGTCTTATTCCTAGACTTCGGTCAACTCTGTATCGAGGGTCTACACATATAGCAAATCTGCTCCTATGCGTCGATACACCGAAACGTCTAGTTTTGGCAAGTCTGCCAATCTCTCCTATCTCAGGACTCGAATATAAATCAATAAACAAGGCATTACATAATCAATGTAATAACAATCTAGTATGTGATTTAGGGAAACTCGTATCAAATCTGAATCGAGTTGTGCAATCCCGTGACCACATGAATTATACCTTTCTTGTCGAATCGTCGGTGTCGTAGTCGAAGTCTCGAGTTTACAATAGCCAATACAAATCTGAAATGGCATAAACAATGTGCACTTCAATCATATACATCTCAAGCAAATCAATATACAAAGCTAACATCGGTTTCAATGCAATTCGACGGCGTAACAGCGTACTTCTTCGATACCGATAACTCACTAATAGTCTACTCCATCATACTCAATCACAAGCAACTCATACTATCAATATACATGCTGAAATCTGCATATTCTCAACACAATACATGCTGAAAATCGAGCCAATAACATACGGTGTCTGAAAATCGATCCGACAACGAATATACGATGCTCTATATATCAAGAACACATATTCTAACTCAAATCTGAATTCCCCCAACACATACATATCGAGACATGCTGGAAATGAACAATACTTACATCCTTTCGTAGCCAACGCTGTAAGGATCGCAAATCTTAACTCGGAACAAAATTCGGATGGATGAATTTTATACAAGCTCAATTCAAAGCCATGAGGAACTTGAGGAATTTTGGAAGGAGCTCTCGGTTCTCTCTACTGAAAATGGAGACGAATGAATCAGCATGAGACTCTATATATATACATGCCATGTGTCATAAGTACAAACAAAGGTGGCACTTCTGCATGCAGCACCGCGGGTGCGGCAACTCAAGAGCGCGGGTGCGGTGTGCTCTCGGCAGCAATAATATTTTCTGAATCTCGATCACCGCGGGTGCGGCGCTTGCACCACCGCGGGTGCGGTCCCACCACCGCGGGTGCGGTCTTGCACGCACCGCGGGTGCGGTGTTGCTTCGCAAATTTCCCTCAACTTTCTGTCACCTACACCGCGGGTGCGGTAGTCTTAGCACCGCGGGTGCGGTGTGGCTTCGGCCATGCTTCAAAAATTCCACTCTATATGTCATGCATTCTCATGGTTTTAAGTCTCACATCAATGTCAATTGACAATTCTCGAGCCTTACAATAATCTCCACGGCCAATACTGGAAAAAAAAGAGGGAAAAACAGAGAAAAGAGAGAAACAAAAATAGTCCCAAGTCCACCTCAACCACTACAGTGACAGATGACACGTGGGTGTTTGAATCTATAATTATTGATGGGAAAGTTAACCTGGGGACGTGGCCTAGGCAACTTAATGTACATTGAAGTTTGAGGGATTAAATTAGCGCACCAGGAAATTGAGTGAATGGTCCGGGAATATATCTAAACTAGATGGATTTTTTATGCATTGTCCATATAACCATAAATCTTCATTATTTTACACAATTTTGTTCCTCGAGAGACAACCTTACTGGCAACATAGATGACGTATAGATGATAAAAGTTTTAGCTATCATAGTGTTATTATTTCTTTAAAGAAAAAGAAGCTTCCATAGTATTTAACCAAATAAAAATTGGTAAGCATTGCCAAACCCCCAAACAGATAGAAAACGAAGCAACAGAGATATGCTTTCCTCAAGAAGGATGGTTGCCCTCCTATTTCACCCACCTTTTTATTCTAAATTTCAAATATCAACCACTGGATTTTAAAATCGGATATTTATGCAGTAGTCTTTTAACCTTTAATTTCATATATTCAAAATTCTGTTGCACAAAACATGATCCAACCCATCCTGCTAATATTTTATTGACCCCATATAGAAGATAGTCCCCTTTGGTGCTTTACCAGTAAATTTACTTGGCAAAATTGCAAGTAAAATGCACATGTATTATCAGGTGAAAGCTACCAATACTATTCAAAAGCCGGAACCATAAGCGAACCATCACATACTCGCTTACATAATCACTCGCATACATAAAACATCAACATATATGGGAAAAAAATCAGATAACACAACTCAGTTCAGTCAGATACACAATCTTACTAGAATTCTTTTCTTCTTTTAGGTGTATATAGATGAATAAGAATCTAGTTGTAAAGTTTAATATCTACAATGAGGTGCCTCTATATTGAGTAAGGAAATAGCAACATGCTACAATAGTTCTTGAGAGGTTATCCCAAGTTCCACTCTTTAATTACTCAACAAAAAGGATTTGCCAGATGGAAATTCTAATATTTTTTATAGAAGTTTTTTTAACACCCTCTGCAGTGCAGATATTTTGAGACCATTTTTGCTTCTAGATTTGCATTTCGGCTTTCTGGAAACAGAATATACCTACAGTACATTAATAGCTACTGCCTTTCCTCGACCCATAGAAAATCCTCTAGTGCCATCAGGCATCCGGGGAACAGGAGATACTTTAGCTACAACAAGCCTCTCAGTTGGAATGGACATTTCCAAAGGTGGAGGTGGAGGTCCGGATTGGCTACCACAATTCATGGGATGATGAGCACGCCCACGTCCCATCCCCTTTCCCTTGCCTTTGCCACCAACACTATTTGGCCCTTTCCCATGAGGATTACCGCAAATATTATCCTCGCCCTGTTCAGTGAATAAAACACCATAACTCATGAAACTCGTCCTTCAAGACTGAAAAAAGTTTGGGATGTCAATGGAGTATTTCAGATGAGACTCCAATTAAAGGAGGTCGTTTCGAAATGTTTAGGTAATTAAAATAAGTGATTGAGATTTCATGTACAGGTCTAAAAATTAGCCATTCAATCACATGTGGAGTTTCGATTAGCCAAATTTGTGGATTAACTTAATGTAAGCAAGAAAGTCTGGAATTTGTGGTCCAACACAGTTACTATAACAAAGTCTGAAAATGAAAGGTTTTTGAAATCACAATATGTGACCACGGTAAGATTTACTTATCACATAAAATTCAGCAGTTGTAAAGGCTAATAATAATAAATTACTGGAAATGGGTATAGTCCTATTAGTCATGTTCCACAAATGCCACAAATGGTGTGCGAACCTTCGAGATTGTTCTTATTTATTAAGCCAAAGCCACATATATAATGCTCGTAATTTCCTAGATGATGGTGCAGAAGAGAACCAAACTACAAAAAACAAGTCCATTCAAAATTTGTACTCAAATTGATTATGTTTGATGGACTCACTAAAGAATTTTATTTGATATTAGTACTAAAAAAGGAAACTGGAAGTCCTTACTTGAAGCTCGGGAAATTGGGCATCAGATTGTTGCAAAGAATCTTCCAAATTATTTTCCTCCAATTGCTGTATCTCAGGCACTACTTCTTCATCTTTCTTAGCAATGGGTTGAACATCATGACCAACTCTCCTAGCTCGCACCTGAACAGATTTTAGCTGTAAATGGAAAAGTTCATGGGATACATCAAAATACATACTTGACAATTAACACAATCAATGCTTTCTTTTTTGCAAAGAACGACATTCATTCATGACAATAAGAAAACAAGTGCTGGTTAAGATGCATTTTCGACACAACTACACATTTTTTAAAATCATTGATATTAGATTTATTTTTCCTAATGTAGGTTCGCATTCAATAATTAATGTACTAAACGCGATTCCTTTGAAGTTTCGATCCAGCTATCTACATAAAATATCCCAAAATTGATATTTTCAACATTATAGACTTCTGGCATTTCAAACATTAGCCTATCTCAGCATATTGTCCACGTGCTTCCCAGTACAACTGACCTCCATAATTTCCATGAACTTTTTTCTTTTGAACATACAGTCAGACCCCTATAATGGTTCTGACCGAAAATAATGCAAAAGATCAAACAAATTTACTTTAAAAAGCTCCGAATAACTAGAATATGTTCGTGTGAAGCACCGTCGTTCACAAATAATGACAACGGATCCTCGTAAAAGATCAACCACGGCTCCATTCATAATACAAGGACAACCAAATCTTTCTTTTTTCTGCCTAAGTATAAACGAGTGAGTGTGCATGTTTGTATTTGAGACACAAAATTTTGCATAATACATACCACATTTTTTAACAAACGAATTTTAAGACCATTCCTCCAATTGCCCTCGTCTGTCAATTCAACAACCTGCCGAAAACCAAGAACCGACAGTAATGTGATGAAAAGAAAACAAGACAAGGTTTTCAAAATAGAGGGGATAAAAGTAAGATGATCTCAAATGTAGTATAGACGTTACAGCTTTTTCTGCTACTTCAGTAGATTCGTACTCCACAAAAGCATGAAACTACAAGAAAATAATTAATTCACTGGTTATGGATGTTATCTTGCACATAATAAGCAAGAAATAAAAATAACACCATAAATTGTAACAATGACGAAATTTGAACAAAAATCATTTGGAATATCATTCAATCACTAACAAGGGAACTGCAACATAGTTCAAACAAATAGTATTGCATATTTATTTTCATACAGGACATCCAGTAAAACAATCATGTCATTAACAGTGCAGAAATCTCTACTTGGTAGATTCTCTAATACAGAGCATGCATGATATTAAAGACAACAAGCATGAAAAAGATTCACGTTTCCTTGTAGCTTTTCTCTGATGGCTAGATACAAACAAAACCATTCATTTCATCCATCTCTTTTTACTGATTGTACTCCTAACCACCTACACAAAACTCTCCCCCGTCCTTTTTCCCTTTGGATGACACCATCAGAAAGCAAAAGGTGAAATTACAGTTGATTACAATTCAGAAGAATTCTACTATGTTCTGAAGACGACGGCTTCATTATGTTGTAAGTCTGCAGATCCCATTTTCCTTTTCTAGGTACTTATTAATATTTCCACGAGGATCAGAATGAAAGATAACCTAATAAGCTTAAGACATTTATCTGAGCCCGGAAAAAAATAATCACATGATAGAAAAGTTGAAAGTTGAAACCAAATATAATATATATATATATATATATATATATATATATATATATATATATATATATATATATATATATATATAGAAACAGAAAACAATTATTAATCAATTCATCAACAAATATCACTTTTGAACTCATTCAAAATGGTCTCACTTCTGGAATATGAGGAAAGCCAAACAACCATCCAAACGAACAGAGGTTTAAGATTACAGCAGATTGTACCAAAGAGAAAGTCGTCAGTGGCACACAGAATAACTTACAACAGTAAAACAATAGTTTAATTTGATAGCGAACATACTAAAGGCAAAAACAACATGAGCCACGGAGCATATTACAATGGAGTGATGCAAGATTTAGAAGAAAGCAAAAATGTTTTGCACACAGAGATTCGTAAGACCAAAATGAAATCAGTTGCTTTAGTTCCAAAGCATATCCACAACTCTTAGGTAGCTTCAGTTCCAAAGGTAAAATTTGTCATTTGAGAGCATACCTTGCTGCTGAAATGCATGGCATCCCCTTTTCCTATTCTAGAGGCAGAAGACGCGCCACCATTAGGATGCAGAGGTGGACAGGTACGAATTGATTTCACACTGGTAGAATAATCATTCAGGTGAGTGTAGAAGCAGCAAAAGCACATCTCATGCCATAAAAATAATTCCATTTGATTTCAACAAGATGAATAATATGTACCTCCCCACAGATGAGAAAATCTTCATGAGGTTTTGATGAGAATGTTCCTCGGGTAAATTTTCAGCAATGACAATGCGGGACTACAGGTAGAAGATACCGATCCAGGACAAAAGTTTAGGCTAGGTCAACAAAATTATATCTTCAAGGGGCACACATGTAAACCGTCTTAACATAAAAATTAATTGCAAAGGAATTGGGTTTATCACACATGAAAATGCATAAAGACATATAGCGTATGACTTACTTGAAGCTCTTCCATATCAAGCTCAGTTAGTGGATGCTGGCGTTTAACCTTTTTGCCATCTTCACTAACCACCTAGAGGAAAATATCAATCAGGAGGGAAGATAGCAAAAACTAGCAAGGCAGCCAAATAGACATTATAAAAAATGACCTTAAGACAAAATAGTACCAGTTTTTTGGAATTCCTCAATATACTAGCAAGCTGAGAGCTACCACTGATTCCATTTTTTATCTTCTTGAAAGACGCAACAAATGACAGTGGTACTGCAGCATTAGAGGATGGCAAAAAAAATAAAAGGTCATTAAGCTGAAGTTTTGAGAAACATTAAAAATCAGTAAAGAAATCATGTGTCAAAAGTATCTGAACTGATTTTGAATTAAGTACATAAGAAAGGCATCAAATTCCCACGTTTTCATTTATCTAAGTGAGGCCCCATTCTCTTGAAAATCGATATCAATAACTGAATCCCATATAATTTTTGCCCGATCAAAAGCATAACAGTGATAAGAAATAAAACTTTGATCAGAAGATCAACAACTATAGATCCAGCCTGGCAGTCACCAACCAATTATGCAGTGAAAACAATCAATTGGTGGGTAGCTAAATTCAGATCTCATCCTCCTCCTTACTTTCTTCTCCTTCCCTTTCCAAATCCCACGGGCCACCCCCCGCTAGGGAAAACCAAGATCTCTCCTAACAGAAAGGGACGACTTTCAACTTACAGTCACTCATTCATTTTAGTAAAACAAAAGTTCAAGAGACCAATTATTGCAATCAATCACCCAACTCCAGTCCATATCACCTAAAAGTTAGATCTTCCAGAGTTTGGAGCATCCATTTAGTAAGCCAATAATAGGACTCACAAATACAAGGAATATTTGTCCCTCATTATAAACCTCGCTAGCATACTATCACTTGTTACACATATCTCTTTCAGAAATGCACGACCAAACAAAGACATGCAAACTCGCAGCAATCTATATTTCTGTATAGAACAACTCTTTACAGTAGATGACTCATCCATTGGGGCCCCCACTTTCATTGTTAAAACAACCAGAAATCCTTAAGTTTCTTAATTAGAGTCTAATGAATTAAATTCTGGAATCAATTTACTGGTAACAGAGAAAAAACCTTGAACATAAATATCATACCATATGCTTCCTGATCTTTGCACATAAGCTTAAATAACTGATCAGTTGTGGCCAGATTGATATCACTGAAATAAAATTCCACCTGCAAAGCATAAAGCAAATTTCATTAAACTACGAACAAATTTGATCTTAATTAACATGAAATTGTCTCTTCCATCTATTCTCAAAATGAAAATTCTTTAGTGATATTTATAGTCTAGCATGATCCGTACACACCATTTAAATTCAACAAGTTAATTTGAAGCAAACCCAAAGTAGCCATAGACAAAATCAAACGTAAACAAAAACACCGAGCTAATTACAAACTATTTCAGTACGTGAGTAAATAAACACACTAGTCCAATAATGAATCTAGTCTACCGATCACCCAAAAAGGTTCATACCATAATATTTAAAATAAAAACAAAAACCATATTTCACCTGATTGAGAACTTTCTGATGAGAATCTTGCAATCCATTTTTCGTGGAAGTTGCAGCAACATTGCGATCTTCCCTCGACTCGTTGAAACTCACTGGGCGAACATTCCCATAAAAAGGGACGGTATTTTTCTGGTTAAAGTTCTGGACAGGTAAGTGGTTCTCGTATGCATAGTAAGGCGGCGGCAGGAGCGGCGGCGGCGGCGGCGCGTAAATCTGCAACATCCGCAGCGCTGGATTGGATACAGCGGACCGCGGGACAAATTCAGGAGCCTTCGCATTGAGCTTCGATGTTGAGGCTAGGGTTTCGGAATCCTTCCGCTGATCCATCGTCGATCTTGATGGATCTACCGAGAAATCGTTACCGAATGAAGAGCGATCACTTTTGGATTAAGAAAACAATGGAAGATTAGTGTAACTTTTTCAGCTCAGAGAACAGAGAAAATAGAGTGGAAAACAATTTCTCGGGTTTTAACCATGGATTCTCTCTCTCGCGCTCTCACCACAATTCCCCGACTCACCTGCATATATATAAATATTAAATTTGACATAAAAACTCGATATTTAAAATATATTTTTTTAAAAATATAAATATATGATGAATTATATATACGAACACTTCATTTCACTTTTTTTAATTTACTTAATATTTGATAAAGATTGGGGTTTTTGTGTGACGGTTTCACAAATTTTTATCCGTGAGACATGTCAATTCTACCGATATTCACAATAAAAAGTAATATTCTTAGCATAAAAAATAATATTTTTTCATAAATGACCTAAATAAGATATTCGTCTCACAAAATATGATTCGTGAAACATTATCACACAAGTTTTTACCTTTTGACAAAATAACTATTATTCTTTACTTATATTATTATTATTATTATTATATATATTATTTTCTTTTATTATAAAAGGTTTGTATTAAAAAAAAAACTTAAACGTAATTTTTTATGGGATATAAAAAAATTTTGATTGAGTATTTTTTTTATTGAAAATACTTAATAACTTTGGGGTGTCAAAAACAATATGAGGATAAAATGTGAAACAAATTAAAATTTTAGATAAAAGCCTTAAATTTTGACAACATACACATTAGAAAAGTATCTCAACAATATGTTTGGATAATTAAAAAATTAGATTCCGAATCAGATTTCGATTTGGATTTGGATTTTAAATTCATGAATTTGAAATTCTATTTGGTGTTTGGTAAAAATTTTAAATGTAATTTGGAATTTGTTTTAACCATTAAAACTAATTTATTTTATATTTAAAAAATTTTGTATTTCTATTTTGTAAAATGATTTGTTTATTAACAATATTTATATAAATATTCCTATTTTTATGAAGGAAAAAATGTATTTTCAGGCATATAAAAATATTTTTAATTGAATGATTTTTTAATAAATGTAAAAACTATAAAGTTTATCATTAAAAATAAATTTATCAAATTTTGATAAATTAGGTTTTTATTATTAAAACAACAATCTTTTAATAAAAATGTTTTATTTATAGAATTTTTTAACATAAAAATATTTGAAATTGATTTTCTCAAAAATATATATGATATAAATGTTTGTGAATTGATAATATGTATTTTTGGATAAATTAATGATATTTTATAAAATTTGAGAAGAATATTTAAAATTTATGAACAATTTATAAAAAATTATTAGTAAATATATTTTTATTTCTTTTTTAACTCAATTTCCATGAAATCGCATGAAATCTTATCTATTTGCAAAGATTTCATCTAGTTAAATCAAATCTCATCAAATTCTAATAAATATCAATCTCATTTTGGAATTGACTTTTAATGACTTTTGTAGATATTAAAAGTATAGATATATTCAATTAAGATTTTAGCATATTCTATATAAGTCTAGTGGTGTTCAAAATAAACTTTCATAGAGTTTTAAAAAGTCAAGTGGTATTCAACATTGACTTTTCAAAACTCTATGAAAGTTTAGAGGTATTCAAATTTTTAATAGACTTTTAATAACTTTATGAAATTCATTAATATACAAACATTAAAGCCTAAAGTACAACTATAAATTGTCAAAAATTGTATTAGGTTCAACCCAAAGATTTGGATGGATTTTTAAAACTTTTAACTCGTACACAAGCTATTTATTTCTCCCTCTATCGCTTCACATCACATCTCTTCTTATCTTCTCTCCTCTCATATATCTCTATCACTCTCTCAAATTTTCAAAATGTGTCTCTATATATTTTCATATTTCCTTCAAATTTTAATAATTTTTCATTTTTTGGCTGATTGTTCATTTAATAATTTTTTATTTTAATATCATAGAAAATTTTGAATTCTAGAATTGATTTTGTGATTTTTAATTTATAATTTATACAAATTAATGTAATATTCAATAATAATAATAATAGATGACCCAAAAAAACGCCGCTTAATTCTTAATAATTGAATAGGCTCGCAACAACCATGATTTTTTAAATTCTTTTTAGCATTTTCAATTAAAATGTAAGCTATGATATTTTTATACAACATTGTATCCACACAATGATAAATAATATTCTTTACACATGTATATTATCAATTCAAAAACAAGGTTACATATTAATCAATTGATGTATTTTTAAAAATTTACAAACATGCGCACAAACCCACATATATATACATGTAAGTATTAAATGTTTTTACTTTAATAAGTAATTTTATTTATTATTATAAATATATTTCAAACTGAATATGTTATATATGTCAAATAATTATTAGTTCAAAGAAATTAATAAAAAATAATATATTATAATTAAGTACAAAATTTATAAAATCCAATAAAAAAAATTTCACAAAAGTCTATAAAAATCTTGCAAAAAAGTCTATATTAATCCACATAAAATTGTTTATAAATCTGCGAGATTCTGTAAAATTCAATAAAAATCTTGCAAAAAAAACTCTACATGAATCCACATAAATCTGTTTATAAAGTTGTGAGATTCTGTAAAAGTTAATAAAAATATATCAAATCCATAAAAGTCTATCATTTGAAAAAGTCATTAAAAGTTATCCCACTAAAATGATATTTTCAATTACAAATCTCACCAAATCCACTTGAATGGAAAAAGAAATTGATCGAGTAGTTAGTGGGCCGAAGAATAATAGACTAACGGGCTGACAAAGAAGATGACTCGATCCATAAAAAAAACATATAAATATGTGAAGTATACAAGACCAAAAGACTAGTCGAATAACATATAATGTCAAAATTATAATTTTTCCTTTTTTAATATATTATTATCTTTTTTTTATATTCAACGAAGAGTTATCAAGATCTTTTTTACATTAAGTCAATAATCTTTTGGAAATATGTTATTATCTTACATGCATCCCAAATTGACAAAATTTTAAAAACCACGATCATGCATGTTTTAAACTTGAAATGGAGACATTTTTCACCTCTCCAATGGGTGCTTGCTTTAAATATGACCAAAACGATAACGCAAAAAAAAAAAAAAAAAAAAATCAAACAAACAAATCATATATAATAAAATATAAAAATAGTTATAATTCAACTTTATTCCATAAAATTTGAATCCTAATTCACTTGCAAGAGGATCGAGTTAGGTCATCAACAATAACATTTGTGGGACATGTGATCTACGTCATCAATCAAATATTTGTGAACCCCGATGATTAATTATGTGGGATGGAGCTTGCACCAAATATTGGCTACTCAGCCAATATTCTGGAGGACATGTATTTCAGGGTAAATTCTCGGTTTAGTCCCAAATCTTAAGTGTGTTTCCCGAGTTAGTCCCAATTCATTTTTTCGACCCAATTTAGTCCCAAATCTTCCCATTATTTTACCCAGTCGATATTACCGTCAATTCGGAGTTTGAATTAACGGAAGAAAAGAGAAATAAGTTTCTGCCTTTCTGCCTTAACAAAAACCCAAATCAATTCACTTGCTGTAATCGTTCCTTTCTCTTCCAACCTATCTCCTGCAACAACTACAACTATCTTCCTCCACGCACCGACACACTCTCGAGGTAATCATCTGTTCTTTCTTCGGTACTTGTTCAATTTCAAGTCGGCTTTCCAGTATTTTTCAGATGGGTTCGTGAAAATCTTTGGTTAAGTTAGACAGATAAACAGAGAATCCGAGGATTAGATGATGGTAATCTTGAATGGATAAAAAGCTGATTATGGGAGGAAGTTGAGGGCTTGTTTGGACTGCAGGATGGTAATGTTGCGGCTGTGAAGTTGAAAGAGAGTGAACTGCACAAAATCATTTTTGGATGTTGATATTCGTCTCTAGCATTCACCACAGCTGCTTGATTTCAATTTGATAACTATCCTCAGTGCTTTTAACAGCGAATCAAATAAATTGAGTTAGTTCTTGTTTGGTGGTGTAAGTTTATGGAATCCATATATGATAATATGATTCTTAAAGACCTTTCCTTATGCTGGGCAAAGACAAGTACATTGACGATTTCTATTACTTCATGCCCTTCATTCTGTTGTGTATATGATCTTTTATAAAATATGAATGATGACTGTCATTTGGTAGGTTCATTTACCGACATATGAGAACTCTTTTTCCTGCTCCTAAATAGCCGAAATCTTTACATGACTAATATTTTACTTTGGCTTCTAAAAATATAATTTTGTCATTCATGTAATATCATGTTTTTTTACCTCTCATTTGAGGAGGTCATCGAAGAAAGCTAACAAAATGGTGGTGTACCCTTTAATTTCAAGTACTGTTATATTGTAATCATACTTGTTTATAAAACATTGAATATTGCTTTGTATTTTTTTGTATTGTAGGGGAAAACATATGTTGTCTTCGTTGGACGTAAACCTGGTGTATACAAGACATGGGAAGAAGAACATAGTCAAGTCAACAAATTCAGTGGGGCTTCTCATAAATCATACTGGAATAGGGATGAAGCATCAAATGCTTTTCATGCATACCTAGAGAAACAAAATTCATCTGCTTCATTTATGTTTGACGAAGAAAGTTCGTGTGCAACTTTTAGCACTGCTCCAAACAGAAGTACTGATGCTGAAAAATTATTAAAAGTGAAAGATTTGCTTTTAGATTTAGAAAATGAGAACCGCAATCATTTAAAAAAGGTTGCAGGGTTAGTGGAAAAGATTAAACAACTAGTACAATCTCTAGAAATTAGTGGCGAAGATTAGATATCTTTGTGTATCTTTAACTTGGATTTGTAGTGTTCGTTCGTTGACTCAAGACTATGTATAATTTTGGTGTATTGGTAAAAAAAATGTGAACTTCTTTCACACGTAGCAGCAAACTTGAATCAATTGAATGAAAAGAGTTCACAACGACATCTTCGATATGAAAATAAGAGATGTAAACTGATCAGCACAGTTCATATAATTTATTAAGCTTTGATGTGAATTGCGTTTATATCATTTCATGATGCTTTTGGTATTATGAATTCTAATATGTTGAACCCATTTTAAATACAACTTTGCAGCCGAAAATTCCAATGAATGCTGCTGATTCAATTGTATAGTCATTGAGTTGAAGTGGTAACAGCTACACACAACTAAGTTATTTCAAAAGATGAAACTTTCTTTTAATAAAATAGCAGATCATGGCAGCAGTGTTTCCAAGAATGAAGTTGAATCAGCCTTTGCTCGTTCCAGCCAGATCATTTGCTCTCGGAATCGTAAAGATCTGTTCTAAACATTTGATTGAGGAACAACATAAAGGAATGAAAATAAAACACAATAAAGGTCCTCCTCATATGCTGTTATGTAACTATTAAGTGTTCGTAAATGGTTGAAAATGAGAATGCAGACAACTCCAACCATTAAGTTGAAGATCATATAGTCAACTGGAATGCGAGCAGAAGAAATGCATCAAGCATTGTTAGTATTCCATCTAATACTGAACATTGCCCAACTAATTCGATGAAAGCAACATCATTCAAAATATTCATACAGTATTCCATCTAATACTGAAAGCAGCAGCATTCAAATTGTTCATACAGTAGAGAACAACAACTTTTAACATCATTTCACATCCATGACTAATTCAAGTCCAACAAGTTTCTTGAAGCACTGAAACAGTAGAAAACAAAGAAATTGGATTCCTAAACAAAATAAATTCTTCTCGACAGAATATCACGTCCCACAATTTCATTTCTTGTTGAAAGATTCCTGAGAAGAGTTAGATTTGACCCCATGAATTCGTGGCGAAGATGATGACTGACCAACTATACCTCGAACACTTGTTGAAGCACGTAGTCGTGACACTGTTGTGAAGCTCACGCCATCTTTCATAAAAGCAGGTGTATGAATGTTCACTGATTGGTTAATCTATAATAATACAAACAAAATAATTATATCACATCAACCATTTCATTTCAGAATATATTGAACTCGTATGAATAACATTAAATCAAAGAGTTTAATATTGATGTCTTTCAATTCAGCCATGTGCACTTGAAACTCTTCAATTCTTGTTGGTTTTGCCGGAGCCCAAAAGGCAATCTTAACCGCTACACTCTTGAATCCATCATGTTTCATATTGCTTTCTAAGTGTCTCACACAAAATCTATGTTCAGCATCAGGAAACAAAGATTCAAGTGCAGGAGTCAACCTTTTTGCTTATCTGACAGAAATGTCCAAGTATGCGGATCATTGCCAACAACAATGTCTTCATCTAGGAGCTAAAGAAACCATGTCCAACTATCTTTTGTTTCATGCTCAACCATTGCATAACATATTGGAAAAATGTTATTATTCGGATCTAGCCCCACGGCCGATAACAATTGCCCACCATGTTCTACCTTTAGGAAGCATCCATCAACACCAATGACACGCCGACAAGTATTCTTAAATCCTTGTTTGCAAGCTGAAAAACAAACGTACAATCTCTGAAACCTTGGACCTTCGTCATCCTCTGTCAACTTCAAAACTACAGTAGCCCCAGGTCGGATCTTTTCAATTCAGCACAATACTTCCTTATTTGCCGAAACTGCTCATCGACAGAACCTTGCACTAATTTCACCGCCTTTCTCTTAGCCATGTAGGCTGTCTTCCTTGAAAAATCTGACTGAAGATTGGTAGAAATCTCTTCCCTAAACTCCAAGTGTCCCAATTTAGGATTTGTGCTGAATTTTTTGGCAAAAGTCTTCCCCATCCACGTTGAGTTGACACACTTGTTTTTAAAATCACGAACACAATGACTGTGACATCCATCAAAATTTCTGACTTGCCAACAACTATCATTAGTCATCTTCGCAACATGGATCATCCAACAACATTTATCATCATTGCACTTAGCCCACAATCGGATGTTATCATTTTTTACAAACTTCACCGGTCTTCCTTCTCTAATGCAGTGACTTTCAATTGTGAATTTTGCTTCTTTTTTTGAGCTAAACACTAAACCAAGCTTCAACTCTTGATTTTCAAAATCTTTTTTTGGGTCAAACAACAAATGATTTTTAACTTCATCCTCATCAGAATCATGAAGACTGGTCAAATCGTCACTATCTGCACAAATATCCATTTCACTGTCATACTCATGCATTTTATGAAAGAGATTATCTGTATTTTCTCTTTCGGGGACAACACTTTTTCCTTTCATAGATTCTATATCATGGACAACAACTGCATCAACTAACTCATTATTTTCTACAAAATCATACTCATTGTTATCAAAATTATCAACATTTTCATCTCCAACTTCGTTATTCTTACCATATAAGTGTTCAATATATATTTCAACCTCATAATTAATTGGAATATACTTTCTAATATTCAACACATCCGAATCATTTTCCAAATATCCGCCTTCACTAATTGTAGTTCCAACTTTGTGCCAAAATCTAAAAGAATTTTTATCTTCAAATCCAAGCTCTTCCATAAATCCCCACATTTCAATCATTCCCAGCTTATCAAGATCGACATAATCAAAATATTCAAACATCTCACCGATGTATTCATCGTGTTTCTCAAGAGATTTGAATCTTCCATTATAATAAATTTTAATTGTAAAGTGATCTGGTTCCCCAATTAACCCTAAATAAAAAAACAAAAATTACATTAAATTATCGAGAAAATGCATCAAAAAAATAAAAAAGTATGACAGTTACAAAAATATTGCATTACCATAATTTGGAGTGCTCTTTCTTGAGGTTTTAGTCCGTCTAGTCATTAGGTATCCACTCAGTCACCTTAATCACATATGGAATAATAGTCAAGAATTTATCAATTGTAGGCAATTAAAAATTAAATGCAAACCAGATTAAGAATTCTCCTATAATTAAGAAAAAAAATAACATTGAAAAAACCGAAGAAAAGAACACAAATGCCATTGTAGGCGATTAAAAATAAAAGAACAAACCATGGCCGTGACTATATGAAACATGCAGCTGTGAGTGGAATTGCAGTGCATTAAAAATTGAATGAGTAGCGAAGAAAAGAACACTTGGTTACATCGAGCGTGCAGCGGTGTGTGGAAGAAGATAGTTCTTGCAGCAGGCATCTATGGACTTGCTTGGAAGAGAAAGGATCGATTAGGGCTGGTGAACTGATTGGGGTTTTTTGTTCAAGGCAGAAAGGCAAGCGGCTTGGTGAACTGATCGGTGCGTGGAGGTAGTTGTTGCAGCAGGCAGCTTGGAAGAGAAAGGAACGATTAGGGCAAGTGAATTGATTTGGGTTTTTGTTAAGGCAGAAAGACAGAAACTTATTTCTCTTCTCTTCCGTTAATTCAAACTCCGAATTGACGGTAAGATCGATTGGGTAAAATAATGGGAAGATTTGAGACTAAATTGGGTCGAAAAAATGAATTGGGACTAACTCGAGAAACACACTTAAGATTTGGGACTAAACCGAGAATTTACCTAAACCGAGAATTTACCCTGTATTCCACGGAGCTAAAGGGGCGTTCCAAAAATATGGTGGTGAATATAGAAAATATTACAAATTATGTGAGTGTTGTGTAAGAAATGTAAATGGAGGACGTAAAACTCTCGGACGAATTCGGGAATTTTCTCTACTTCAAATTTCGTCGATATTTGAAGAGTTCAAAAAATCCCTAAAATAATTATTGAAATTATTATCCATTCCAAAAAAATTGTATGTAATATTTTTTTTGTGATAAAAATATTTATGTAGGATGTTGAAAACATGAATTTTAATTTCTTAAAAACCGATGTATTTATAAAATTTTTGAACGTTAACGTTCAAAATTAGTTCGTTGGGAAAGAATAAACGTTGTAGGCAACATTTGTTTTATATAATAATCACTTCTTATTTCCAACATTCTAGTCAATTGGATTTGCAACATAATTTTAAAATATAGTTAAAAAAATAGAACTATGCATGGAAAGAGACATTCCATGTACATTTCATTTTAATAATTAAATATAATTAAAAAGTATTGAAAAATGAAAAAAAAAAAAAAAAAAAACAACAATCATCTCGTTGCAGGCCTTCTCACACGTGCATGCTACCTCAAGCCAAAAAAAAAAACCAGTTTTCATTCGACACACAAATCAAGAATTACAATGGTGAATATTAGGAATTGGAAGATATTTGGATGATATATGACAATTGCAATATCCACTACCGTTGCTGCCCTTATACATACATTACAGTAGAGATAGATACAACCTTAACATACATGTGTTATACAAGCATAACACACAGAAAATTTGAAACAAAACATTGGCGATAAATTATTATAGAGTGACAGTATAATTTATTACAAACATATTTTCAAACTCAGAAATGGACAAACTCAGAGCCATGGTGAATTATATATGGGAGTGGCAATAGATTTGGTTTTAAGGTATTTTTGAAGAGCATCCATACCCATATCCTTGCCAAACCCACTCATTTTGTAGCCTCCAATAGGTAAGTCTTCGTCAAAAGCAAAGTAGCAATTGATCCAAATTGTACCAGCCTTGATGGATCTTGAAACCGTGTTAGCAATGTTCAAATCATTCGTCATTACGCCCGCCGCTAGCCCATACTTTGTGCTATTAGCTCTCTTTATAACCTCTTCAACAGTTCTGTAATGTCATTTTGTTTCAGTTCAATTATAAAAAAACTTCTCATATTTATCAGCCGTCAGTATGGACTTTTCTGTTTCATCGTAACAAAAAAAAAAAGCAAAATTAATTCAGCCTCAAACAATCGAGATGAAAAAAATGTACCGATTCTCAGTATCTTATGGAACTGAAAATATATAATGTATTTTTCAAAGATAATTTGATATGCATAATGTCAGTTCTAGTGATTATCACAAAAAGAACAAAAATAAATTGTTTCTTCTTAGATTTTAAATTTAATAATTAAAATAAGGATCATTACTTACTTGAATTTCATGACTGACATTACAGGCCCGAATATTTCGTCAGTAGCAATAGCCATATCATCCTACAAATAAAATATAAAAAATAAAAATAAAATTAAACTTCTTGTTTACATTATTTAACTATGCAGATTTTTGGGGAAAATAAAATTACAACAACAAAAAAAGTCTGTAAGTTGATGGTCTATTTTAAGGTTTTAACATTAGGTACTCAAAATTTGGTCTTGGTTAAATAAATGAGTAAGTCTCTTGTGAGACGATCTCACGAATCTTTATATGTAAAACGGGTCAACCCTACCGATATTCACAATAAAAATTAATAATCTTAGTATAAAAAGTAATATTTTTCATGGATGACCCAAATAAGATATATGTATCACAAACTATGACCCATGAGACCGTCTCACACAATTTTTTGCCTAAATAAATTAGTCATTGGTTTACTTTAATCATTTTTTTTCAAAATGCTAAAACAGTGCCAGATATGTGGTAATTTTTTACGTCATATTGGCAATTATTGTCGTCATATAAGTATCATTCGATGTTATGTAAGCATTTCATCAAATACTGAAAGTGGAAAAAAAGAAAAGAAAAAGACCAACAAATTGAAAAACTAAATTTCAACTTATTAAAGAATAAAACTCAAATATATCAACTTAAGAGACCACTTTTGCGAATTTCTTTTGGCAAAAACTTGTGTGAGACAGTCTCACGGGTCGAATTTATGAGACGGATCTCTTATTTGGGTCATCAATGAAAAATTATAATTGTTTATGCAAAGAGTATTATTTTTTATTGTGAATATGAGTAGAATTGACCCGTTTCACATATTAGTATCCGTGAGACGGTGTCGCATGAGACCTACTCATTTCTTTTATATTTGTTTAGATCAAATACTTACCGTGACATCAGTAAATATTGTTGGCTCGATGTAATATCCCTTTCTGTCTAAAGCCTTGCCACCACTAAATAGCGTGGCACCTTGCTTCTTGCCGAGTTCGATGTATGACAGAACTTTATCATATTGTTTTTTAATATATTATTATCTTTTTTTATATTCAACGAAGAGATATCAAGATCTTTTTTACATTAAGTCAGTAATCTTTTGGAAATATGTTATTATCTTACATGCATCCCAAATTGACAAAATTTTAAAAACCACGATCATGCATGTTTAAACTTGATGGAGACATTTTTTCACCTCTCCAATGGGTGCTTGCTTTAAATGTGACCAAAGCGATAAGGAAAAAAAAAACCAAACAAACAAATCATATGTAATATAATATAAAAATAGTCATAATTCAACTTTATTCCATAAAATTTGAATCCTAATTCACTTGCAAGAGGATCGAGTTAGGTCATCCACAATAACATTTGTGGGACATGTGATCTCATCATCAATCAAATATTTGTGAGCCCCGGTGATTGAAGATGATTAATTATATGGGATGGAGCTTGCACCAAATATTGGCTACTCAGCCAATATTCTGGAGGACATGTATTCTACGGAGCTAAAGGGGCGTTCCAAAAATATGGTGGTAGATATAGAAAATATTACAAATTATGTGAGTGTTGTGTAAGAAATGGAAACTCGGACGGATTCGGGAATTTTCTCTTCTTGAAATTTCGTCGATATTTGGAGAGTTCAAAAAATCCCTAAAATAATTATTGGAATTATTATCCATTCCAAAAAAATATTTGTATGTAATATTTTTTTGTGATAAAAATATTTATGTAGGATGTTGAAAATATGAATTTTAATTTCCTAAAAACTGATGTATTTATAGAATTATTTTTGAACTTTAACGTTCAAAATATTACTTCGTTGGGAAAGAATAAACGTTGTAGGCAACATTTGTTTTATATAATAATCACTGCTTATTTCCAACATTCTAGTCAATTGGATTTGCAACACAATTTTAAAATATATTTAAAAAATAGAAATCTGAATGGAAAGTACATTTCATTTAATAATTAAATATAATTAAAAAGTATTGAAAAAAAAAAAACAAACAAACAACAACCATCTCGCTGCAAACCTTCTCACACGCGCATGCTACCTCAAGCCCAAAAAAAAAAACCCGGTTATTCATTCGACACACAAATCAAGAAGCTACAATGTTGAATATTAAAAATTGGAAGATATTTGGATGACATGACAATTGCAATATCCACCACCGTTGGTTCCCTTATACATACATTACAGTAGAGATAGATATGACCTTAACATACATGTGATGATATACAAGCATAGCATGCAGAAAATTTGAGACAAAACATTGACGATAAATTATTAAAGAGTGACAGTATAATTTATTACAAACATATTTTCAAACTCAGAAATGGACAAATTCAGAGCCATGGTGAATTATATATGGGAGTGGCAATAGATTTGGTTTTAAGGTATTTTTGAAGAGCATCCATCCCCATATCCTTACCAAACCCACTCATTTTGTAGCCTCCAATAGTTAAGTCATCGTCAAAAGCAAAGTAGCAATTGATCCAAATTGTACCAGCCTTGATGGATCTTGAAACCGTGTTAGCAATGTTCAAATCATTCGTCATTACGCCCGCTGCTAGCCCATACTTTGTGCTATTAGCTCTCTTTATAACCTCTTCAACAGTTCTGCAATGTCATTTTGTTTCAGTTCAATTATAAAAAAACGTCTAATATTTATCAGCCGTCAGTATGGACTTTTCTGTTTCATCGTAACCAAAAAAAAAGCAAAATTAATTCAAGCCTCAAACAATCGAGATGAAAAAAATGTACCGATTCTCAGTAACTTATGGAACTGAAAATATATAATGTATTTTTCAAATAATGTCAGTTCGAGTGATTATCACAAAAAGAACAAAAATAAATTGTTTCTTCTTAGATTTTAAATTTAATAATTAAAATAAGGATCATTACTTACTTGAATTTCATGACTGACATTACAGGCCCGAATATTTCGTCAGTAGCAATAGCCATATCATCCTACAAATAAAATATAAAAAATAAAAATAAAATTAAACTTCTTGTTTACATTATTTAACTATGCAGATTTTTGGGGAAAATAAAATTACAACAACAAAAAAAGTCTGTAAGTTGATGGTCTATTTTAAGGTTTTAACATTATGTACTCAAAATTTGGTCTTGGTTAAATAAATGAGTAAGTCTTTTGTCAGACAGTCTCACGAGTTTTTATCTGTGAAATAGGTCAATCCTACCGATATTCACAATAAAAATTAATAATCTTAATATAAAAAGTAATATTTTTTCATGGATGACCCAAATAAGATATATATATCACAAACTACGATCCGTGAGACCGTCTCACAAAATTTTTTGCCTAAATAAATTAGTCATTTGTTTACTTTAATCATTTTTTTTCCAAAATGCTAAAACAGTGCCAGATATGTGGTAATTTTTTACCTCATATTGGCAATTATTGTTGTCATTTAAATATCATTCGATGTTATTTGAGCATTTCATCAAAGACTGAAAGTCAAAAAAAAGAAAAGAAAAAGACCAACAAATTGAAAAACTAAATTTCAACTTATTAAAGAATAAAACCCAAATATATCAACTTAGGGGGAATATGAGTAAGGTTGATCCGTCTCACATATTAGTATCTGTGACCTACTCATTTCTTTTATATTTGTTTAGATCAAATATACTTACCGTGACATCAGTAAATATTGTTGGCTCGATGTAATATCCCTTTCTGTCCAAAGCCTTGCCACCACTAAATAGTGTAGCACCTTGCTTCTTGCCGAGTTCGATGTATGACAGAACTTTATCATATTGTTTTTTGTCAACCTGTAAACAAGAAATCACACAAAAGGGATTTCAATTCTGTACCACCTCCGTATATTTTGTTGGGAATTTTAACTGAATTAAAATCAAGTCAGACGGTCTCACGAATTTATATCTAAGAGACGAGTCAACGCGATCCATATTGACAAAGAAAAGTATTACTTGTGACACAAAAAATAATATATTTTTTTTCATGAATCGACCTACTTGTGGGCCTTGGTGTACATTTGGCTCGAAAGGATCCCCAACAACCCAATTTTTGACATGCTCCTCCAACTTGGAGAGAAATGTATCATAAATCTCTTCTTGAACAAAAATCCGAGAACCAGCAACACAAATCTGGCCCTGATGCATTCATTATAAAAGTTACAAGTGACGAATTTTTCGAGTTTGGATTTTATTCATGTCGCGATATATGTAAAGCTTGAAATTCACCTGATTGTAAAGACATCCGATGAGAGCAAGAGGAACAATTTTGTCAACGTCCGCATCTTTAAAAATAATGAATGGGGACTTTCCTCCTAGCTCGAGGCATACAGATTTCAAATTACTCGTTGCAGCGGCTTGCATTATGCGGTGCCCTGTCACGGTGGATCCCGTAAAGCTAACCATGTCTATGTCCATGTGTGAGCTAATGGCTGCGCCGGCCGTGGATCCGTATCCTGTCACAACGTTGATCACCCCGTCCGGAACTCCAGCCTATATATAGCCATTTAAAAAGAAAAAAAAAACGGTAAGGTTGCATAATTACATTACTCCCATTTCACCGAGAAATTTTGCTCAAAACACGAAAATACATAGAAATTTTCAATTTGGTCATTGTATCTCTGTTATCAAATTTTAGTCTTCATTCGTTTTTTTTTTTCATTTTAGTCTTTTCTGTATTGGTACTGACACGACGCTGACTTGTATAGTGTCACATAAGCTCTCACGCGGAAAAAAAGATTAAAATGGTCAAAGAAATGAAAGATGGAAGACTAAGCCTGAAAATATATATCAAATAAAAAATACAAGTTTACCTGCTTTGCCAAATGAGCATAATAAAGAGCAGAGAGAGGTGTTTGCTCAGCAGGCTTGACAACCACAGTACAACCAGCAGCTAGTGCAGGGCCAACTTTAATTGCGAACATCGTACTCGGAAAATTCCATGGAGTTACGAGTCCGACGACACCGATCGGCTCCATCAATGTATACCCTTGAAATTCTCTCGACATTTTTAATGTCTCCCCATGAATTTTGTCTGCTGCACCAGCATAGTACCTTATTTGGTTAGCTGCACCATGGATATACTGGCCTTTCGCAAAACTGTACAAGTTCCCAGCATCCATCGTGTCTATGGCTGCCAATTCCTCAGCGTTTTCGTCCACTAAATCCGCAAATTTCAGCATTATCCGTCGCCTTTCCTGCCAAGATCAGTATAAATATCTAACATGTATACCATATTCAAGTTTAGTCTATGCCACTTTCAAAGAAATATTCAATGTGTATTTAGCATAGGTCTCACACATGTTCATGTGTTTCTTCGTTTCGATTCCAATAAATTTAAAACCGGTTTTCAAAGTTTATTATATATAAAGACACAGTTTGGTTGTTTCATTTAACATTTGACTGAAGTTATACAAAAGTATATAATTATATATCATTGTATTATCCATATATATGGATTTATCGTATCCTTATATCACTCATCGTCTCATCCCACGAACCAATTAATATCTTAAATGTTATGTACGTAAATATAACATTATATTGTTTTTTTTTTTCATGATATATTATTCGTTCTCTTCCACCCAATCAAAATCATATCTCATTGTTCCTAGCTATCTCTAAATTTGTCGAAGAATTTTCAAGTTAATTCAGTCACCAAATATTGGATATAATAATTCAATGACTAAAAATATGTTATTAGAGCTGTACTCTTTAGAAAGATAGACCTTAATATTTTAAAGCATAGATACCCATTTTCAGTCACTTTCCTCGTATGTAATGAATAGCTATGTAATTTGTAATATATATCTATAAATAATTTGCTTAGAATAATTATAATTCACTTTATTAGTTCAAACAAAAAAGTTAGCTCTTTCAATTAACATAATACGAAAGGTGAAAGTAAATGTAGTATATATGTCTTACTCACCGCACCGGGCAGCCGAGGCCAAGGGCCCTCGTCGAAAGCCTGACGGGCAGCCTTCACAGCTAAATCCACATCTTCCTTGTCTCCTTCTGCAACTTGTGCTAGCACTTGTTCTGTCCTTGGATCTATTGTTTCGAATGTTTTTCCTGTTCATTTTCAACTCACATTTAAGCCAAACATCTAATAATATCCCTTCACCACAAAAAAAAAAAAAAAAAAAATTGGAAAATAAGTGCTCAACATGCTGTTCGTTTATATATATATATAATTTTGATATGTTATCGACTAACGATATCAACCAATATTGAAAAATGATTTTTTCATATTAGTATGATCGTAATATCTTTTACATAGTGCCATTTCTATATACTATGACATATATAATAATTGAGCATATTGGAAGGATATCAAATTTTTTTTTTTCAAAATTGTCCTTATATTATTTCATATTTAATATTCCTGTCAACTAACTATTATATATACATAGGATAAATAACTTTTCAATTTATTTAAATATTATTTTAGAAGTAAAAAATCATAATTAAATCAAATATTTAGGAATTTTTTTATAATTAAATCAAATATTTAGGAATTTTTTTATATATATATGAACATCATAACTAATCTAATTATTTGAAAAACAAAAATATATTATTTATATATAATACCACATGATAATATCACTTGATCATTAATTAATATTAAAAATATTTAAAACTGTCGAATAGGCCGGTCCGTCAACTCACAGGTTGGGTTTTCCCCAACCTAAATTGCAATAAACTATATTTTTCTAACTTTTTTTCCTCTCACTGGAACTTTGACATGTTGACTACGTGTTATCAATTTTTAGCACTAAATCAAGGGCAGCAGGTGTCATGTCAATTATCTTTTAAAAAAAAAAACACCAAAAATACAAAAGAAACCAATTTATTGAATTAAAACCAAGTTTGACCCATTCAAAAACCAATTTACAAAATGAATTTTGCTTCTTCTTTCTTCATCATGATGATGATGAAGACCATATATTTATAAAATAATATAAATTAAGATCATATTTGGACATCATGCTTACTATATAGTATATGATATTGATGTCTTAATACGAAGATAAGCAATAATTTTTAATAATAAAATGTATAAAAATGATAGTTAATATAATGTTTGATTTGATTGATTAAATTTGAGATACTGTGATATCACCGTTCTGTCTTTTTGAAAATATTTATAATATTATTTATTAAGGGTAATATAGTAATTTCAATTCAATGATTTGATTGATGTTAGATAAATATTTGATAATTTGATTAGTGTAAGATAAATGATTGATATATAGATAAACAATATGGTGCACCAAACATGAGATTAGATTAATTAAAAATACCGATAAATAATATAGCGAACCAAACGGTACCTTAAGTGTAAATTATATATACATAATATATATATATATATATATATATATATATATATATATATATATATATATATATATATATATATATAGATAGATATATATATATATACACATATATATATCGCTACTACATAACAAGTGAATTTATGTATGGGTTTTCTGGGAAGGAAAAAACTCAAATTTAGTATGAACAAAAAATAAGCAAGCTCGAGGTTCGAACAACAAAAACCTCCTCCCCAGATTGTAATAAGATCAAAAAGAAACATAGATAACTGTAATAATAATTTGAGAACCTGATATGGAATTAACGAACTCTCCGTTAATGAAGAGCTTCGTAAATTTTATTTCAGGAATCTTCACAGAATTCTCCAACTTTCCATTGCTTTGCGCCATTTTTCTCTCTCACTCTCTCTCTCTCTTTTACAAAATATATCACGATTTTTTTTTTTATATAGAAATGGGAATATCAAGTCAACTTTAGAGTAACAACAAACCACTTTAAAAAAAATAAGGGAAATAATCAGTACAGCAAATCACGATTTATTTATTTAATGATGGTAAATAAGATGACAGTGATTTGTCTTTTTTCGACTTTAAAAGTGTGTTAGACCAATCATTACGATTGCTTGAATTTTTTTTTTTCTTTTTTTTACAAATTTTGTTTAGTAAGATCGGGATCATGGAGATCATTAGCTTGTTAGACTATTTATGTTTATATAATTTTTTTTTATTATTATTATTATTATTATTATTATTATTATTATTATTATTATTATTATTATTATTATTATTTTGATGAAAGAGCTCGATTTCTTTTTTTTCCTTTTTTTTCAAGTGATTTAGTATAGTTTTATAACTATTTAATTAATTAATTAATATATTATTCTCATTTTTGTTAGATAAGTTATAAAATAAATAATTAATAAATTAATCACAGATAAGAGTGTTACTTATAATTATGAAGTGTTCATACTTTGTTAGTTACTTGAAGTTTGATCTTCATCTTTACAATATAGTACAGATAGCATATATATTCTTTTTTTTTTGAATGGTAATTTGTGGTACTATAAATAAATTTAATTTTACCATGACCTCGTTTTTTTAAACAAGATCGTAGAGGTTTCTAAAATAATTGTGATATATATTCATGATGTGAGAATATAAGATTTTTGTTTCTAAAAATTTGATAGATCCAGTCGATTTATGGACCTAATTTTTACGAATTTTGGTAGGGGAAGAGTCTACCGTTGGGATAAGAGTGAGACATGACCGGCAAATCATCCATGTGGGACCCAGACGCTAATTCGTTCCTTATGTCTCTAAGAATGAATGATCAAGTATAATAAACAGGGTCTAAATTTTTTTTTTTATAAATTACACAGCGGAAACATAATGTAATTAAATTCAAATTACATATTAGATATCACATACATCTAATGTATGATCTACAATAATACGACTAGGTTCAACTACAAGTCCGTGCTGAATCCTACGTTGCTTCAAAGCCCGGATCTCCACGCTATCTAGTCCAGCCTCGTTCTTGTCCTGACCCCGCTTCTATCCCACATGTTGCCATGCACACATACAAACAAGACAACAGCCGGATAACTCCGGTGAGATATAAATATCCCAGTAAAAATCATGTATACATGCTATCATATAAACAATATAAAAGCATATCTCAAAAATCATATCATATATCAAAATCATGATATCAATCCATAACAGGAATAAATCATATTCTATACATGTACCCTAGTCCGGAACATAATTCAATATCCAGAATAAATTCTATTATAAGCATGTACCAACATCAGGGACATACTCCATATCAAGAATAACTCATATTCTAAACATGTACCAATATCAGGAACAACAAGGAACATGAACCATATTCAGGAACATAGTCAACATTAATAAATATAAATCAATATAATTGTCACTCAAACTCGTGACTCCACGTTTTAGACTAGACTCAATCCTAGCCTAGGGATCCCGGTTTCCAGATGTGGTATTCCTATATCGACCAACAGTAATAGAAAAGACTCCAGTTCTATCCACGTCGATATAACCAAACATCCAGTGTCCTGACCTATCCGTCATGGACTGTAGTTCTATCGCTAATATCATTATCTTGAGACATCGTGCAAAGTTCCCGTGGTGATTCCACCACGATCAGGAACTTCTGTCACAAGATTACTCGTCTAACACCTGTCATCTATAATTCAAGAGAACAAGTATATCAATCAACTCAATGCAAATATCAATGCAATAAGTAAAGTATGTGATTTAGGGAAACTCGAATCAAACCTCACTCGAGTTGTGCAATCCCAACTCAACATTAATTTATACCTTTATCTTCTCGCTCACAAGAAGAAGAAGTCCCGACTCTATCTCGGTCCATTCCCAATCTGGTAATAACAATACCGAATAGATATAATATCAATAACAACTCAATTCAGAACCTGTTCCGATCAATTCAAATCAAAACACATAATCTGATCAATGTCGAATCAAGACACAATCCAATTCATATCGACAATATCACGATATAATCAAAATCACTACCGAATATGTTCAATATCAATCAACTGATGTTTCGACGGTATAACAATACAGTCTCGATAACCCCGTCAATCCAAACATCACAGATATAATACCAGACTTTGTAAGCAGTATCAGTATAACTCATAATCTCAATGATAATACAATTATGATATCGAATCTCAATCAAATCGACTCCGAAAATCATAACAATTCCATAATCAGTCTGTTTCTCAACCTGACTTCGATTCTATGATGTCTAACATGACAAGAACATCATATACGAATCCTATTCAATTCTGACAATATCATAATTTCAAAACATGTCAGAACGTAGCAAAACTTACGTCCAGTTGTAGCCTGCGTTGATAGGAACACGATACCGTATTCGGATTCAAAATCAGACGGGCGGATTGAAGTAAAAAGGCGTAAGAATCTAGAGCTTCCCTCGGTTTTCTTCTTACAATTTCTGAATAACGTTTGTATGTATATATATATATATCTCGCGCATGCATCAGGGCAAGTGGCATCTTTCCGTTCTGCATGACTCGCGCTCGGGCGGTAAGAAAGTACCGCTCGAGCGCGAAGCCTTCTGTCCGAGACCACGCTTATTATCCATTGGTGCTCGGGCGGTAATTCTTTACCGCTCGGGCGCCATACGTTCTGACCAACTTTATAAATATAGTGCATTGGCGCTCGGGCGGTTCTTTTTTACCGCTCGGGCGCCAGATGTTCTGCCCAACATCTTAGCTTTTAATGTACCGACGCCCGGCTTCACCTCTCATGTCTTATTTGGCTCCTGTGATATTTGCTAATCACAATTCTGACAGTTAATCAACGTTTGATTACAGTCATTAAATCTCGGGCATTACATTTCTCCCCCTCTAAGATATGATTTCGTACTCGAAATCGCAAGCAATTCACTCGTGATATAATTAACCTCAAAACAATGGCTATACAACCTCCGTATATGCCAAGCAACAACACATAACAATCAATATCCCGGTCAGAGATATACTCAATCTTCGGTTTCAAATACCAACAGTCATCGTCCGAAATTGGCTTAATAGTCTATGTATTCTGAGCTATCCTCATTTCTTCTGAATCAGTTTCATTTTTTTTATCAGATATCTGATCCTATCAAATCTGATTTCAGTTATTATTGCAATATCATCCTCATTCAAAGGAAATCCGCAGTTCTCACTGTACAATACCTTGACTAATGCTATTTCGATACTCATCTAATAGCTCTTATTGTACAATAATTCACAAGTGACAATGAATAATGTCAACTAGTGCTATAATCCAGCACTACATTTCCTGGATATCCTCCAGTGTTTAGATAGTTCGTTCCGACTATCTTTCAATTCTGTAAATCATAGATGAAAAATCATGTCATACACTCAGCCAAAAGTATAAAATCAAACGAAAATCACAGTCTCATAAAATCAACTCTGGCATCCAATACAATTTGACTCCTGTTTCTTACATACCTCTCAGTCGTCTTGTCATATTTGTATGTCATCCCGTACAATATAACCTATGCAGATTTGAACAATCGTTCACTCATAACCACTATCTTGGCAAGATTACAGTAGTGTCATCACACAATCCATAGAAATGTACTTCCATTTCTATTTAGAAATCAATAATCAAGATCATTAATCTAAAAGTTTCTATCGGTCTGTCTTCATCTGTCAGCGATTTAGACATTTCAATACAAATTCTGACATAACTGATTTTCATCTGTTTACTTCAAAACTGTCTATTCGAATTATCACACATTTCCTGTTACCAGAATAATACTGAATCTACTACTGTATGCATCTGACAATACCTGTCATTTCAAATTCGTATATCTGACACAAACAAATCAGCTAATAATATAAATTAAAGAAAAATACCTACCTGATATTCGGTTCTGACTATCAAAATAAAGTTTTGAACAGTCTGATCAAGCTTCTGCACTGCTGAATTTTCAAAACCAGTTCTGATTCGACTGGACTGTATATAAATTCAACGGTTCATATCAATCGGTATCAGACACGGACTCAGAATGATAATAATATCGGATCAGATTCAAAATATCAATACGCAATACTGATCTAATAACTGCATAGAACACCATTTCTGACATTACGAAAATTCTGCCATATTCAATGTCGTTCTCAGCCACTGATCACGGTCTTACTGTGCACAATTAATCAGTATACTATCCTCAGATATCTTAGACTCTAAATACAATCTGTTACAATCGAGATTCATATACGAACATTTCTGTATACTACAATCTCAGTTCCCAGAATGTTCAATACGATTTTCAACTGTTCAATTCATTCAATCATATGCTACAAATATATCACAAGATCATAGATAAACCGAGCATAAAATCATCAGAACACTTCCGAGCACATGATTTATCAACTCATAAACAGAACTGAAGGATTTTCCAGAGAAACACATAATCAAATGTAACTCTAACTCTTCAGGCAATAAATTTTTCTACTGATATCTCAATTCTCTCAATTCAATTAGTATTAGTCTATAAGAAATTCTAAAATGAATCCAATACCTGGAATCACATTAAGGCTGAAATCACTCTCCCGGATACAGGACAAACCTGAAATCTCATCTGAAAGATTATAGCAACTTCCTGCTACTAGTAAATCAATCCCTGATAGGCTCAACTTCAGTAATTAATTGGATACATAAGGAATTACTCCATTCCTTTCGATAATCATCGAATCATCCGTAATACGGTCATCAAGGAATTCAAAATCAGGAATCCTTACCGTATATCATTCATTCTTTGGCCATTTCAGGTCCAAATATTACCATTTCCTGGCAAGACTCTATAATAGCTCTGTACTTGTTCGATATATCAATATCAATCACGCAGTCATCATCAGACAATACAAGTACAAGCTAGTCTAATTCAATCTCATTTTCAACTTACTGCAGTATACAATATATTACAGAATATCACTGATATCAAATTCTTTCCCAAAAAAGGTAAGAAATCAATACTACAGTGAATACAGACTCAACAGGTACAACGTATACCAATGCAACTCGGTTAAAGATAATCGTAAATAATGCATTAGTATATATCAATACATATGCAATATAATCATAAAAGATCAGTACCTGTCACTGTATCATCAAGTGTGTCCTGGGTCTGTTTCTCGATCCTTCCCACCAGAGGATTCTGCTCCCTGAAATCTTCGGGGACCCCTCTGTGGACAAGCTTTAGCAAAATGTCCTTGCTGTTTATAGATATTGCACCTACCAGTTACTCCCCGGCATTGCTCGTGAGGTGTCTCCCGCCACAAACTCTGCAATAGGTTCCAGTATAACTCGGACTAGAACCGTTAGAACTAGATGAACCACTCCCTAACTTCTTGAATGGTTTCTTTCGAGCTTTCAGCAACTCCAGCTTTCCACTCGTGCTACCGCGATCAAATCGGAGAGGGGATTGCTGTGTCTGGGGTTGCTTCACACACAACCTCCCTAGCTGTCTAATCAGACTTGCCTCAGCTCTCTTTGCTCTACTCAAGATGTCAGCAAAATGGTAAGGTCGCTGCAGATTCATAAATGCAACTACCTCTGAATTCAACCCTCTGATGAACTGATTTACTATAGCTTCATCATTACCAGCTATCTGAGGAGCAAAATGCAGTAGAGTAGAGAATTTGGCGGTATATTCATCAATACTCAACTGACCTTGGCTCAAATTCTCAAACTCTGCTTTCTTGTCCTCTCGGTACGAGACTGAGAAAAATCGTCGATAGAATTCAGTTCTGAATATTTCCCACGAAATCACTGTACCTCTCTGTTCCCACATTCTTCTACTGGTAATCCACCAACTCCTGGCGGCTTCTCGTAACTGATAAGGTACCATTTTAACTCGTTGTTCATCTGTACAATCCAGTAAATCGAACAGTATTTCTATGTCATCAAACCAGTTCTGACAATCTTCAGATGCCTCTATACCATTCAGAATCGGAGGCTGCAGTAACTGAAACTCTCTCAGCTTTATTTCCATCTGAGTTTCTGATGCATCTATCTGATCAGACGAAGTACTACCTCTTTCTGGAATCCTTCTAGGAGGAATATCTGATAATCACATATGTTAGTAGTAACAAGAGACAAATCCATCTCAATCCCAATCCTGATCAGCTTACCTCTGATCAAGAATTGGTTCTGATCCAGTTTCAAATAATACATATTATCAAATCAACTCAGATATTCAGGTAACATGTATCTTTCTAAACAGTAAAACATACTAAAATAATAGCATATACAATGTAGTTTCAACATTATATTCAATCATATGTCATATAAGTCCAGGCAGTAAAACATAATATCATGCAAGCATACACAATGTAATTCCACATTAAATGTAATGCCCAAGATTTTATGTCGTGTTAAATTACGATTATAGATTTTTAATCGATACGATTATGAAAGGGCTAACCGAGACACAAAATGAGATCGCGTGTGAAAATTGATGTGCGAGGACAGTAGCATCGGCGCACATGCGCGACCGGATGCGCGCACATGCGCCAAAAAGCCAGAAGACCTCGCGCATATGCGCGAAAGATGTCTCGCATATGCGCGAGCCTATGCCGTTGAGTACCAGTAGGCCTTGCGCATATGCGCCAGTAATGTCGCGCATATGCGCGAGCTGCCAAGATTGAGACCAGTAGGTCTCGCGCATATGCGCCAGAAATGTCGCGCATATGCGCGAGACATGCAGAATGAAGAAGTGACATTTGGCTTGTTCATGTACGTGGTATATATATATATATATATATATATATATATATATATATATATATATATATATATATATATATATATATATCTACAAACAACTTTCATCAGAAGAAAAGAATCGAGGCTCCGAGGAAGGGAAATAGCTTGGGAGTTTAGAATTCGATTTACGATCAATCCGTCCGTTAGATTTTAAATCCGACTTCGACACTGTGTTCCTATCAACGCAGGCTACAACTGGACGTAAGTTTTATTACGTTTTGACATGTTTGGGAATTATGATGTTGTTAGAATTGAATACACGTCATATATGTTGTTCTTGACATGTTAGACAGCGTAGAATCGAAGTCAGATTAAGAAACGAACTGAATATGGAATTGTTATGAATTTCAGAATGAAATTGACTAGAATTGATATCAGATTTGTACGGTGGTTGATTGTAAATTATTGGAATTGGTATAGACTGATATGGTATTATCAGTATCGCCAAATTGTACTGTTGTACTGTCAGAATTTGATAAAACAGAGATGTTGTGATTTGATTAGATTATTGATACAGAATATATTGATATTGTCATTGCCAGATTGAACAGTGACAGACTTTGAATCGAGACTTCGATTGTATCAGATCGACAGCAAGAAAGGTATAAATAAATGTTGATTCGGGATTGCACAACTCGAGTTAGGTTTGACTTGAGTTTCCCTAAATCACATACTTTATTTATTGCATTGATATTTGCAGATTATCAGATTTGATATGTTTAGGTATTGACTTAGAACAGAGTCAGAGTCCGAGTCTAGGGCAGATCAGCCTAGCTAGGGCAGAACCGCCGAGTCTTTCTGAGAACCGATAAGACTCTAGACTTACGGTGTATCGAAGAGCCTTAGATGTAGATCGACGTCTATCTCAGACACTCGATACAGAATACCAAAGTCTAAATTAGATTGGGATCCCTAGATTTGATATAAGATAAGATTAGATCACGAGTCATTAATTCATGTAATCAGATTAGATACATGTTTTGATGTTTGTTTATCCTTTTATATATGTTTTATATGATTGCATTTAATACATTGTTTATACTGGGATATTTATATCTCACCGGAGTTATCCGGCTGTTGTCTTGTTTGTATGTGTGCATGACAACAGGTGGGACAGGTACAGGGTCACAGAGATGAAGACAGACTGAGATTAGAGTGGTGATACCGGACTTGGACTAGAGCTAGGGTTTAAACACTTGATAGTAGTTGTTGAACCTGAGTATGTATGTTTGTATATTTGATCAGATTTATACTTTTATACTGATATGTATAGGAGTTTGATTCCATTACCTTCCGCATTTTTTAAAAAAAAAAAATTTAGACCCTGATTATTATAATTGATTTAGTCCCAATGACGATTAAGAACATGATTAGCGTCCGGGTACCCACAACAGGTGGTATCAGAGCCATAGATCCTTTAGATTGAGATAGAAGTGGCTAGTGTGCGGGGTAGATTGAGGTTTTCTTTCCTGCTTTTGAATGCTAGCGTGTCTTACTGCTTTATTACATGTTACTTGTTTATCTGATTTGAGATAGTAATATGTTTTATTGAGATTGGATCATTACTGATTCTAGATCAGCAGTAAGATGATCAGAGGAGGATTGCAACAGAATTGTTGTACTTGTTACTAATCTATTTGATTATTAGATATGCCTCCGAGACGAGTACCGGAACAAGGAAGTACATCAAATCCTCCAATGGATGTCACTCCGACTCCAATGGAAACGTTACTGAAACGATTTAAATAATTTCATCCGCCGACCTTGAAAGGCACAGAGAACGCTGTGGAATGCGAGAGTTGGCTCGAAGATATAGAGATGTTGTTCGAATCCTTGGAGTATACAGATGAGAAGAGAGTGAAATTGATTGGACATCAGCTGCACGATGTTGCCAAAAACTGGTGGATCACGAGAAAGAGAGCCATGGAGCATAGAGGTACGAATATTACCTGGAATATATTCAGAACTGAATTTTATCAACGATTCTTTCCAGTGTCGTACCGGAAGGACAAGGGGGCGGAGTTTGCCAATCTAAAGCAAGGACAGATGAATATAGAAGAGTACGCGTCAAAGTTCTCCTCCTTGCTAAAATTTGCTCCACATGTGGCTGACAGCGAAGAAGCTACTGCTGACCAGTTCATCAATGGCCTGAACCCCGATATTTTCACATTGGTGAACACAGGGCGACCGGATAATTTTACTGATGCCCTGAACAGAGCCAAGGGAGCAGAAGCCGGTCTGATGAGACAGAAAGGGGCTTCATTTGTGCCTCCAGCACCAAGACCACAGCAACCACCTCCCAGATTTGAGGGTGGCAGCAGTAGTGGAGGAAAGAAAGAATTTTTGAAAGCAAGGGGAAAGCAATTCAAGAAATCTGGCAGTAGTTCTTCCAGCTCCGGTGGTTCCAGACTGAGCCAGAGTTACACTGGAGTTTATTGCAAGACTTGCGGAGGAAGACATGCTACTGAACAATGCCAGGGAGTGACTGGTAGTTGGAATTTCTGTAAACAGCCGAGACACTTTGCTAAAGTGTGTCCACAGAAAGGTTTGCAGAGAACTCAGGGGGCCGAGTCATCAGGATCAGCAGCACAGACTGAGAGACGATCAGCTGCTGTTCATACATTCCAGCCAGCGCCAGCTCAGTCACAGCAGAGGCCAGGAGAAAGCCAGACAGTTGGGCAGCCTCCAAGACAGCAGGCCAGAGTCTTCGCTTTGACAGAGGAGCAGGCCCAGGAAGCACCAGATGACGTTGTGGCAGGTAACTGTTCTTTATGTGGTTACTCTGCTTACGTATTAATTGATACCGGTGCTTCACACACATTTATTTCTGAACGATTTGCATTAAGTCATGCATTGCCTGTAGAGTCTTTAGCTACTGTAGTGTCTGTCTCTTCTCCGTTGGGGATGGGTTTGATATCCGTGAATTCGGTTAACCATTGTGTACTACAGTATGACGAGCATGAGATTGAGTTAGATTGCATCGTACTTGGGTTATCTGACTTTGACTGTATTATCGGTATTGATATGCTAACCAAGTACAGAGCGACAGTTGATTGTTTCCACAAGATAGTGAGATTCAGACCAGATATGGCTGAAGAGTGGAAATTTTACAGGAAGGGTTCTAGATCGAGAATTCCTTTAGTATCCGTATTATCTATGACTCGATTATTACAGAAAGGAGCAGAAGGATTCCTTGTATATTCAGTAGATTTACTGAAGTCGAGTCCAACATTGGCAGATCTGCCAGTGGTACGTGAGTTTGCTGACATCTTCCCAGATGAGATTCCGGGATTACCTCCAGTTAGAGAGATAGACTTCAACATTGAACTGATGCCAGGTACAGTACCGATTTCTAGAGCTCCGTATAGAATGGCACCAGTTGAATTGAAAGAATTGAAGGACCAGCTTGAAGATTTACTGGCCAAGGGGTACATCAGACCGAGCGTTTCTCCTTGGGGTGCTCCAGTCCTGTTTGTAAGAAAGAAAGACGGTTCGATGAGACTCTGCATCGACTATAGGCAACTGAACAAGGCAACGGTAAAGAATAAATATCCTTTGCCTCGTATTGATGATTTATTCGATCAGTTGCAGGGTTCGTCAGTGTATTCCAAGATTGATTTAAGATTGGGATATCATCAGCTGAGAGTCAGAGATTCTGATATCTCAAAGACGGCATTCAGAGCCAGGTATGGCCATTATGAATTTATTGTCATGCCATTTGGTTTGACGAATGCTCCAGCTGTATTCATGGGATTGATGAACCGTATATTCCAGAAATATCTCGATGATTTTGTGATTATTTTCATCGATGATATTTTGATTTATTCAAAGAATATGAGTGAGCATGCTGAGCATTTAAGAACAGTGTTGCGAATTTTAAGAGCTGAGAAATTATATGCTAAACTGTCGAAATGTGAGTTTTGGCTAAGACAAGTAGTATTTCTGGGTCATATTATATCTGAAAATGGTATATCAGTTGATCCCAGTAAAGTGGAAGCCGTGATTTCTTGGCCAAGACCAACGTCAGTACCCGAAATTCGCAGTTTCATGGGTTTAGCAGGATACTACCGTCGATTCATTAACGATTTCTCGAGTATAGCTAAACCAATTACTCAACTGACTCAGAAGAATGCTCCATTTGTTTGGTCTGAAGAGTGTGAGACCAGTTTTCTGGAGTTGAAAAAGAGGTTGACCAGTGCCCCGGTGTTGACTATTCCATCCGGTACTGGTGATTTTGTGGTTTATTGCGACGCTTCTCAAAGAGGGTTGGGATGTGTGCTGATGCAACGAGGGCATGTTATCGTTTATGCCTCAAGACAGCTTAAACCACATGAGACTCATTATCCAATTCATGACCTAGAATTGGCAGCCATTGTCTTTGCATTAAAGATATGGCGACACTATCTTTATGGTGAAAAGTTTGAGATACATTCTGATCATAAGCGTTTGAAATATCTGTTTTCACAATCTGAATTGAATATGAGACAGCGAAGATCGCTTGATTTGCTTAAAGATTTTGATTGTGAAATCAAATATTATCCAGGAAATTCTAATGCAGCAGCTGATGCACTGAGTCGAAAGGTATGTTCGTTATCCTTATCGACGATTGGTGTTTCAAATTTGATAGAAGACTGCTGTTTTTCTGGATTAGAATTTGAAACAGATTATAGACCGTTGAGACTTTATACGGTGCAAGTAGAACCAGAGCTGATTATGACAATTAAGACAGCTCAGCGAGGTGATCAGAATGTACAGAAATCAGTATCGATGGTCAGAACAAGACATCGATCAGAATATCAGATACGTGATAACGTCTTGTATGTAAATAATCGTCTGGTTGTGCCGAATGTTTCAGATTTGAGACGACAGATATTGTCAGAAGCGCACAACAGTCGATTTAGTATTCATCCTGGTGGCAGAAAGATGTACAACGATTTGAAGAGACAGTTCTGGTGGAAACAAATGAAGACTGACATTGCCGAGTTTGTCTCCAAATGTCTGAATTGCCAGCAGGTGAAAGCAGAAAGAAAGAAGCCGGGAGGATTATTACAAAGTTTGTCCATTCCTGAATGGAAATGGGATCACATTTCCATGGACTTTGTGACGCAGTTGCCGCGTTCCTCCAAAGGTTGTGATGCGATTTGGGTCGTGATTGACAGATTGACCAAATCTGCATCTTTTATTCCGTACAAGATGACGTACAGATTTGACCAGATGGCAGAAATTTATGTCAGAGAGGTGGTCAGATTACATGGAGTGCCGAAGTCGATTGTATCAGATCGTGATCCTCGATTTACTTCGCACTTCTGGCAGAGTTTGCAGCAGGCTCTCGGTACGAAGTTACATCTGAGTACCGCATATCATCCACAGACCGACGGACAGTCAGAGCGGACTATCCAGACATTGGAAGATATGCTGAGAGCAGTAGTGCTAGATTTTGGCACTAATTGGCAAGATGCATTGCCGCTTTGTGAGTTTTCGTACAACAACAGCTATCAGACGAGTATTGAGATGGCACCATTTGAAGCGTTGTACGGAAAGAAGTGCAGATCCCCTCTATATTGGGATGATATCTCTGAAGTGCCTGAAATTGGACCAGATATGATCAGAGATATGACCGAAAAAGTGAAGCTAATTCGAAAGAAAATGAAGGCAGCGCAAGACAGACAGGCCAAATATGCCAATGTTCGACGCAGACCGTTGATATTTGACGTAGGAGACCGAGTATTTTTGAAGATCTCACCTTTCAGAGGAGTTGTCAGATTTGGCAAGAAAGGGAAACTGTCTCCACGATATATTGGGCCTTATGAGATTCTTGAGAAAATAGGAGATCGTGCCTATCGACTAGCCCTACTGCCTTCATTATCTGGGATACATGATGTCTTTCATGTATCGTTATTAAGGAAGTACCTTCCTGATGCTTCACATGCTATTCAACCAGACGAGGCCGAGCTGGATAAAACGTTGAGCTATGTTGAAAAACCGATTCAGATTATCGATCACAAAGAAAAACAGCTCAGAACGAAGATGATTCCACTTGTAAAAGTGCAATGGACTCGTCATGGTGTAGAAGAAGCAACTTGGGAAACTGAATCAGATATGAGACAAGAGTTCCCAGAGTTATTTCGATGATGTAAATTCGTATACAGTTTTGTTTATATACTCCTTGTTGATACGAATAAAATGCCTGTGATTTCGAGGACGAAATCGTATCTTAGGGGGGGAGAAATGTAATGCCCAAGATTTTATGTCGTGTTAAATTACGATTATAGATTTTTAATCGATACGATTATGAAAGGGCTAACCGAGACACAAAATGAGATCGCGTGTGAAAATTGATGTGCGAGGACAGTAGCATCGGCGCACATGCGCGACCGGATCGCGCACATGCGCCAAAAAGCCAGAAGACCTCGCGCATATGCGCGAAAGATGTCTCGCATATGCGCGAGCCTATGCCGTTGAGTACCAGTAGGCCTCGCGCATATGCGCCAGTAATGTCGCGCATATGCTCGAGCTGCCAAGATTGAGACCAGTAGGTCTCGCGCATATGCGCCAGAAATGTCGCGCATATGCGCGAGACATGCAGAATGAAGAAGTGACATTTGGCTTGTTCATGTACGTGGTATATATATATATATATATATATATATATATATATATATATATATATATATATATATATATATATATATCTACAAACAACTTTCATCAGAAGGAAAGAATCGAGGCTCCGAGGAAGGGAAATAGCTTGGGAGTTTAGAATTCGATTTACGATCAATCCGTCCGTTAGATTTTAAATCCGACTTCGACACTGTGTTCCTATCAATGCAGGCTACAACTGGACTTAAGTTTTATTACGTTTTGACATGTTTGGGAATTATGATGTTGTTAGAATTGAATACACGTCATATATGTTGTTCTTGACATGTTAGACAGCGTAGAATCGAAGTCAGATTAAGAAACGGACTGAATATGGAATTGTTATGAATTTCAGAATGAAATTGACTAGAATTGATATCAGATTTGTACGGTGGTTGATTGTAAATTATTGGAATTGGTATAGACTGATATGGTATTATCAGTATCGCCAAATTGTACTGTTGTACTGTCAGAATTTGATAAAACAGAGATGTTGTGATTTGATTAGATTATTGATACAGAATATATTGATATTGTCATTGCCAGATTGAACAGTGACAGAATTTGAAACGAGACTTCGATTGTATCAGATCGACAGCAAGAAAGGTATAAATAAATGTTGATTCGGGATTGCACAACTCGAGTCAGGTTTGACTTGAGTTTCCCTAAATCACATACTTTATTTATTGCATTGATATTTGCAGATTATCAGATTTGATATGTTTAGGTATTGAATTAGAACAGAGTCAGAGTCCGAGTCTAGGGCAGATCAGCCTAGCTAAGGCAGAACCGCCGAGTCTTTCTCAGAACCGATAAGACTCTAGACTTACGGTGTATCGAAGAGCCTTAGATGTAGATCGACGTCTATCTCAGACACTCGATACAGAATACCAAAGTCTAAATTAGATTGGGATCCCTAGATTTGAGATAAGATAAGATTAGATCACGAGTCATTAATTCATGTAATCATATTAGATACATGTTTTGATGTTTGTTTATGCTTTTACATATGTTTTATATGATTGCATTTAATACATTGTTTATACTGGGATATTTATATCTCACCGGAGTTATTCGGCTGTTGTCTTGTTTGTATGTGTGCATGACAACAGGTGGGACAGGTACAGGGTCACAAAGATGAAGACAGACTGAGATTAGAGTGGTGATACCGGACTTGGACTAGAGCTAGGGTTTAAACACTTGATAGTAGTTGTTGAACCTGAGTATGTATGTTTGTGTATTTGATCAGATTTATACTTTTATACTGATATGTATAGAAGTTTGATTCCATTATCTTCCGCATTTTAAAAAAAAAAAATTTAGACCCTGATTATTATAATTGATTTAGTCCCAATGACGATTAAGAACATGATTAGCGTCCGGATCCCCACAATAATCAATCACATGCTAGCAACCACATGCAAGGAAAGAAAACTCATTCTACCCCGCTCACACTCTCCTCTATCTCAGTGCTAAGGAACATACAGTTCAAAGACCTAAGCTTTGATACCACCTGTTGTGGGGACCCGGACGCTAATTCGTTCCTTATGTCTCTAAGAATGAATGATCAAGTATAATAAAAAGGTCTAAAATTTTTTTTCTTCTAAATTACACAGCGGAAACATAATGTAATTAAATTCAAATTACATATTAGATATCACATACAACCAATGTATGATCTACAATAATCCGACTAGGTTCAACTACAAGTCCGTGCTGAATCCTACGTTGCTTCAAAGCCCGGATCTCCACGCTATCTAGTCCAGCCTCGTTCTCGTCCTGACCCCGCTTCTATCCCACCTGTTGCCATGCACACATACAAACAAGACAACAGCCAGATAACTCCGGTGAGATATAAATATCCCAGTATAAATCATGTATACATGCTATCATATAAACAATATAAAAGCATATCTCAAAAATCATATCATATATCAAAATCATGATATCAATCCATAACAGGAATAAATCATATTCTATACATGTACCCTAATCCGGAACATAATTCAATATCCAGAATAAATTCTATTATAAGCATGTACCAACATCAGGGACATACTCCATATCAAGAATAACTCATATTCTAAACATGTACCAATATCAGGAACAACAAGGAACATGAACCATATTCAGGAACTTAGTCAACATTAATAAATATAAATCAATATAATTGTCACTCAAACTCGTGACTCCACGTTTTAGACTAGACTCAATCCTAGCCTAGGGATCCCGGTTTCCAGATGTGGTATTCCTATATCGACCAACAGTAATAGAAAAGACTCCAGTTCTATCCACGTCGATATAACCAAACATCCAGTGTCCTGACCTATCCGTCATGGACTGTAGCTCTATCGCTAATATCATTATCTTGAGACATCGTACAATGTTCCCGTGGTGATTCCACCACGATCAGGAACTTCTGTCACAAGATTACTCGTCTAACACCTGTCATCTATAATTCAAGAGAACAAGTATATCAATCAACTCAATGCAAATATCAATGCAATAAGTAAAGTATGTGATTTAGGGAAACTCGAATCAAACCTCACTCGAGTTGTGCAATCCCAACTCAACATTAATTTATACCTTTATCTTCTCGCTCACAAGAAGAAGAAGTCCCGACTCTATCTCGGTCCATTCCCAATCTGGTAATAACAATACCGAATAGATATAATATCAATAACAACTCAATTCAGAACCTGTTCCGATCAATTCAAATCAAAACACATAATCTGATCAATGTCGAATCAAGACACAATCCAATTCATATCGACAATATCACGATATAATCAAAATCACTACCGAATCTGTTCAATATCAATCAACTGATGTTTCGACGGTATAACAATACAGTCTCGATAACCCCGTCAATCCAAATATCACAGATATAATACCAGACTTTGTAAGCAGTATCAGTATAACTCATAATCTCAATGATAATACAATTATGATATCGAATCTCAATCAAATCGACTCCGAAAATCATAACAATTCCATAATCAGTCTGTTTCTCAACCTGACTTCGATTCTATGATGTCTAACATGACAAGAACATCATATACGAATCCTATTCAATTCTGACAATATCATAATTTCAAAACATGTCAGAACGTAGCAAAACTTACGTCCAGTTGTAGCCTGCGTTGATAGGAACACGATACCGTATTCGGATTCAAAATCAGACGGGCGGATTGAAGTAAAAAAGCGTAAGAATCTAGAGCTTCCCTCGGTTTTCTTCTTACAATTTCTGAATAACGTTTGTATGTATATATATATATCTCGCGCATGCATCAGGGCAAGTGGCATCTTTCCGTTCTGCATGACTCGCGCTCGGGCGGTAAGAAAGTACCGCTCGGGCGCGAAGCCTTCTGTCCGAGACCACGCTTATTATCCATTGGAGCTCGGGCGGTAATTCTTTACCGCTCGGGCGCCATACGTCTTGCCCAACTTTATAAATATAGTGCATTGGCGCTCGGGCGGTTCTTTTCTACCGCTCGGGCGCCAGATGTTCTGCCCAACATCTTAGCTTTTAATGTACCGACGCCCGGCTTCACCTCTCATGTCTTATTTGGCTCCTGTGATATTTGCTAATCACAATTCTGACAGTTAATCAACGTTTGATTACAGTCATTAAATCTCGGGCATTACAATCCACGACCAAGGTAATTTCTTTTCATGCATTAATTTTGATTTATATGTGTATTATATGAATCAAAGGCGGTCGATTGTATTCAGAGTTGACAAATTGAAAAAAAAATAACTTAAATTTATGATGCATGTTCACGATGCGAATTCTGGAGAAATCCACTAGTGCAATTGATATGATTCTTCAAACGTTATCTTAAACGAAGTCATGCCCTCGATTCAAAGAAATAAAGAATCATTGAGTTGTCCTGATCTTTTTGAAACAAATAATGATATTTACTCCTAATTACTTACGAAAAGCTTAGTAACAAATAATCACCGATAAACAACTAAATTTCAGATGAACTTTCAAAAAACTTGTTTTTGACAATCTTCGTGAAAACAATCGATAAATGCCACAAAGATCGAGTCTTTGATAAGTTTAATTTTGGATGTTTTTTTGTCATTCAACACTTGAATGATATTATAGTGGCTCCAAACTTGATTGGAAGGCTCTTGGTAGCTTGCCATGAACCCTTGAAGAGCTTCTTTGAACTTCTTGATATGTCCTCTCGTATCATACGCTGCCTTCTGAAGAGCATTTGTGATCGCATCATCATATCCTTTCTGAAAAAGATTTGTCCTCAAATCCTCACTCCCTACACAAGTACAAAGAAAGAAAGTAATTAAAATGATTATACTATCAACATGATTATCTTTTAATTCTAGTTGGTAGGTGCTATTATCAACTCGCTCCATTAGCCCTAGAAACTCCAACTCTATGATTGCCTTCGTCATGTCTCCAACAATTACATCAGCTGATAAATAGGAAATGATACCATATGATAATCACAAAAATTTAGATATCTCCCCTTCTTAGACATAGTTAATACCAAAATAATATCCATATAAATGTACGTCATTTGCCCACTAGGAATAAGATGTAGATCATGCACAAAAGAAGAATCTAACCTAGTCTATCTCCTATTTCATCTTTCACTATACTACTCAACAAACATCTTCAATACAACCGACACTTGTATTCATGCAATAAATCAATGATCGAGCCACAATTATGTTTCTCACTTTCTATCAGCTCATACAATGAATGTAGTATGAAAACTTTATCATCCCTAAACAAATATTCATCCACGCACCTTTCAAAACCATCACCAAGCAAATGACAATCATGCAAACAAAACATGCCAAATTGACACCTTGTGAGGAATAAAAATAAATATGTACATGCAACTTATCGATACTCTCAAATCCGTAAAGATTATAGAGTAAAGATAAATTTACATTTGGTCCTCAACTAATACATTCAAAATTTGTTCTCCAAACTTTTGTAAACAACACAACATAGAATTAAGATAAGGAAGCAAAACATACCTCACAGTTGTTGTGCGCATTGGCAACTAACCTTACCTCATCTTGATTGATTCTGAATTCATGCGGCTCAAGCCATTGGATTCTTCCTTCAACAAGACTCGATTGACTCCTCATCGTGACATCTCTAAAATCTTGTAAAGAAGAAATACCAATGCTCGGGATTGAACCGGCTATATAATCACAATGTTAATAAACATCTTGGTACAAAGGAACTTGAAGGCGTTTATACAAAATCAAGCCTAGCTCAATCTCACCATTTTGGGCCATCAAATTATTTTTCTTGGCCTCCTTTTTCTCATTGTCTTTTCTCTTTTTTTCCGTTTTTATAGTTATCTTACTCTTTTGATCGCTCTTTCTTTCAGTCATCTCTCTTTTTTCTCTAAATCCGTCTCACTTTTTATTCGCTCTTTTTTTGGGTCTTCGCTCTTTTATTTCTTTAAATGGTCATCCAATACTTGCTTTGGGGACAATGAATGTAATACAGTAGGTTCTTTTTGTAGGAAAAAAGAATACTTATTCTTGAACACATCATGTGTCACTCGCATATCACATTATCAATGTCTCCCTAATAGAATATGACAAGCATGAATTGGCATCACACTGCACGATACCTCATCTACGTACTTCTCAATATAAAAAGACGCCAAAACTTGCTTGTCCACTGATAAGTGCAATTTGTGCACTTAAATTATCCTTATAATTCGTATAGATTGTTACTTTTCTTGGGGGGAATTTGCGTCTTTTGTTGTTTTTGGTGTAATTTCAGGAATCTAGGTAAGGCTATTACATGGGCATGAAAATGAAAGAAAATGGCGCTTGGAAGAAAATGTTGAGCTTGGCAGGCAGAGAGACACGCGCATATGCGCGAGTCAAGCGCGCGCATATGCGCGCGAGACACAGTGAAACAAAAAGCGAGACAGAGAGCTTGGCGCACATGTGCGATGTACGATGCGCATATGCTCGAGAGATGCCCGTCGAAGACAACAAAACAGAAGCTATCGCGCACATGCGTAAGACGAGGCGCGCATAGGCGCGAATGAATGATTTCTAAATGCACAAAACAGAGGACTCCTCGTATATGCGCGGAGCTAGGGCGCGCATATGCGCGCAGCGTAGATGCTAGAATTATTAGGTTTCATTGTGGGCTTTGAAAAGTAAGGAGAGGGAATTAATTTGAGAGGGCCGACATCAGTGAGAGAAGAACAGAGAGTAAGAGTCAACGGAGGACGGAACACGACGAACTGAGATAGAAGACGCTTAATCCGGACACGAAGACACATTTTATCTCTCTTCAACACGTTTTTAATTCGGTTCTTTACTTTTACAATTTTAATGATGACAAACATGTTTTGCTGTGATCTAGATTCGAGTATGAACTAATTTTATTTCCTAGATATTGACATAGTCTTGGTCGAACCTATGTTATTGAAATTTTGAATTTTCATTGAATTAATTCATCGTGGTTATTGGTGGTTTTTTGTCTTTAATGCTTTTGTATTACTGGCCATAATTCGATTGATTAAATAATTAAGATCTAGCACTCGAGAGAGTGGATTGAAATTAAGATCTGAGAAATCACATTGTCAGATGTTTATAACGTGCAAAAGACGTATAACTCTGGTGAATCCATAAAAAGAACATTGTTTGCATATATTATTTGTTGCGTAATTTTGAATAGATATATTAAAATCAGTAATAGATAACACATTTCTATTTATCACTTGAAAAATAGAATAGAAAAATTGCGAGTTTTGGTTAATTAACATGAAGCGATTTAATGATATGTTAGTCAATTTTAATTTAACATAGGGGAGACCAGGCGAAATCATATCTCTAGATTAATTTACTCACTGAATTTCAACTGCATGCTAAGAATTACATGATTTTTTTTTTCTTTGAATTGATTATAAACTATCTCATTGATTTTTTTCTAAATAAAGTTGATAAATGTCAATTATGGTAATTAATATACATTTTTAAATAATTACTTCTCGTGAGAACGATATCTGTACTTATATCATTACTAAAACTTGACACCGTACACTTGCGGTAGTGAAAATACGCTACATCCACCTTCACTTCTGCACAAAATTCAACCATTGTAACCTATATGGTTGATGATGCTTCAATGTAGGTAAACTCAACTTTTCCACAATCTCACTACTAGCCACATTAGTAAAACTTCCCCCATCTACGAAGATATTGCAAACATTTTTCATTTACAAAACACCTAGTATAAAACAAGTTTTCTTTTTGGTTAGTCTCATCTTCTTTGACTTGAGCACTCATGATACGCCTAGTCACTAACGCTTCACCTACAACCATCTCATATATCCCTCATCAGGGTTTTCTAACTCAGGAATCTCATTATTATCACCCTCGTCATCCTCCTCACTTCGAGACTCGTACTCCCCATAGACATTCATTATCATCATCCTCTTGTTTGGACATTGGCTAGCAACATGACCTACTACTTGATACCTAAAACATTTAATATCATTAGAACAATTAGTATGAGTTTCATATTTACTTTTCACTCCTTGTTTAGGCGTCTCTTGCTTAAGTTCAATTTTGTACTTGGCCACCACTTCGTCTTCTTCACGTTTTTCAAATATTGAACGCCAAGAAATTGATGAATTCCTCACTTGATTGGTACGGCCAACCCCTCTCCTCTTGAGTTGTTGCTCGACCTTTATTGCCATATGCACCATCTCTTCTAGAATCAAGACCAAGTGGAGTTTTGACATTAATTTCTACATTTTTTCAAGCTTTGTAACCTCTTAAACATCTCGCTGTAGTAATGGTTAGACACACACCTCTTCCTCGTCCCTCTTAATCTCATCTCAAGTTTTGATGGGTCCTTGCTTGTACCTTCTCCTAGTGGTCACAAGTTGATCCCACCAAATAATGGCATAATCTAAAAAATCAACTACCACTAACCTAACTTTTTTGAGTTCGAAATAGTGGTGACAGTCGAATACAAATTTTATCCTCTTTCCCCATTCTAAATATGCATCCGCGTCAGATTTACCTTGGAACTAAGGGATCTTCATCTTAATGCTACTCATTTTTCCATCTTCCCTACTCTCATCGTGGTACCTATCCCGTACAACTTTTCTTTTTCCTTTCCCAAATCCTTGATCCCATTGTTTCTTCCCCAATTCTCATTTTGGCTCTGATCGTTGCCTTCCAAATCAAACTCTTTCTTGTATCCGTCTCTCCCCACATTCTTAGGCTTAAGACATGCTCCCACTAGTACCAACCTCAATCCTATCTATCCTCTCTTATAATTGCACCAACTTGACCCTCATCATCCTAGTGAAATCACCTAACAACACCTCCATTTGGACATTGGAAAGTCCTTAGTGCAAGCCATCTCCTACCCCCTTTTCCATTTTTCTTTCAGACATTGTACTTGCAAGAAACGCTAGTAGAACAAAAATATTCCTCAACCGAATTCTCACGGTCACCCCAAAGAAAATTCACTCGATTATTTTTTTAGTCTCACTTCAAATAATCACCAGTCAATCCAAAAAAATAACTCTCGCATTCAAGTATTTTCACTCGAATTTGAGAGTTTTCTCGAAGGTGTGCTCAAACTTTATATTTGTATATATTAAACTTTCAGATTCAACTTGTGGACAATCACAATTCTCACACTTGGACTACACAAAGCCAAGAAATTTGAAATAATTTTTTTTTTTATTTTTTGTGTGTGCGAGACACTTGAATATGACACACAATAAAGACAATAACAAAATTCAATGCTAAATAATAGCAAAAAAAATTCGATTTATGTATATATTTTTTTATTTTGCAACTCGAAAAGCGAAGAAAAACTCAAAGAATTTCGAAAATCGCAAGATTTATGAAAAAACGATAGATAATGCAGATTTGAAAACAAACGAAAGATTAACACAGATCCGATAATAAAAACGAGATATTTTCTTGAATAAAAAAGAACCAAAGCTCTGATACCAAATAATACGATTCTTCAAACGTGATCTACAATGAAGTCATGCCCTCGATTCAAAGAAATAAAGAGCTGTAGTTTTGTCATGATCTTTTTGAAACAAATAATTGTTGTGATATTCGCCCCTGAGCTATGAAAAGTATAGTAACAAATAATCACGAATAAACAACTGAATTTCAGACGAACCTTCAAAGAACTCGTCTTTGACAATCCAAGTGAAAATAATCGACAAACGCCAAAAAGATCGAATCTTTGATAAATTTGATTTTGGATGAACAAAGAAAATAATCTTTGAAATTTGAGATAAAAACTCACTAGTTTGATAAAATCTTCAAAATTTACTTTCTAAAAGTTACAACTTTTGTTTATATATATAAAAAATATATACTAAAATTTGTAATCTATGGTTTTCATGTTTAATTCTGCACTGCGGCGTGCTAGGATGGAGATTTTGGCCGCTGGAGCGCGTCGGTCTCGCAAATTCTGTGCAAAAGGCGCATTGGGTCGGCTACTTTCTTCCGCTAGAGTGCGCCCTGGGCGTTGGGGTGGGTGAAAAGCTCCGCTGGGCACATATGTCTCTGCCCAGGGCACCGGGGCGGGCGGAAATATATGCTGGTGCGCATCTGTCTCGACTCGAATGCCTTCTTCTTTTATCTGTCAACACTTGAATGAAATTATAGTAGCTCCAAACTCGATTGGAAGGCTCTTGATAGCTTTCCATTAACCCTTGAAGAGCTTCCTTAAACTTATTGCTTCATCCCTTCATAATTGGTCCTGCCACTAACTCCAAAGTGTCCCACGCTGCCTTCTGAGGAGCACCAGTGATCGCATCAGCAAAGAATGGAAACATGTAGTTTTTAAGTGTCGGCAAGATTTTTCAAATAAGGCGGGGACAACATGTTTGCATGTTTGGAATGTGTGATTGGCATATTTGCAAGGTTGGCGGAAATTTCCACTGACGGAAATTTCGAGGAATGTTCATACGTGTTTTTAACGCGTATTCACACGGTCAAGGGGCCTTATAAATAGAGCTCCTCCCTTCATTCTGAAATTATCCCTTCTTCGAGTTTTCTCTCATCTTATAAGCATTTGAGTGCTTAGTTCCATAATATTTGTGAGGTGTTTTGTTCTCCTGTATTAAGAGAGTATGTGTTCTCTTTGGAAACACAGTGAGTGAGTTGTACACCACAAAATATTATAGTGGAAATCTTTTCATCTTGCCCGAGGTTTTTACCCTAATAATTTTTAGGAGTTTTCCATGTAAATCTCGGTGTCCAGTTTATTCTTTATTTTCGGGTTTTATTATCTCAAATTCCGCACGTGGGACCATAAAGTGGTATCAGAGCCTTGGTTGAAAATTTCTTAAAATTCTGAGTATGCTCTGTGGTTGCAGTCTAGACTGATCTTCCACATCAAAAAAGATTTTTTGAGATTTTTTTATTTAAGATGAGATTATTTTGTCCAGTCTACTAAAATTGTTGTAGACATAATGGCGGGAAGGTACGAGGTAGCAAAGTTCAATGGAAACAGTTTTATGTTGTGGAAAATAAAAATACAAGCAATTTTAAGAAAGGAAAATTGCTTGGCGGCTATTGGAGATAAACTAGTGGAGATTACAGATGATGAAAAGTGGAACGAGATGAATGATAATGCTATTGCCAATTTACACTTGGCTATAGCTGACAAAGTTTTGTCAAGTATCTCTGAGATAAAAACAGCCAAAGTTATCTGGGATACTCTGACAAAGATGTACGAGGTCAAGTCGCTACACAACATGATTTTCTTAAAGAGAAGGCTTTATACTCTTCGAATGGTGGAATCTTCATCGATGACCGACCATATCAACACACTAAATACTCTATTTGCCCAACTCACTTCCATGGGGCATAAAATAAGGGAAAATGAACGTGCGGAGCTTCTACTTCAAAGTCTACCAGATTCATATGATCAAATTATCATCAACATAACCAACAATATTCTTATGGTCTTTCTAAAATTCGACGATGTCTTGACTGCGGTTCTCGGAGAAAAAAGCCAGCGCAAGAATAAGGAAGACAGGTTGGTAATTTCGAAGCAGGCAGAGGCTTTGCCGATGATAAGAGGAAGATTTATGGACCGTGACTCCAGTGGGAGCCAAAGGCGAGGTAGATCAAAGTCGAGAAGTAAGAAGAAAAATATTTACTGCTTTAAATGTGGCGGTAAAGGGCACTTCAAGAAAGAGTGTACGAGTATCGAGAAGAGTTCTCAAGGAAATGTGGCCAGTACTTCAGGCAGTGGTACAACAGTTGCAGAAGGCAGACACAAATTTTGTGACACATGGATAATGGATTCAGGAGCGACGTGGCACATGACGTCTCGAAGAGAATGATTTGATCATTATGAACCAGTCTAAGGAGGATCTGTATTCATGGGAAATGATCATGCCTTGTAAATCGCTGGGGTCGGTACTATCAAAATAAAAATGTTTGATGGAACCATTCGCACCATACAGGAGGTACGACATGTGAAAGGACTGACGAAAAATCTTTTGTCCTTGGGGCAATTGGATGACATCGGGTACAAAACTCGTATCGAGAACGAGATCATGAAAATTGTGAAAGGCGCGCTTGTGGTTATGAAGGCGGAAAAGGTTGCTGCAAATCTGTATGTACTTTTGGGAGAAACACACAAAGAGGCAGAACTAGATGTTGCATCAATTGGTCCAGGAGAAGAATTAACAGTGTTATGGCATAGAAAGCTCGGGCATATGTCAGAACGAGGGTTGAAAATTCTCTCAGAATGGAAGCTGCTGCCAGGACTGACGAAAGTGTCACTACCCTTTTGAGCACTGTGTTACCAGTAAACAACACAGATTAAAGTTTGGCACTTCTACTGCCAGGAGCAAAAGCATAATGGAGCTGATTCATTCAGATGTTTGGCAAGCACCGATTGTATCCCTAGGAGGAGCGAGATACTTTGTCTCGTTCATTGACGATTTTTCTTGGAGATGTTGGGTGTATCCAATCAAGAAGAAATCAGATGTTTTCCAGATCTTCAAAGATTTCAAAGCACGGGTTGAAATTGATTCTGAAAAGAAAATCAAGTGTCTGAGGACTGACAATGGAAGAGAATATACCAGTGACGAATTTGATGCATATTGTCAACATGGGGCATCAAAAGACAATTCACGACGGCTTACACGCCTCAACAAAATGGAGTGACGGAGTGGATGAACAGGACCTTGTTGGACAGAACAAGAGCTATGTTGAGGACTGCGGGTCTAGAAAAGTCATTTTGGGCGGAAGCAGTCAAGACCGCTTGTTACATTATCAATCGTTCTCCTTCCGTGGCGATTGATATGAAGACTCTGATGGAGATGTGGACTGGGAAGCCATAAGATTATTCTCATTTGCATACATTTGGAAGTCCGGTGTACGTTCTGTACAATGAGCAAGAAAGATCGAAGTTGGATTCGAAATCCAGAAAATGTATCTTTTTGGGTTATGCTGATGGAGTAAAGGGGTTTCGCTTGTGAGATCCTACTGTTCACAAGCTTGTCATCAGCAGAAATGTTATCTTCGAGGAAGATAAAGTAAAAGGAGACAAAGGCACACCGAATTCAGAAACTACTATTTTTCAGGTGGAAAATAAGACTGACGAAGGTCAAGTTTCTTGTGAAGCAGGACCAGAGAACGAAGAACAAGAACATGTTGAGTCCGAGTCTTCCAATGTGAGGCAGTCAACTCGAGACAGAAGACCACCAGTTTGGCTTTCAGATTATGTCACTGAAAGCAACATTGCATATTGTCTATTATCAGAGGATGGTGAGCCATCGAGTTTCCACGAGGCTACTCAAAGCTCGGATGTATCCTTGTGGATGATAGCAATGCAAGAAGAATTGGAGGCATTAGACATGAATAAAACTTGGGATCTTGTTACACTACCACGTGGGAGGAAAGCCATTGGAAACAGATGGGTCTATAATATCAAGCGTGATAGCAATAACCAAGTTGAGCGGTATCGTGCTAGATTGGTGGTAAAAAGGTATGCTCAGAAAGAAGGCATTGACTTCAATGAGATATTTTCTCCTGTGGCTCGGCTTACAACAGTCAGAGTAGTGTTGGCATTGTGTGCGGTACTTGACCTACATCTAGAACAGCTAGATGTGAAAACATCATTTCTTCATGGAGATCTTGAAGAAGAAATCTATATGCTCCAGCCAGAAGGTTTTGCGGAAAAAAAGCAAAGAGAACTTGGTTTGCAGGTTAAACAAATCTCTATACGGTCTCAAACAGGCGCCGAGGTGTTGGTACAAGAGATTTGATTCATATATCATGAGCCTTGGATACAACAGACTGAGTGCAGACCCTTGTACATATTTCAAGAGGTCTGGTGATGATTATATTATTTTGCTGTTGTATGTGGACGACATGTTGGTAGCAGACCCCAACAAAGATCAGGTCTAAGGATTGAAGGCACAGTTGGCTAGGGAATTTGATATGAAGGACTTGGGACCAGCAAACAAGATTCTACGGATGCAAGTTCACCGAGATAGAAATAACAGAAAGATTTGGCTTTACCAAAAAAATTATTTGAAGAAAATCTTGCAACGCTTCAACATGCAAGATAGTAAGCCAAATTCGACCCATCTTCCTGTTAACTTCAAGTTATCTTCCGAGATGTGTCTTAGCAGTGAAGCAGAGAGGATGAAGATGTATCGAGTACCATATGCATCAGCAGTGAGAAGTTTGATGTTCGCCATGATATGTACAAGACCAGACATTGCTCAATTAGTGGGAGCAGTTAGTCGGTATATGGCGAATCCTGGACGAGAGCATTGGAGAACTGTTAAGAGGATCCTTAGATACATTAAGGGTACCTCGAATGTTGCATTATGTTATGGAGGATCATATTTTACACTCAGAGGCTATGTCAATTCAGATTATGCAGGTGATCCTGATAAGAGAAAATCTACTACTGGTTATGTGTTTACACTTGCGAGGGGAGCAGCAAGTTGGGTTTCAAAACTACAAACAGTTGTGGCGTTATCTACAACAGAGGCAGAATATATGGCAGCTACTCAAGCTTGCAAGGAGGCAATATGGATTAAAAGGTTATTGGAAGAGATCAGACACAAACAAGATAATGTGCCTTTGTTTTGTGACAGTCAGAGTGCCTTGCACATCGCAAGGAATCCAACCTTTCATTATAGGACTAAACACATTGGAGTACAATTTCACTTTGTATGGGAAGTAGTAGAAGAAGGAAGCGTGGATATGCAGAAGATCCATACGAAGGATAACATTGCTGATTTTCTGACCAAGTCAGTGAACACTGATAAGTTTGAGTGGTGTAGATCTTCAAGTGGTCTAGCGGAAACGTAAGCAGCAGGGAATGACAAGATTGAAAGGATGTGTGGAGATGTATTTGATTCTCAATCAAATCTCCAAGTAGGAGAAATGTCGGCAAGATTTTCAAATAAGGTGGGGACAACATGTTTTGCATGTTTTGAATGTGTGGTTGGCATATTTGCAAGGTTGGCGGAAATTTCCACTGACTGAAATTTCGAGGAATGTTCATACGCGTTTTTAATGCGTATTCACACGGTCAAGGGGCTCTATAAATAGAGCTCCTCCCTTCATTCTGAAATTATCCCTTCTTCGAGTTTTCTCTCATCTTATAAGCATTTGAGTGCTTAGTTCTATAATATTTGTGATGTGTTTTGTTCTCCTGTATTAAGAGAGTGTGTGTTCTCTTTGGAAACACAGTGAGTGATTTGTACACCACAAAATATTATAGTGAAAATCTTTTCATCTTGCCCGTGGTTTGTACCCTAATAATTTTTAGAGGTTTTCCACGTAAATCTCGGTGTCCAGTTTATTCTTTATTTTTTGGTTTTATTATCTCAAATTCCGCACGTGGACCAACATTAAGCACTATGCATTTATACTGCATGTAGTTCCATGTTTTTTTTTAAAAAAATATGAAGGTTATGGATTTTTTAAAAAAAAAAAGAAAAAGAAAAAGAAGAAGAATTAAAAAAAAAAATGATAAATCAGAAAACGTTTTTGAATATGGTCACATCTTAAAGGGTCCCTTTCGAAAATCTTCACACACATAAAATCACGATTTATTCATTTATTTATATACTTAAATCTTTAATTGAGAGCATGAATCATACAGAACGATTTACATTGCTTTTTCGACTTTAAAACTGTTTAAAATCAATAATACTCACGATGGCTAACTTTTTTTTTTTTTTTAAATAATTTTTATATTTTAAATAAGATTGTGGATCATGGAGACAATTTCCTGTATTAGTTTTTGGTTGTCCATCTTTATTATATTAATTACTAGTTGGACTTTCATCAACTTGCATTAATTTTGGATCATATCAGCATCATATTATTTTTTGCCTAATTCAAATATCATATAAATCCGTAATCATAAAAAGTAGCTAGAAATATTCAACGGGACTGAGTCGTGACCACCTCACATTATAAAGTTTTGAAAAATTGATTGTAGAATAAGAAAATACATTTTCTGGTTATAATTAATATTAGCTATATCCAAAGTAGAATACGGAATGATAGGGTTGAATCACATAACTTCGATACTTTAAATCTACTTATATTTAAAATTTCGAGTTTCTTTGTTTTTTTTCCCCAAGGGATCATAAACGGGGATCTCCGGAGGAATAAAAAAATCAGATAAACACAAATAAGACAACTAAATTAATATAAAGTGATGATAAAATCCACCCTTATTGTAACTTTGTAAACGAGAAATTGGTCTTCAGTCCTCAACCGTCGATTTTTTTGTGTTCAGTCCATGGATACTTTTTTAGTACCATATTTCCACATGAAGTGTACCTCATTTTGTATGACATAGTACCGCAATTTTGTGGGTAAAGAGTGAACCCAAAGAAATGTTTTGATTGATGATTTTTCACCAACTTCCCCTGTTGTAAACCAAACTAATATGAATATATGAGTTCGATTTGTTGGAGAAATCACCAACTAAAACCACTTTTCTGTTCTTTAAATGTTTTTCTGAAAAAATACATAGTTTGGTTAGAATAGCTATTTTTATCAAGCAATAAAAAAAATTTAAAAGCTAGAATTCGAACTTAAATAAAAGATAAATATTTTTCAATATTTATTCAAACGTCATTTTTTTTTTAAATTTTTTTTTTTTAAAATTAAACTTATTTAAATGAATGTTTAAACTACAACTTCTATATTCAAATTTACAGTACGTTAAGATCACCTTTTAACAAGGGATAGACATAGTTGTTATCAGATTTTTTTTTTGTAAAATAAAATTTTGTGATTTTTATTTATTTTATCTCATTTTAACATAAATTCCTGATTTCGTCCTTTTTTTAATGATGTTACACAATATTAATTTAGAAAAGCTCGCTGGAGCTTCAAATATGTCGTCAAACAATCATATATTATCGAAACAAAAGATTAATATGATAGAATATACACATAACATAAATATGTTTATGAAGTGGCATTATTAATTGAGTGAGCTTAGATGTGAAATTATAACCAATAATTGGTCGTGTAAAATTACCTAACTATTATGGAAAAGTTGGGATTTTTAAATCTGTTTAGAAAAATAAATATATTCAACTTTAAATGATCATATAGTGAATTCTATCTGGAGTGGAAGAAAAAGGATCCGGCTTTTGAAATATCTATAACTATTCAAACTACTTACTTTTCTTATATTATAATTTTCCGAATACATTTATATTCTCATTTGGCCAAACATTTTCAAATATACTTTCAAGTAGAATACGGAATGATAGGGTTAAAACCTAGTTCTAACAATAGGATCTCCGGAGGAAGGTTACCACCATCCTTTGGTAGCGAACCCTTATTATACCAAAGAAGGAATATCAAAGTAGTGCCAAAACATTTAACCAGCGAAGAGAAAATGATAAATTTTATTAAAAAAAAGTCTTATCAAAGAAAATAATCAGATGACAAGTATAGAAATTATTGGTCTCAATTGTATTAAAGACCTTGTATCTTTTGCAAAATTTGGTTGTAGATATAAAATGAACACAACTGGGGATGAACAATCCCTAGTTAATAGAGTACTTTCTCGAACCACCAAGTGAAAAATTGTGGGATTCTATGATACAAACATGAAAGGACCCCAAAACAGAATTCCAGGTTGGTGGAGAATCATAACCAGTGAAAATATTGTAATGAGAAATCAAATTCCCTTGCACCAAACACTTTACAGAAGACTGTTTTAGAACCAATACATCTTTACAGGGTTACACTTAACATTAATGTAATGAACTACAAAACAAAGAAGATCTCGTAGATGATTGAACATCAGCAATGAGAATCGTAACAGGAACAATTTATCTCAACAGAAAATGATTCATTAAACTTTTAGAAATTAGTTTCCTGGGATCAATTAAAATCGCTTGGGATATGACTTCGGTTGAAACCAAAAATTCAATCCTAGTTGAAGAATATCTTATTGAGATATTTGGAAGAATATCAACCCTATTTAAGGAACAATTTATATGGTGGTTTATCTGAATAGTCAAGATATCGAGAATAAAAGAAAATATACCAGCTCCGTATAGTTTTGAATTACATGATATATGTTTAGTATATGTATATATTATGTTATTCACTAAATATAGATGAAATTCATGAGTCAAAAAAGCAAAACAATGCAATTTTTCTTCGCGAAAATGCCATGTCCCTGAAAATAGGAATACATCCCTGACAACCCTGATAAATTGACACAATGATTGACAAGATATCTCAATGCAATGCAATGCAAGCTTATTGAGATATCATGTCAATTTTGTCTTTTGTTAATAAAAGAATACATTCGTGACAACCCAAATACTCTAGTCAGAAGAGCCTTTTTTTAAAAAGGAAAATGGACACAATGATGTCATCTAACAACATTGCCAAAGAAAAATAAACTACAAAATATTAAGGGGTATAAACAAATGTACTCATTTATGTTGTAGAAAAAAATAATATTCAAACAATTATTATAAGCAAACCACAAGGTTAGAAAAAGAAGATCTTTATATCTCATCCTCAAGTCAGAAGCGGAAGAAGTTGAATAAGTTCTTGGAAAACAAGAACAATATGGTCTAGACAAAAATCCATATCTTACAAATCAGAACAAAGAAGTAGACCATCAAGAAATATGATGTATTCTCAGGCATCAAACTCATCTCGAATCATGGGGAAAATACCAACAATAAATCTTTAAAATATCTCACACCAGAGCTTATGAAATTTTTAAAGATTGTATTTGCTAGACATGTGGTGCAAAAGGTCAAATTTCAACAAATTGTCCAGAAAATGATAGAAAGATAATAAGGTACTTTGAACCGACTCTCGATATTGAAAAATGTTTATTACTAAGACCTAGTTAAAGTATATCAGTTTAAAAATAATTATTCAAAGAGAGTATATATGATGAAAAAGGAGTCTCGAGTCAAGAAGAGTATGATGAAACATAATCAAAATCTGACTGAAGATGAAATGTGTCAACGTGAAACACGTGGATATTTGTTTGGTTTCTTTATCCAGACAATCATATCTCATAACACATTCCAAAATATAATGAGAGAAAACCCTATCTTATTGAGATATCAAAGATTCTCTGCAGGACAGATACACAAATTCTTAGGAAATCTTTGCCTAAGAAACAAATAAAAAAAGCATCATCTAATCTATACAATTTACAGAAGGGAAATGACAATCCAATCGAACTTAGAGGAATCCAAATAAAAATGCAATTAATTTCTTTTGAAAAAAAGAAGAATTACAGAAACTCAAGCTAGAAGTAGCATGAACTATGTTCTGGATTCATATTTGAGTAGCACAGATAATGATAAAAGTTACTTTTAAAGAATGAATAGATTCAACAACTGATATTACTATATGCGATAAATGAATAGTTAATCTTCAAGATTCAATTATCTTAGGGAATATATGTATAAGATAAATTGTAAGAATAATTTATCCAAGAATAGCCTCAACCTCACATACCTATATTTTAGTCGAGCCTTGACATTACATCAAAGTTTCAAAAAAAAAAATACTAATGAAAGAAGCATGTAATAGATCATATTCAGTTATACTTAATTTAATTGTGGTGGTGAAAGTCAAAACCAGTAGGCCGTAATAGCTAAATCAGAAGAAAATATAAATTGACATAAGCAGAACTCGACTTATAAAAAGCAGAAGCAGAACTTGACTTATTAGAGCAGAATCAGAATTTAGAAAATCGGAAGCATAACTTATCAGAACTTGACGTCTTTTACTTGATTGTTACAGTCTTAAATGTTACCGTTACTTTACCTATTACTAGCATTTGTTGCACCATTAATATTGTACAAAGACATTTAACGCTCCTTATCAGTATTGGTATGAAACAAGACTGATTACTCTGAAGCTCTCTGCAGGAACTTTTTTAGGTGATAAAGCTGATTTTACTCAGGAGCCTCAGAAGCTGTTTTTGATTATAAATTTATAGACGTTGGACTCAAGTTATCTATATATAGAGGTCAATCCTTTATAGAAAATGTAACGCCCCAGATTCGATGACTGTCCTCATTGTATCAAGACGAGTCTTTCCAGCGTGCTTATGTCCTCACTCACACGCACCCTGGGAAACTTCCCAGGAGGTCACCCATCCCAAAATTTCCCCAAGTCAAGCACGCTTAACTTTAGAGTTCTTATGTGATGAGCTACCGAAAAGAAGATGCACCTTCTTGATATGAGTAGTACAAATCAAATCTTTTAAGCCCTCTTCAACTGTACAGTCCATTACATTGAACAGTCTCGGAATCCCTCTCATTCTCGTGTGGGTCGGTTCATTCATGTTCCCTCCACCTAGAAGCCTGCCAGGAGCCGCTCATTGTTCGTACAACTGATGGCACCGGCGATCACCCCCCGCCCTCTTCGGCCCCGACCTCACATGCCCACCAGCTTCCGCTTGGTTCGTCCCCGAACCACACTTTACTAAGAGAGGTCGGCTCTGATACCACTTGTAAGGCCCCAGATTCGATGACTGTCCTCACTGTATCAAGACGAGTCTTTCCAGCGTGCTTATGTCCTCACTCACACGCACCCTGGGAAACTTCCCAGGAGGTCACCCATCCCAAAAATTGCCCCAAGTCAAGCACGCTTAACTTTAGAGTTCTTATGTGATGAGCTACCGAAAAAAAGATGCACCTTCTTGATATGAGTAGTACAAATCAAATCTTTTAATCCCTCTTCAACTGTACAGTCCATTACATTGAACAGTCTCGGAATCCCTCTCATTCCTGTGTGGGTCGGTTCATTAATGTTCTCTCCACCTAGAAGCCTGCCAGGAGCCGCTCATTGTCCATGCAACTGATGGCACCGGCGATCACCCCCCGCCCTCTTCGGCCCCGGCCTCACAGAAAACAACATTATTATCATTATCAACGCAACGATTATTCCAACGCTAGTTTCAGCTATCATCAACTACTACTTATCTTCAAGCTCAACATACAGAAAAGCAGCATACGCTTTATTCTGAATATCCGATCTTTTGAGATCATATTGTGCTGCTGCTGTTTTGTAATCTCTTCAAGCTAAACACTTTACTACATATTATTGAGAAGTATTTGTAATCTGGAAAAGTGTCTTTTCCATAACTTTGTTGTAATCATTTACATCGTGTTTAGAAACTAAGAGTTTCAGTAGGCGAAGGATAATCCCTAATGAAGTGGGTATGCACAAGTGTTGTACTGTAATAACAAAGTCTTTTAGTGATATCTTCTAGAAACAGAAGAAGGGGAGATGTAGAAGATTTTATCTTCGAACTTCCAGAAACAACCACTGTTCTACAGTCTACTATTTTAATGCTTTCACCCATACCATCAGATCGTTTCTGCACTTATTATTGTGATCGGCTGGTTAAATATTCGAACAAGATAAGCTATAATATCTAACAGGATTCTAGCACCCTTTGCAAAATCGTCCAACAAAGGAACGAGTTTATTCACCACCTCTCTAAACTCTATATCGATCCCCAACATATTCTATTACCTATCAGGTTTCATATATTATGTTTAGTACACATCATTCAGAATTTTTTATTAAAAATGAGTTTATTGAAATATCATAAATATTTGGGAAAGTTACTCAGACAATTTATCTAAAAAAATTCGAGTTTCCTCTAATACAAAATATAGATATCCAGATCTAAAACAACCCAATTCTACAAAAAATCAAAGTCTTAAATTGAAACCAAAAAGACTATCTTTCCAAGTATATAGAATCGAGAGTAACATATGGGTGAAAACACATGCCCGAGAAACCCAATCGGCGCCAAAAAATCTTTGCAACAATAGGAAAGTTTAGATATCCAAAATTATTGAGAGAAGTCGAAGTAGTATTTGATATTATAGGAAAAATAAATCAATTTTTTTTGTAATATCATATACTATTTGGAACAACCTATGGTAAAAACCTACTAATGGATGATAACCATTGGAGGTTTGTATAGAAATTCCAGGAAAAAAAATGATCAATTGATTATTGGACTATAATTTCTCGAGGAATACAAACCTTGGAAACGACTCAAAAACGGAATGAAATTCATGGCAGATGATCGAGTGTGGAATTAAAATTCACTGACCACAAGTCTATTGCCGATGTATAATTGTTCGATTTTCCGCAATTTTCTCCATCCCTCTATGTAATATATGTCATAGTGGAGATGTTATATAAACCATGTAAAGTATAATATTTTGCTGCATATATTGATTCAGGAGCTGGAATTTGTACTTCAAAGTGAGAAGTTTTTCCAAAAGAATGGGATGAATAATTATTTCAAAAAGTTGACGAGATTTTTCAAAATGAATCTTAATCTTATGTTAAAGAATTTAAAAAATAAGAAATACTAATTAGAGGTGTAGGAAAATGTCTTGGTACAAGGTGAAAATACAACTGATTTACTTTTATGATACATGAGCAGAATTTTGTTTTAAAAAAACAATTTTTTACAAAGTTTAAAATCATATACACAAGAAAATGAGATTAGAAGATTAGTGTGCAGAATACCATATGATCAAAAAGTCATAGTGACTAAGAGGAACATTTTAAAGAAAAATGTGAATATAGTTTCACAACAAATGTGGTCATGAAGGAAAATTTCTACACCTAAAATTGAAATATTCTAGAAGATTTTGAAAAACATTGATCAAAATAAGAACATATCAAAACCTTCAATTGTAGGAAGTTTAATTCCCCAAGATACCTTTAAACCAAAAAAATGTAGAGTTCAAATAAAAAAATTCTTAGAATATGTAAGAGAATGATCGAAGAAAACTACACTGAAAATCATTTGGCATGATGAAAAAGGAATAAACTCCAGACCAGCCTTAAAATTAAGAAAGAGGAGAAATATTAGTTTGATAGATGCAAACATATTCCAATGAACATAATTGATCGAAAGAATATATAGATTATTATCTAGGAACATTTGGATCTTGGCTTAATCAAAACAAGAATATCACCATATAACAGTCTATGTTTTTTGGTAGTAAATTATTGTAAGATCAAAAGAAATAAACTCATGTTAGTAAAAAATTATCAAGAAATTAATAAAATTCTGAAGTTTCATGTGTATTTTATACCTAATATAGATAATTTAATTAGTTATATACACAGCATTAAGATGTTCTCTAAATTTGATTGTAAGTGTGTATTCTACCAGATTCAGATGAAAGAAAAAAACAATAAATTCACGACTTTATCAACACCACAAGGTCATTATATTAGGGAAATATTACCAATGATATTGATTAATGAACCTTAGATATTTCAAAGAAAGATGGATAATCTATTTTATCTTGAGTTTGTGTTTGTTTATATTGATGATATTTTAATTGCATCTAATAATATGGATGAACATGTCAAACATTTATAAATTTTATCTAAAATTTGTAAACAAGAATGATTTGTCATATCTGAAAAGAAGACAATCATATCTACAAAGAAAATTGAATACCTTAGAATATAAATAGACGAGTTCAGAATAATTCTTCAAGAACATATTGTGTAAAAGGTACAAAATTTTCCAATAAGCTATACAATGACACATCAACGAAAAAATAATTTTATGATGCAAGAATAGCTTTCGAAAAATGATCATTATTTCTATTTGCTAATAAATTTACTTTTAAATTTGATAATACAAAAGCTAAAGTTTTATTTAAAGAGTGAGTCTCATGTGAGACCGTCTCACGGGTCATAATCCGTAAGACGGGTCAACCCTACCCATATTCACAATAAAAAGTAATACTCTTAGCATAAAAAGTAATACTTTTTCATGGGTGACCCAAATAAGAGATCCGTCTCACAAATATGATCCGTGAGACCGTCTCACACAAGTTTTTGCCATCTTTAAAAGTATAATTAAATCTAAAATCGAGAAGACTAGATTATTAAGATAGAAAGTTTTATGTCAAAATTATATTTTTTAATGTTATTATTATTTTATCTCATGAAAATATTCTTGTAGATTTTCTAATAAGAGATGGACAACATTAATGTCGATGTCATCATGAAGAGGCATTTGAAGGAACGTCTTAAAATATTTCAAAAAAATTTCAATAAGCTTGCCCTAAATACAGAAATTACGGGTAGGCTACAACAAGTTGATAAGAATAATATCTCTAATCGCATTACTGGTTATTTGCATGTTTACTCTCGGTTATGATCTGTATTGCAAAAGTCTATCCTCCAAGTTATTGAGAAATAATTGACTTCTCGAAAAAAGAGTTTTTTCGAGTATAAAGCTCTATACATGGAGTATGGGTTCAAGTACCCTCTAACACAAGTACTAAATCGAGATTGTCTTTAGATGAGTATGCCAAAACAAAAATTTATGATCCAGATCCTTATATCGAGCCATCAAGTCAACCCTTCACTTCAGAAATTAAAAGAAAAGATATCAATCTTATACCTTGAAACAAAAAACTTTAGATATCAACATTAGACCTCAAATAAACAAAATAAAATTTTCATATAAACAAAGGATGAATTCGTCGCTGTATTCTATCACTATATTCTATCACTTATATGTCAAATCCGATTCAAATAAACGAATAACAACAATTTATTTTTGCTCATAACTAAATTAAATACTTTAAAACAAAATGTGTTATACATATGGAATATATAATGTTCATGGTATAGGTTGCATACTCAACACATGAGCTTGTCCACTAGTCTATATTTATTATTCGTAAAGGTTCAAAATATTGATCTATCAGCTTGGCAAGATGGCGGGTGACTTCAAGTAAGTCATCAGGCTCTCATTTAGCTCGGATAGCTTGAGAAAAATCACCACCCTAATGGTTTTGCAAGCTTCTAGCAGTCTAAACTAAACATTCAGCAAGTTTTAATTAGCATTTTTATCGTCTACCATGTTGTCCAAACAGGTCTCTTGTGAGACGATCCACGAATCTTTATCTGTGAGACGGGTCGACCATACTGATATTCACAATAAAAAGTAATACATTTTCAGGATGACTCAAATAAGTGATCCGTCTCACAAAATACGACCTGTGAGACTGTCTCACACAAGTTTTTGCCTTGTCCAAATCAGAGAAGATTATAATATGAGACGATATCACATATTAATTTTTTCATATGTGTTGATCTGGTCTATATTTAGAATGATGTAGGATAGCTGTCTTACAAAATTAATCGGTTAGACGATCTTTCATGAATTTTTTTTTGTGTATTTTGTTAATCATAATTTGTTTGTTAATTGATATTTCTATTTGCATTTATTTGTATCTTTTAAGGTGAATATTTAATTTTTTTTTATTGAAAAAAAATAATAGTGGTTAAATACTTCAATTTGATTTACATAAAAAAAAAATTATGTTCTCTATATATTTCAAGATTGTAAAAACTTAAAATTATCCTTTCAAAAAAAAAAAAAAAAAAACTTAAAATTAATTCATAGTTTCAATCATGACTACACGCAGATTTCAATTTTGATGGAGGATCCAAAGGGAATCAGTGGAGTATATTCTCCACTCTCAAGTATCCTACGTCATATCGTCAATCCGATGCCATGGGGATTTTCAATTCGCCACCTGAGGATTTGATAAAGGGTTCTTGAAAAGCACCTCAAATTGTTTCCACTGTTCAGTTTCCTGGGTTTCTTGAAATTATGGTTCTTGAAGTGGTAGCAGTGTTCAGTTTCCTTTTACTAAATTTATTCCGAGTATTTGGTGATATTCCGACAACTTTACAAGGACCCTTTAAGCCCGTAACTGTTCCGTTGGATGAGAGTTTTAGGGGTCATGCAATTGATTTACCTGACACTGATCCCAGAGTGAAGAGGGATGTCAAAGGGTTTGAGCCCGAGCAAATTTCAGTCTCCCTTTCTTCCAGTCATGATTCTATCTGGATTTCATGGATAACAGGTTTTTTTTTCAAGAATCTATTGGGATTTGCTTCGATTCAATCATACTGTGGCCGATTCTAAAAATTTTATGCCTTCTAATTTGTTATGAGATTCTGTGTTATGCTCGGAACGTAGTTTGCTGATCTAGAAGGGGCATTTCTTGGTGCAGGGGAATTCCAAATGGGTGGAAATATAAAACCGTTGGATCCGAAAACCATTGCAAGTGTTGTTCATTATGGCAAGTTGAGATTTCCTATGATTCACAAAGCTACTGGAGAATCTCTTGTGTACAGCCAGCTCTATCCTTTCGAGGGCCTCGAAAATTACACTTCGGGAATTATTCATCATGTACGTCTTACAGGTATTCGAAGAGATTTTCGCGTATCCGAGATCTTTTTGTTTAGGCAAATCCATTATGTTTTTTTGAATCTTCGCAATGCCAAATTATATAGATAGAAGCATGTGGTTCTACTCAAATAGATGGTGTATGTAACATCTTCTGCAGGTCTGGAACCGAACACTCTATATTATTATCGGTGTGGAGATCCTTCAAAACAGTTAATGAGTGCTATACACTCGTTTAAGACAATGCCGGTTTCTGGTCCTAGGAGTTATCCGAGTAGGATAGCTTTGGTTGGAGACTTAGGTCTCACGTACAACACCACTTCGACTATCGACCATTTGAGGAGCAATAATCCTGATCTAATTCTGTTAGTTGGAGATGTATGTTATGCTAATTTGTATCTTACCAATGGGACTAGTTCTGATTGCTATTCTTGCTCGTTTTCCGATACTCCAATACACGAGACTTATCAACCTCGGTGGGATTATTGGGGGAGGTGATGACTCGTATTCTGCATCTCTCTTTAAGTTAATCTTTATTAGTTGTGATGTTGTTACTAGGAAGCAATTAGTGATGGCCCACTTGGATTCAAAGACGTACTTCGACTGACATTTGAGTACAATTAGATTCTTCAATTTCTTCAGGTAAAACGTATCTCTAGGGATGCCATTGGGGTGCGTATTGTTTGCAGGGCCCTAACACTGTAGGCTTGGTCTGTGTCTCTTATGTGAGTTTATTAAAGTTTGTCTAAAATTACAGCTTTCTACTGTTTTTTCTTTACCTCCACCTGATGATTGTAACTTGAGTTATGTAAACGAGAAATTTTCTTGTGTACATGAGATTCCTCTAGCTTTTCTTTCCAAAATCTCTATGATTTGTGTGACACTACCTTTTTTTTGGCATATGTCCTCCTTTGAACATGTTCACGACTGTGGAAGCAATCAATGAGTTATAGCTCCATGATTTTTCAGATTTATGAAGCCTTTGGTGTCTAAAGTTCCAATTATGATGGTACAAGGCAACCACGAAATTGAAGAACAAGCTAAAAATCAGACGTTTGCATCCTATATCTCTAGATTTGCATTCCCATCAAAAGAAAGTAGATTTTCTTCCCCATTCTACTATTCATTTGATGCAGGGGGCATACATTTTATAGTCCTTGGGGCATATGTTGCTTATAATAAATCAGGTATATGAACAAACCTAACATGGTCACCTTGAAAGTGAAACATTTGTTCAAGTTTGGTTAATGTACCTGGCTGGACTTTTTCTGTAACGTCTTGACTGCAGATGATCAATATAAATGGTTGCACAAAGATCTAGAGAGTGTTAACCGAGATGTTACTCCATGGTTGATAGCTACTTGGCATCCACCCTGGTATGCCACATACGCGGCTCACTACCGAGAAGCTGAATGTATGAAGGTAGCGATGGAAGGTTTGTTGTATGAGTATGGAGTGGACATAGTCTTTAATGGACATGTAAGTGTTTATTTTTTTTAACTTCTCTATGTTTTCGAACACTTGTTTCTTTCTAGGATATGCTAAGTTGGTATGTAGATGCTATGACCTGTTAATATCTCATGAAAAACCATGGACTTTTCCATGAACTTCTTTATCAATTCACTACATTCATGGACATGAAAACAAATCAAGTTCCTTCAAGGACCTTGTTATTACCATTGCCAAAACTTTAGCGCATGCCATTGTCGATATATATTGCCAACTTGCCATAATTTTTTCTCTTTCCATTTCATTATAATTTTGGAATGGTAAAATATGTGAAAATATTCAGGTTCATGCCTATGAGAGGTCAAATAGAGTATATAACTATACTCTGGATCCTTGCGGTCCAATCTATATAGTGATCGGCGATGGAGGAAATCGAGAGAAAATGTCAATCAAGCATGCTGATGAGCCAGGAAACTGTCCAGAATCGTCCACCACGCCTGACCAATTTATGGGTGGATTTTGTGCGCACAATTTTACATCAGGACCAGCAGCTGGTAATTTCTGTTGGGATCGACAACCTGAATATAGCGCATACAGGGAAACTAGCTTTGGCCATGGCATTCTTGAGGTATTTGTTCCCTCACCTCATTTCTTACGCTCATGAGCATCTGCCAAAAAAAATTACGAGTAAAAATTTGAGTACTATCCATTAGATAGTTCGGGTGAGATATAGAGTAACATATACAGTTTCAAGTTCAGCAATGTGTTTGTTGTATAGTATTGTGTAAGAGGTAGATCCTAGCATTGACACAGGCCTTAACCTTGACTACAATAATAATAGTTTTTATATATGTTTCATTTAAATGTAACTTCCTACCAACCTTCTTACAGGGATGTTTGTTGGTAAAAAATCAGTATATCCCTATTTATGCATAGTTATACTCTATTCAGATCTAGTTGTTTTGAATCCCTGCCTGCGACGGCCGAATGTCATATTCAGTGATATATACACCATATAGATTCCTTGAAGTAAAAACATCTATGTCTGGAATCATTAAAAACCCTTCACTTATTTGCATTCATGCATCCTTTAGTGCAATTTAAAATTTTGGATACCTTATATATTTGTAGTTATTATTATAATTTATATCAAGAGATAAAAATAAGTTTCAGTCTGGAGGATATACGTCTCTTAGATGTAGATCTTAAGAGCGGCCAACCACGTAATTTGTGTTATCTTAGTACCATGTTAAAATCCAGCAACTTGAATGCTATACTCAGTGGTATGATTTAGTTCGAAAAAGGAAAGGAAAGCCGCATGTCTTAGATGTTTTGATTGCAGGTGAAGAATGAGACACACGCCCTGTGGACATGGTACCGGAATCAAGACATGTACAACAAATTTGGAGACCAAATTTACATCGTCAGGCAACCAGATAAATGTTTAGTCGACCAGAAGGTGATTAAACATTGTATGAAAAATTATGACATGTAGCTTTCTAACTAAAAACTGTCTGCACATAATTAAATATAGCACTGGAATGTAACTCAACAACTATCACACATGGGTATAGTTTGATTGTACAAATAGTTTTAGGTTGCGGTTGGATGAGAGGATTTGATTTGGCGACAGATTTGATTTGGAAAATGAATTTCAAGTGACACGTATCTTAGGCGTATTTGAAATCCACAACAATTATTACTGAAATTGCATATTTGAGATAAAGTGGATTTGGATTGAAGAACTTCATATGTGTTTTACCTTGTCTTCAAAGAATCATTTTCTGCCTGGATTTAAGAACTTCATATGGACTACGTTTTATGTTGCGGGAGGATTAGATATTTTTCATAAGACTAAAAAAATAACTAAAAGATTCAAATTTGTCAAACAAATGTGTTCTCACATAACATTGTAGAGAGTTACTGCATTTAAAGGCATTTCTTGACTGATTCTTTCTAATTCTTGGAATATTTATGATCCTTTTGATTCATACAAAAGTGAATGAATTTTTGCCTTCTAGTTTTTCATGGGTGGCTGTTTTTGTTGATAAGCGTGAGATTATATATATGGTAAATGTTTTGTTCGAAAAGTCATATATTGTCCGATTGCCATAAATAATTGTAAATGGACAATGATCATTAATAACATAGTAATAGATTTTGTAAAAGAATTTGGTCCCTTTCCCTTTGAATTAATAATAGTGTAATTCATCGTGGGAACTGGGAAGGCTTGGAAAATGATACCATGGTGTCAAAGAGAGTTGCTGTCAGAAATATTGGAAGCTGAGTGTAATAAGATGATATAGTGTTATGATGTAAGAAGCTCATACCGAATCTACGGAGAAAATTGCTATGTAGATCAAAGTTACATTTTTAAGGAATGAAAATACGTGATTAGAGATAAAGTAGATATGAATAGATAGCTAATAAATAAAGATTTGATTGTCCTAAAATTGGCCGAACCCGTATATTTGAAGTGATGGCCTGAGCCAATTCGCGACGGAGGATAGCCGGAGGCCAAACTGATGACTGGAAGTCGAGTCGACTCAGCTTATCGAGGTTCCAAGTGAGGCTTATTGGAAGAAGTATGCTTGATGTGCTACGTCGTGAGGGGGCTCGAGTAGGACAATGCCCGAGATATCACGATGGAGGGAGAGCGCTCTAGAGGCATCATGTACGATGATTATTATAAAAAAGGACATAACATTATAAAAAATAATACAATAGTTATTTTTAAAATATTATATAATAATTAATAATATTATCATTAATGATATTTATAATATTTTATTGTTTTTTAACTAAAATAATAATATGATAACTGTAACGACCATGGTCATAGGCTTGCCCAACATGAGATTCAGCTGATGTCCATGCACTACTATTGGTAATGAGTCGTAAGTTGTTCCAGCACGGGTAGTCGTCCATGTCCATGCACCGTCACTCATAGAATATTACACCCTTAGAAAGTGGTTTCTTTCGCCTCCCCAACACTTGAACCCATGACCTCCAGGCTTAAGTACAAAGATTCTTAAAGTGATGGTACCGATTGATTTATGACCATGTATCACTGCTGGTCATGGGCCGTAGGTTGGTCCAGCATAGGTCGTAGCCCATGTCCATGCACCGTCACTCATAGAATATTCAACAATCCTTGGAAAGTGGTTTCTTTCAGCACTTTAAGAATCTATGTATTTAAACCTGAAGGTCTTGGGTTGAAGGGTTGGGGGAGGCGAAAGATACCACTTTCAGACGTAGAATATTCAATGAGTGACGGTACATAAGCATGGGCTACGATCCATGCTGGACCAACCTACGGCCCATGACCAGCCGCAACAGAACTCCTACAGTTTTGCCACAAAGTTCGTAAGTTTAAATTTAACCGTTAATTTATGAATTTTAAAGTCTTAAAATGAGGCTTAAAGATTTATATAAAGTTTAGTTTTAGAACGTGTTGGTCATGTGGACAGATAATGACATGAAGAAGAAGAGGGCGAGGTAGGAGAATCCCCCTAACTTTGATGTCGAGGAAGATGGACAAAATACAGGGGAACAAGTTTTGGCAGGGATGACCCAACTTTTACAGTAGCTGGTGGGCCAGACTTGACGTGGTCAGGGTCAGCCAGTAGGTAGGGGCCTAGCCTAGGAGGACGTACAGGAGCGCTTCAGGCGCCAGCGTCCAAAGGATTTTCTGGTACTACTGAACCACTCGAGGCTGAGGGGTGGATCAAATCAGTTGAGTTAACTTTTTGAGTATTTATAATTGGTTGATCTGGGTAGGGCACTCTATATGTTGAGGGATGATGCGAGGATCTGGTGGGAAGGTGCTAAGATGACTACAGACCTAGCCAGTCTCTCTTGGGAGGACTTCAAGAAGTTATTCTATGAGCAGTATTTCATAGCAGATGCGTTCTGATTTGACACGAGAGTTTCTGACTCTCAAGCAAGGGGAGCTGACCGTGGTGGAGTATGTTCTCAAATTTGAGAGAGGATGCTACTTTGTCCCTATGATTGGTGGAAACACTACTGATAAGTTGAGACAGTTTGTTGATGGATTGCGATCCACAATTAAGAATGATATTAGGCTGCCAGAGCCTAGGGACTTCTGAGCTGCAGTGTAAGGCCCGAGATAATAAAGATGATATTATTTTAATCCGAGAGTATGTAATTGGAAACTTTTGGAGTTTTGAATTATATTCCAAGATGTTTGCAATTATTTAGGATTGAAATGGAATTATTTAGGATTGAAATTGAATTAAAAGATTAAGCGGGGGCCGATTTTCAAATAATGAAAAGTTGAGGGACTAAAGTGCCATTAGCACTTGAGTGGGACACTTGTCATGCATTGAATATATAAAAATCTCATTTCTCATTCAAAGACTCCAGCAAGAACGAACGAACTCCATGGCTATTCTCACAAATTTCCTCAAAGCCTAGAAATTTATTGTGCAAGATCCGATTATCAGAATTTTGATCCGAACACGGTTCTGTGATTCTCTTGTCAACAGCTACAACTGGACGTAAGTTTTATTGAGTTCTGTTATCATTTGAAAAGATGATGTTGTAGGAATTTGATATAATTCATATATGATATTCTTGACATGTTAGACATCGTAGAACCGAAGTCAGATCAGGAAACAAATTGATTCTGGAATTGTTATGATTTTTCAGATTATATTAATTGAAATTGAATAGATTTGGATTATAGACTGATTACAAATTGTATCGAATATGGGTTATGATTTGTAATTAATATCTGGTGATATGGTATTGACGGGAATACTGAGATTGTGCCGTTATGCCGCTGATTTGAGTTAATTCAGATTAATCAGATTCAGAGTTGAATTGAGAATGGAATATTGATATTATGATTCTCGATATATCGTTTCAGATTTACAGAGACAGTCTTGAGTTCAGAACTGATATTGATATTGTGTCTGTTTTATATTGTCATTTCCAGATTGGGTATGGACAGAGTTGAAGGTGAGACTTTATCTTCGTCAGATCGCGAAGAGAAAGGTATAAATAAATATTGATCCGGGATTGCATAACTCGAGTTAGGTTTGACTTGAGTTTTCCTAAATCACATACTTTATTTTATCGTATTGATATTTGCAGATTATCAGATTGATATGTTAATCTATTGACTTAGAACAGAGTCAGAGTTTGAGTCTAGGGCAGATTAGCCTAGCTAGGGCAGAACAGCCGAGTCTTGGACAGAACTGCTAAGACCCTAGACTTGTGGTATATCGATGAGCTTAGATGTAGATCGACGTCTATTGTAGACACTCGATATAGCATGCCCAAGTCTAAGTCTTTGTCAGAACTGCTAAGACCCTAGACTTACGGTGTATCGATGAGCTTAGATGTAGATCGACGTCTATTGTATACACTCGATACAGCATACCAAAGTTTAAATTAGATCGGGATCCCTATATTAGAAATAAGATAAGATCAGATAACGAGTCATTGATTCATGTAGTCAGATTAGATACATGTTTTGATGCTTGGTTATGCTTTTATATATGTTTTATACGATTGCATGTATACATTGTTTATACTGGGATATTTATATCTCACCGGAGTTATCCGGCTGTTGTCTTGTTTTGTATGTGTGCATGACATGCAGTAAATAAGAATTTGAGGGCATAACAGGGAAATAGATGCAGAGAGACAGATGAAAAGATAGGCTTTGCAGCCTAAGGTTCAGAGGCCATTCGAAAAGAAAAATCAGGGCCTGTAGTGACCTCAGGGGCAACGACCATCAGCTACAACTTCTCCTAAGATCGAATACAAACCACTGTGCCCTAAATGTCACAGGAACCATGATGGACAACGCAAGGCAGAAATGAATGTTTTGCTGCAAGTGTGGAGAACCAGGTCATTATGCTATGTATTGCCCATAATTAAAGCAATCAGTGAAAGGGAGGGCCTTTGTAATGACTGCAGAATAGGCAGATCCAGACACCACGGTGATAACAAGTATGATACGTTTAGCTGGCATGCTTACTACTGTATTGATAAATTATGATGCTACTCATTCGTTCGTACATGAATCTTTTGTTATGAGATAGCCTCTTGTATTTGAAAATTTAGTGGTTGCATTTAATGTGACAGTCCCCTATGGGGAAGAATTCCTATCGACCCGTATGCTTCGTAACGTAGAACTTAGGTGCAAGAAAACACAGTATTTGCGAACTTAATTGTGTTGCCTATGCCAGAGTTCGATATTATTCTAGGGATGGGCTGGTTAACAAAGTATGAAGCAACTATTGATTTTAGACGGAGAACTGTGACTCTTAGACCACCTCAGGAAGATCAATTTATGTTTGAGACGCAGAGAGTAGTAGACCTCCTTGTCTTATTTCTGCTTTGAAGGCACAAAAGTGTTTGAGGAAGGGATGCCATGGATTCTTGACCAGTGTATCTGCAATTTTTAAAGGTGGTCAATTATCATTAACAGATGTTGACATGGTTAAGGATTTTCCAGAGGTGTTTCCTAATGATTTTTTTGGACTCCTGCCAAACAGAGAGCTCGCGTTATCAATTGAGCTAGTGCCTAATGTAGCGCATGTTTCTAAGGCGTCTTATCGTCTAGCACCAACCAAAATGAAGGAGTTGAATGGAAATTCAAGAGCTACTTGATAAGGGCTTCATACATCATAGTTTCTCACCATGGGGTGCACTGGTATTATTTGTGAAGAAAAATGATGGCAGCATTAGGCTGTGCATTGATTACCGAGAATTGAATAAACTTATAATAATAATAAAAATATCCACATCCAAGAATTGAAGATTTGTTTGATCAGCTCCATGGGATCTTGGTATTTTCTAAGATAGGTCTTCGATCGGGCTACCATCAACTGAAAGTTAAGGAAATAGATGTGCACAAAACATCTTTCAGGACTCGTTATGGGAACTATCAGTTTTTGGTCATGCCGTTTGGACTCACAAACGCAACATCAATGTTTAAGGACTTAATGAATAGAGTGTTTAAGACATTCTTAGATCAGTTCGTCATAGTCTTTTCATTGATAACATCTTAAATTATTTTATAAGTTGGGATGAACATAGCGAGGATTTGTGGATAGTGTTGTAGATTCTGAAATGTAAGAAGTTGTTTGCCAAATTCAGCAAAATCGAGTTTTGGCTCGAGAAAGTGGGCTTCTTGGGCCATGTGATATCGAATAGAGAGACATAAGTGGATCCATCGAAAGTGGAAGCAGTGAGGGACTGGATAGTGCCTATAAATGTCACCGAGATCTGTAGTTTTTTGGGTTTGACGGGATATTATTGGCGTTTTATTCAAGGGTTTTCGAAAATGGCAGTACACTCGACCTTTTTAATGAAAAAAATGTGAGTATGAGTGGAGTCCTGAATGCCAAAAAGATTTTGTGAATCTGAAGCAAGTATCAATTGAAGCTCCAGTATTAGCGATGCCATCTAAACAAAGAAATTGCGTTCTCTATACCGATGCACCTATACTGGGTTTGGGTGCAGTGCTTATGCAAAACGATATGGTGATTGCTTATGCTTCTAGACAGCTGAAGAATCACGAGAAAAATTGCCCTACTCATGATCTGGAGTTGGCAGCAGTTGTGTTTGCTATGAAAATCTGAAGATATTATTTATATAGAGAAAGATGTGATATTTTTACAGATCACAAAAGTCTCAAATATTTCTTCACATAAAATGAATTGAACATGTGACAAACACGATGGTTGGAATTGGTGAATGACTATGATTGTGATATCAGCTACCATCCGGGTAAAGCAAATGTTGTCGTTGATGCTTTGAGCAGAAAATCAGTAAGTTTGGCACAATTGACAGTTCAAAGGCCCTTAGTGGCAGAAATGGAGAGATTTCATGTAAGGTTTAGAAATTCAAGCGATGTAGCATAATTGCATGCAAATCTAGAGTATTAATAAAAATGCTTAATTAAATATTTTTGTAACGCCATAAAAATTTAAAGATCCACGCGAACCACATGCATACATTTATCAAATTCTTCGTGTGTTTTAATTAAATTTTTTAATTGCATAAATTAATTATGATGTATATATTTACATTTTTAAAATATATTTTTCTATATGATTACATTAAAATGTATTTTTAAAGGTTATTCGAGGTGCGATCAAGGAACGGAGACCGATGGATGAAAAATAGAAAATATTTTTATTGGTTATTTGTTTTTAATTATTTAAAATAAGGGTGATGCTTTTTCTTATTTTTGAAAATAAGGGGTTTTAAGGTGATTTTATACGCCGGGACATAATTTTTATCGGTGTTGAATTTTCAACGAAAATACGAACTTTTTGGCAATCCAGCTATTAAATTCACAAACTTATTTAAGCAAAATTATTTTTAATATTTTAATTAATCATTAATGAGCTTAATTGGGCCTAAATTACCTACCTAATGGGCCTAAACCTAATTAGTGATTAATTAACTATAAAATATATCAAAACCCACCCTAAACTCCCTATAACACACGCCATCACAATTCAAACTCCTCCCCCACCACCAATAATACACGACACACACAAAAGTTTAAAGCAAGAAAAATTCAAAAGCTTCAAGGGAGTTCAAGCCATGATCGTTCGCAGTTCTTCGATTTGTCAATGTATATTCGTGCGTAAATTACGCAAAAGCACGCCATATTCTCTTTTTTCTCATAATTCACACCAGAGTAATTATAAAAAATCGTTTTGCATGAAAAAAAAGCCACACATCATAATATTTTCGCAACTATGCATAGCATGTTTTGAACTCATGATTTTTCATCCAATAACATGATTATTATGTTGTTAAATGGGCTGCCATGTCTTAGGATGTTAAGGGTCACGATTCACACAAGTTTTAGAGTCCTAAGAACACACCATATGCTGCCCAAAACGAACTAAACAAAGCTGGAACATAAACTGTTGCTTGTGATCAAGGGGCTTGGTTTTTTGGATTGTTGCTACTGGTCTTTGTTCGGTTGGGACCAGGGTTGGGCTAGGGTCCGTGAGGGGTCAAGGGAAGAGTCCTAGACACGCTAGGACTTGAGACAAGAGGCTGGGAAGGAGTCCTAGCCCGTGAAGCTCCATGAAAGCTGCGTAGGTACAACAGCTGGTGCAGGGAAGAGGTGGCTTGGCCTGGGGGCTCTGGGCTTGGCTAGGTCAAGTCATTAGGGTCCTAAGAGGGTGCACAAGGGTTAGGGTCAGGGGCTAGCTCGATTGGTTAGAGTTCTAGCAAGTTTGAAGCGTCCTTTGTCAAGTAAAACTCTCGGCCATGGCATGCTACTGGTATGGGGCTGCGGTTTTAAAGCTTGTGGTTGAGTCTGTTGGTTCTAAGGGTCCAGGAGAGTTCCTAGAGGGGCTGGTCAAGGTTAGGCTCGGTAGTGGCTCGACTGGGAGTGTTCTCGATGGGTTGGGAGTCCTAAACATACGAGGAAACACTCATACACAAATGCATGCATCGGGCCTAGGAGAAAGAAGTGTTTTGTTCAGGCCAGGGATGGTTTTATGGGCTGGGCTTGCTCAGGAGGGTTCCTAGGTGGGTTGGATAGGGTTTGGCTCGAGGTGGCTCGGGTAAATTAGGAGTTGGCTCGGTGTGTTCGTCTAGGTGTCAAAAACCAAAATAATAAGACTAAAATCGAATCCATGGGTCCACGGGTGTGGCTCATGACTTGGAAGGGTAGAATAAATATAAAAATATTATGTTTAAAATTTGGGGTCAAAATAACGAGTTTTGGATTTATCCGGGATTTAATCGCCGCGCGAAACGCTAATTAACGAGTTAATTGAAACGCCTAGTTTTAAGCTTAATAAAATTATAAAAAATTAGGTTTAAACTTAAATAATTATTAAATTTCTAATTTTTTAATTTGGGAATTTTATATTAAGGTTTGGTTTAATTCGGGTTTAAAACGCATTAATACGTTATATTTAAATATTAAATTAAAAGTCCTCAATTTATGCTAAATAAAAATATGAGAAAATTCATGTAAGCTTAAATAATTATTTGGGACATGTTAGAGCCAATGATTAGAAGAAAAAGTCAAAAACGTGGAATTTTACGTCCAGGGGTAAAACAGTCTTTTTACTAAAAATTAGTAAACGTCATGACGGTGCTCTAAATGCTATTTTTATGAAATTATGATTATTTTTAGAGGTTTATGAAATTTTACATGATTAATTATTATTTTTAAATGCCTATTATATTTTTATGATTTAATGTTGACATTTAAAAGGTATCTTGCATGCTTGGCTTCAAAAACAAAATGTAGATGTTATGCATGATTTTTATAAAGTGATGAGAATACGAAACATTGAAGGAAGTGAATTAATTGTGAATATTAAGATGTTATGTTGGAGATATCGTGAGGGTTATGGTCCCAGAGGGAGCCCGACGATCGTATTTCCATGAGGATATGAGGTTTGAGGTAACAATGAGAATATCGTGAGGTGAGAAGACCCCTCTGGGACCCCAGAGGGAGTTCATTTATGGTAAAAGGCCTAGAGGGAGCCCCAACGATCGTATTTTCATTCGATGAGGATAGGCCAGGGCTCAGTTGACGGGTGAGAGTGTAGCTGATGTTCCCGCCGCCCAGTACTGTGGTTACATATAGATGGTGTAAAGGCCCGAAAATTCGTGCTTGAAAATTTTTGCGAAAAAAATTTAAAATTTTCTTTTAAACTAAATGAAGTATCAACCTCATAAAATAAACTGTTAAATAATGTTTAATGTTTAAAAATAGCAGCGGAAGAATTTAATGTTTACAAAGTAACAATTTAAAATAATTCAACAAGAGGTAAAATGTTTGAGCATAAGAATCGTAAGTGCTGAAAATGAGGTCCTCGGGTCCCACTACTGCCGACCAAGCTAGCTCACTGGTCCCCGCCCTCAGCCACGACATCAGCAGTACCTGCATCAATCAAGTCTAGTGAGTCTAAAGACTCAGCATGCATATATCGTAAATAACAAGTAAATAATATAGTAAAATTTGAATGGGATAAGATGTCGTATCAGGAGTCATAAAGTGAAAATACTTCGCCATAAACAATTATAATACGTGCATAACTAAACTGAACATCGTAGTAAAAATGGTTGCTCCATCGAGCTCTGTCATAAATATCAAGTAATAATTTTCTGGTGAGATTATGGTATCTGCAAGTGGCCACTGCACTAATATAAACTGCAAAATGACCGGTGACTAGCGACCGGACCGATAACTGGCGATCGGATTTAAATATGCTCGTCTGATCAGACAAAATGCCACAGTATACTGGGTGGTACAAACTGAAACTGACCGGTAACTGGCGACCGGATTTACAAAGTCTCCCATGATAGTGCTACGGCCACAAGCAATATCGCATAAATCTCAAAAATGAACATTTTAAATTTTTATGCACGTAATATAATTAAATGGCATCATCAAATCTGAAAAATTTCAATCTCATGTATTAAAATCGTTTACTTGCGATAATTTAAAAAAATATCTATATGACTTGATTGAAGAGTCAAAGGAGATATAAACATGCCTTGGTTTGTTTTGACAGAAAACAAACAAAATAACGACGCGGCGCGGCGGAGACGGAGTGCTCTTCTCTTCCTCACTTAATTCCTTTAAATTAAGCATGCACCATAATTATTATAATAGCGTAAAAATCGTAAACGTGATGCATGAACATTTAAAAATATCATGATTTGTGCTCAGGGCGCTGCTAGGACCAAAATCTCTCCCCGGGTGCAAAATGATCATTTTGCCCCTGGAAACCCAAATATTATCGTTTCAACCCTGGACCTCTAAAATTGACCCGAAACTTACCAAACTCCCTAAAATGTCTCAAAACATTTTTAAAAGTATTCCTAGACTTAAATTCGAGCCCAATTTTCAACTTAACCGATTCGTTTTAAAACTTGGACCGGAGTCCCGGTTTTATCCCGAATCGAACCAAAAATTAACTAAAGCTTTCCCAACTTTTTGCCATAATTTACAAACATTATAATACTCCTAAACCAATATCATTATGCCCCTAACTCACGGCTGAAATCCTCACCATACCATCAAAGCTCTCGGCCCCTCTTGCAAACTCATATCCCAACACATCACAATCCCTTAAATCATTCGGTCCACTCCTATCACCCATCACGTGTCCATCATTTAAGGGCCACCATTAAGACCTTATTTAGCCTCCTAAACTAACCCCACAAAGCTGCTGATAAATTCCAGGAGTTGTCCCAAAGTTCCCGGCTCTACCTTTTTATGCCACTCTTTGCATTATTCTTCCTCATATCTCACGTTTCTACCTCTTCCTACTAGACCAGCCCTGAACTCACCAACCATAGCCCTAGAATAGACCCTAAAGAACCTACCTTGACCACCCAATCATCCCCATGCAGTTTACAACACAGCACCCAACGCTAGCACCCAAGATGAGCCACCCGATGATCAATACCCCTCTCTCGGCTGTCACCAAAATCACCACCAGCCCTCCTAACAATCTCATAACTCCAACTTACCACCAAGAACAGCCCCTTAGCATCAACTACTGGCAGCCCTTCGCACAGATCAAAGAAACCGTGAGCAACACCACACAGAAATGTAATAATATAGTGCAAAACCGAAGGATCTCTCGAGTCCCTAATTATATCGGATGATTTCCTGAAGATATGCACACACAACATTAATATGGATGTTCATGATGCAGAAACAAAATAACAAGCATGCCTGATGAGTTTGTAGAACCAGAGCGTGGGAGGAGATCCGGGAGAAGTTTTCTTTGCAAAACAAACCAACAACTCAAGCTTTCGGCTGCTGGGTCTGAAACCGAGGGTGAGAGGTTCTGAATGGGAGTGTCGGCTATGCAAAATAATTAGGTTTAGGTTTAGATGATAATTAGGCAATATTTAAATAGCTAACACTCCATTAATGGGCCTTAAATTAACAATTAAAGTTTTAAAAAGATAATTAAGCCCAATAAGCTTAGAATAGGCCCATTAAATCCAAACACGCTCCCGAAAAATATATCGAGTTGAAAATGTTTTGAAAATAATAGCCGAACCAATAAAAAGTCTCCCGATTCGATAAAATTTGCGTACCGTTAAAAAATAAAGTCACGCGGGTAAAAATACCCCAAAAATTCTCCTTTTTGTAAAATACAGTTAAAAATGCTTTAACTTAATTTATAAAAACAAATCATGTAATAAAATAATTTTCTGAAAATTCTCCGGCCTCTGATCCTCGCTCGAACGTGAAATGCAACTTAAAATTCTAATGCACGAACTTTTAAAATTTCGTGAAGCAAATCCTATCATGCATGAATTATGCATAAAATAATTAAACATGACTTTATTAATTTATCTCAATACTCCATCTCCAGTCCGGCCTCACTTATTTAACTGAAAAGGTAGCAACTAAACTACTGCATGAAATAAATAAATTTAAAGAAAAGGATTTAAATACTCATGAAATAAAATCATTTTAATTTTTAAATACTAGAATTATGCATGACTTATATGTAGTCTGATTTACGGGTTCTACAATCCTTCCCCCCTTAAAAGAAATTTCGTCCTCGAAATTCGCTTATCCTTGATAAACAAAAAGTTTAGACTCTTGATTCTAGAATCTTAATAATCCACGCTTCCGATGCGCTACTCTGATAAGATAAATATTAAGATGTCCTTACGTCTCCTCAATCCTAAATAAATTTGTCTATCAAAATCCTCGTTTGTCAATCGCAACTTAAAACAACTTATGGTGACTTAGTTCTATTCGATGATAGCCCCGAATTTTGACTTATCCCGCAATTCCTCATACTAGGCATGGATGTTCAAATTTAACGTGCCTTACTTTCCTTATAATATACCCAAGATGTTCGTTGACCTATTATATCCCAATATTGAATTCTTAACAGCATCCCTTCTTAACTTTATTGAACTTAAGATATGTTAAAGCTTCAAGTCCAAGTATTAGCATTCATGCAGTTCGACTTAGGAGATCTTAGTAAAGCACTTAAAAGTTTAAACCTTATCTCATCCTATAATAATATTAGATTAAGATCTTTGAATCTAATCTTTATCTTACCGCACCAACTTACATAACCTAACTATTTAGAAGTACGTCCCAATATAACGTTTGTTGCAAATCTTAAGTTCGAGTAGTCTTAATCCATAAAACCCAAAATATACGATACCGATCTTCCACCTAAATAATAAAATTATTCTAGCACCAATTACCTGCTTAAACTATTTCCTTTTCAATTAGAATCAAGTTGAGACCTAAGACCCTTGGACTTTCCTCATTGAAACGAATGTCGCATTCTTACGTATCCTTAATGCTCACTTAATACTAGCGTATAAACTTAATAAGTTCTCCTATTATAATGATGGGCTAACTTTAATAAATCAACTTCACTTATAACCCATAGATTTCTAGAATCCCCATATCAAGCTTTTAGATTTCTTACTTGAAAAAAAAATCTTAATATTCATCAACTGATAACTTATATTGAACACAACTAATTCTCTTTTGTTTTCATTTCACTCAAAATTTTCGTATGAACAAATATCCCATAAATTTGAAATTCAAAATTACCTAATCCAAATAGCTTTGAATAAAATAATCCCAACACACATATCCGTTTAGTCCCAAGTTTGTTAATGACTTCCAAAATTTCTCAAGACAAGGTGTCTACCTCACCTCTTAGTGCGTCTACCAATTAAACTAACCATCATCGTACCCAATTTTTTTAAAAATTTTAAATTCTCACAAGGTATAATCTTAACTGTTAAGATCATGACTAAAACTTGTGACACACCAAACTTATGTTCCCAAAAATTTACCAACTCAATGTTTATCCTTATAACTTAACTAACCGATCAAATTTACCTTAAATCGTCGTCACTTTAAATTCTTAATTTGCCACAACATTATCTTACTAACGCTTAAATTTTTCACGCCTAAGATTGATTCATCCTACGATGTCCTTAGTTACTATTCATTATAACATTATAACCCAAATATCTAAATATTCTACATTTTCTTCGCGCATAAATAACCGAAAATTCCTATCATTTAAACCGTTCAATTCTCACTTACTACTAAATAAGTTCTCAAGTTTCTTAAAATTGTAGAATTAATTCTTACATTCCTCGAATATCATCCTTTTTTTTTAAATCTCGAAAATTCCACAATTACTCATGAGTCCTCAGTATTCCCAATTTCATTTTATAGATTTCCCATATCATAAGGTTCAATAGTCTTAAGTTTATTAAACCCAAAATTAATTCCCATAACACGTCTTACATTTCTATAAATACTTAAAATCCCAAGTGTTTCTCAAAAGTTCGCATTAAATCCTTAAAATTTTGAAAATTACAATATGACCCTTACAGTTCTCCAAATTTACATTTTGACCCTACAACCCTTCGAAATCTGCAACATTGTCCCCATAAAATTTTTCATCTTTACCTCATTAAACTTTTAGATTCTCGAACTATAAATTCAATCCCAAAATTTGGTAAATTCGAAAATAGTCCCTTAGAATTTTATTTTTGAACCTAAGTCCTCAAATAATTGGTTATTACAATTAGGTCCTTAAAATTCTCAATTCCTGCAATTAAATCCTTAAACCCAACTATGTAGAGCATGCATCCTAAATAAATTCTCATAATTAATCTTACATTTCCATATGTACTTAAAATCCTCAAATTGTACATTTATAATCCTACAGATTGTCGTAGTCTTCGAATCGCTATTGCTTATATGAAATCCTCAAAAATTTACTCGACTAGCAACCAAGAACCATTAATAATTTCTTAGAAATTCTACAAGTCTCAAAAACATTCATAATTTTTAAGTTTAACTTATGGCCCATAAGTAGAACATCAGTACTACTAACCCAAAAATTAATATAGTCAAATAATTTACGACCTCTCCTAATGCCCAATAGCGAAATTCTTATTTATGTCCGGTGGGTGTGGAGGTGCATTTCCCTCCTGCCTCTGATGCTCACCGTCCTCATGACGGCGCTCATCATCTCTCGTGCGATCAAGGATGCGTCTAGGATGCATATTGTTCCATACATAACTCAAACGTAACCAACATGCATAATTCCATAATTTACTTTAAATAAACACTGAAATAATTAAAGAATCTGAATGTAAAACATTTCATGGAAGCATGCTGTCAAAATAATTCATGCTTTAAATAAAATGATGAAATGTAAAACTTACAGACCAAAGACGTGGCTTCGTGAGCTTCTCGTGGTCAGTAGTAGTGTAACCCTTTACAAGAACATAGGCTCTGATACCAACTGTAAAGGCCCGAAAATTCGTGCTTGAAAATTTTTGCGAAAAAAATTTAAAATTTTCTTTTAAACTAAATGAAGTATCAACCTCATAAAATAAACTGTTAAATAATGTTTAATGTTTAAAAATAGCAGCGGAAGAATTTAATGTTTACAAAGTAACAATTTAAAATAATTCAACAAGAGGTAAAATGTTTGAGCATAAGAATCGTAAGTGCTGAAAATGAGGTCCTCGGGTCCCACTACTGCCGACCAAGCTAGCTCACTGGTCCCCGCCCTCAGCCACGACATCAGCAGTACCTGCATCAATCAAGTCTAGTGAGTCTAAAGACTCAGCATGCATATATCGTAAATAACAAGTAAATAATATAGTAAAATTTGAATGGGATAAGATGTCGTATCAGGAGTCATAAAGTGAAAATACTTCGCCATAAACAATTATAATACGTGCATAACTAAACTGAACATCGTAGTAAAAATGGTTGCTCCATCGAGCTCTGTCATAAATATCAAGTAATAATTTTCTGGTGAGATTATGGTATCTGCAAGTGGCCACTGCACTAATATAAACTGCAAAATGACCGGTGACTAGCGACCGGACCGATAACTGGCGATCGGATTTAAATATGCTCGTCTGATCAGACAAAATGCCACAGTATACTGGGTGGTACAAACTGAAACTGACCGGTAACTGGCGACCGGATTTACAAAGTCTCCCATGATAGTGCTACGGCCACAAGCAATATCGCATAAATCTCAAAAATGAACATTTTAAATTTTTATGCACGTAATATAATTAAATGGCATCATCAAATCTGAAAAATTTCAATCTCATGTATTAAAATCGTTTACTTGCGATAATTTAAAAAAATATCTATATGACTTGATTGAAGAGTCAAAGGAGATATAAACATGCCTTGGTTTGTTTTGACAGAAAACAAACAAAATAACGACGCGGCGCGGCGGAGACGGAGTGCTCTTCTCTTCCTCACTTAATTCCTTTAAATTAAGCATGCACCATAATTATTATAATAGCGTAAAAATCGTAAACGTGATGCATGAACATTTAAAAATATCATGATTTGTGCTCAGGGCGCTGCTAGGACCAAAATCTCTCCCCGGGTGCAAAATGATCATTTTGCCCCTGGAAACCCAAATATTATCGTTTCAACCCTGGACCTCTAAAATTGACCCGAAACTTACCAAACTCCCTAAAATGTCTCAAAACATTTTTAAAAGTATTCCTAGACTTAAATTCGAGCCCAATTTTCAACTTAACCGATTCGTTTTAAAACTTGGACCGGAGTCCCGGTTTTATCCCGAATCGAACCAAAAATTAACTAAAGCTTTCCCAACTTTTTGCCATAATTTACAAACATTATAATACTCCTAAACCAATATCATTATGCCCCTAACTCACGGCTGAAATCCTCACCATACCATCAAAGCTCTCGGCCCCTCTTGCAAACTCATATCCCAACACATCACAATCCCTTAAATCATTCGGTCCACTCCTATCACCCATCACGTGTCCATCATTTAAGGGCCACCATTAAGACCTTATTTAGCCTCCTAAACTAACCCCACAAAGCTGCTGATAAATTCCAGGAGTTGTCCCAAAGTTCCCGGCTCTACCTTTTTATGCCACTCTTTGCATTATTCTTCCTCATATCTCACGTTTCTACCTCTTCCTACTAGACCAGCCCTGAACTCACCAACCATAGCCCTAGAATAGACCCTAAAGAACCTACCTTGACCACCCAATCATCCCCATGCAGTTTACAACACAGCACCCAACGCTAGCACCCAAGATGAGCCACCCGATGATCAATACCCCTCTCTCGGCTATCACCAAAATCACCACCAGCCCTCCTAACAATCTCATAACTCCAACTTACCACCAAGAACAGCCCCTTAGCATCAACTACTGGCAGCCCTTCGCACAGATCAAAGAAACCGTGAGCAACACCACACAGAAATGTAATAATATAGTGCAAAACCGAAGGATCTCTCGAGTCCCTAATTATATCGGATGATTTCCTGAAGATATGCACACACAACATTAATATGGATGTTCATGATGCAGAAACAAAATAACAAGCATGCCTGATGAGTTTGTAGAACCAGAGCGTGGGAGGAGATCCGGGAGAAGTTTTCTTTGCAAAACAAACCAACAACTCAAGCTTTCGGCTGCTGGGTCTGAAACCGAGGGTGAGAGGTTCTGAATGGGAGTGTCGGCTATGCAAAATAATTAGGTTTAGGTTTAGATGATAATTAGGCAATATTTAAATAGCTAACACTCCATTAATGGGCCTTAAATTAACAATTAAAGTTTTAAAAAGATAATTAAGCCCAATAAGCTTAGAATAGGCCCATTAAATCCAAACACGCTCCCGAAAAATATATCGAGTTGAAAATGTTTTGAAAATAATAGCCGAACCAATAAAAAGTCTCCCGATTCGATAAAATTTGCGTACCGTTAAAAAATAAAGTCACGCGGGTAAAAATACCCCAAAAATTCTCCTTTTTGTAAAATACAGTTAAAAATGCTTTAACTTAATTTATAAAAACAAATCATGTAATAAAATAATTTTCTGAAAATTCTCCGGCCTCTGATCCTCGCTCGAACGTGAAATGCAACTTAAAATTCTAATGCACGAACTTTTAAAATTTCGTGAAGCAAATCCTATCATGCATGAATTATGCATAAAATAATTAAACATGACTTTATTAATTTATCTCAATACTCCATCTCCAGTCCGGCCTCACTTATTTAACTGAAAAGGTAGCAACTAAACTACTGCATGAAATAAATAAATTTAAAGAAAAGGATTTAAATACTCATGAAATAAAATCATTTTAATTTTTAAATACTAGAATTATGCATGACTTATATGTAGTCTGATTTACGGGTTCTACAATCCTTCCCCCCTTAAAAGAAATTTCGTCCTCGAAATTCGCTTATCCTTGATAAACAAAAAGTTTAGACTCTTGATTCTAGAATCTTAATAATCCACGCTTCCGATGCGCTACTCTGATAAGATAAATATTAAGATGTCCTTACGTCTCCTCAATCCTAAATAAATTTGTCTATCAAAATCCTCGTTTGTCAATCGCAACTTAAAACAACTTATGGTGACTTAGTTCTATTCGATGATAGCCCCGAATTTTGACTTATCCCGCAATTCCTCATACTAGGCATGGATGTTCAAATTTAACGTGCCTTACTTTCCTTATAATATACCCAAGATGTTCGTTGACCTATTATATCCCAATATTGAATTCTTAACAGCATCCCTTCTTAACTTTATTGAACTTAAGATATGTTAAAGCTTCAAGTCCAAGTATTAGCATTCATGCAGTTCGACTTAGGAGATCTTAGTAAAGCACTTAAAAGTTTAAACCTTATCTCATCCTATAATAATATTAGATTAAGATCTTTGAATCTAATCTTTATCTTACCGCACCAACTTACATAACCTAACTATTTAGAAGTACGTCCCAATATAACGTTTGTTGCAAATCTTAAGTTCGAGTAGTCTTAATCCATAAAACCCAAAATATACGATACCGATCTTCCACCTAAATAATAAAATTATTCTAGCACCAATTACCTGCTTAAACTATTTCCTTTTCAATTAGAATCAAGTTGAGACCTAAGACCCTTGGACTTTCCTCATTGAAACGAATGTCGCATTCTTACGTATCCTTAATGCTCACTTAATACTAGCGTATAAACTTAATAAGTTCTCCTATTATAATGATGGGCTAACTTTAATAAATCAACTTCACTTATAACCCATAGATTTCTAGAATCCCCATATCAAGCTTTTAGATTTCTTACTTGAAGAAAAAATCTTAATATTCATCAACTGATAACTTATATTGAACACAACTAATTCTCTTTTGTTTTCATTTCACTCAAAATTTTCGTATGAACAAATATCCCATAAATTTGAAATTCAAAATTACCTAATCCAAATAGCTTTGAATAAAATAATCCCAACACACATATCCGTTTAGTCCCAAGTTTGTTAATGACTTCCAAAATTTCTCAAGACAAGGTGTCTACCTCACCTCTTAGTGCGTCTACCAATTAAACTAACCATCATCGTACCCAATTTTTTTAAAAATTTTAAATTCTCACAAGGTATAATCTTAACTGTTAAGATCATGACTAAAACTTGTGACACACCAAACTTATGTTCCCAAAAATTTACCAACTCAATGTTTATCCTTATAACTTAACTAACCGATCAAATTTACCTTAAATCGTCGTCACTTTAAATTCTTAATTTGCCACAACATTATCTTACTAACGCTTAAATTTTTCACGCCTAAGATTGATTCATCCTACGATGTCCTTAGTTACTATTCATTATAACATTATAACCCAAATATCTAAATATTCTACATTTTCTTCGCGCATAAATAACCGAAAATTCCTATCATTTAAACCGTTCAATTCTCACTTACTACTAAATAAGTTCTCAAGTTTCTTAAAATTGTAGAATTAATTCTTACATTCCTCGAATATCATCCTTTTTTTTTAAATCTCGAAAATTCCACAATTACTCATGAGTCCTCAGTATTCCCAATTTCATTTTATAGATTTCCCATATCATAAGGTTCAATAGTCTTAAGTTTATTAAACCCAAAATTAATTCCCATAACACGTCTTACATTTCTATAAATACTTAAAATCCCAAGTGTTTCTCAAAAGTTCGCATTAAATCCTTAAAATTTTGAAAATTACAATATGACCCTTACAGTTCTCCAAATTTACATTTTGACCCTACAACCCTTCGAAATCTGCAACATTGTCCCCATAAAATTTTTCATCTTTACCTCATTAAACTTTTAGATTCTCGAACTATAAATTCAATCCCAAAATTTGGTAAATTCGAAAATAGTCCCTTAGAATTTTATTTTTGAACCTAAGTCCTCAAATAATTGGTTATTACAATTAGGTCCTTAAAATTCTCAATTCCTGCAATTAAATCCTTAAACCCAACTATGTAGAGCATGCATCCTAAATAAATTCTCATAATTAATCTTACATTTCCATATGTACTTAAAATCCTCAAATTGTACATTTATAATCCTACAGATTGTCGTAGTCTTCGAATCGCTATTGCTTATATGAAATCCTCAAAAATTTACTCGACTAGCAACCAAGAACCATTAATAATTTCTTAGAAATTCTACAAGTCTCAAAAACATTCATAATTTTTAAGTTTAACTTATGGCCCATAAGTAGAACATCAGTACTACTAACCCAAAAATTAATATAGTCAAATAATTTACGACCTCTCCTAATGCCCAATAGCGAAATTCTTATTTATGTCCGGTGGGTGTGGAGGTGCATTTCCCTCCTGCCTCTGATGCTCACCGTCCTCATGACGGCGCTCATCATCTCTCGTGCGATCAAGGATGCGTCTAGGATGCATACTGTTCCATACATAACTCAAACGTAACCAACATGCATAATTCCATAATTTACTTTAAATAAACACTGAAATAATTAAAGAATCTGAATGTAAAACATTTCATGGAAGCATGCTGTCAAAATAATTCATGCTTTAAATAAAATGATGAAATGTAAAACTTACAGACCAAAGACGTGGCTTCGTGAGCTTCTCGTGGTCAGTAGTAGTGTAACCCTTTACAAGAACATAGGCTCTGATACCAACTGTAAAGGCCCGAAAATTCGTGCTTGAAAATTTTTGCGAAAAAAATTTAAAATTTTCTTTTAAACTAAATGAAGTATCAACCTCATAAAATAAACTGTTAAATAATGTTTAATGTTTAAAAATAGCAGCGGAAGAATTTAATGTTTACAAAGTAACAATTTAAAATAATTCAACAAGAGGTAAAATGTTTGAGCATAAGAATCGTAAGTGCTGAAAATGAGGTCCTCGGGTCCCACTACTGCCGACCAAGCTAGCTCACTGGTCCCCGCCCTCAGCCACGACATCAGCAGTACCTGCATCAATCAAGTCTAGTGAGTCTAAAGACTCAGCATGCATATATCGTAAATAACAAGTAAATAATATAGTAAAATTTGAATGGGATAAGATGTCGTATCAGGAGTCATAAAGTGAAAATACTTCGCCATAAACAATTATAATACGTGCATAACTAAACTGAACATCGTAGTAAAAATGGTTGCTCCATCGAGCTCTGTCATAAATATCAAGTAATAATTTTCTGGTGAGATTATGGTATCTGCAAGTGGCCACTGCACTAATATAAACTGCAAAATGACCGGTGACTAGCGACCGGACCGATAACTGGCGATCGGATTTAAATATGCTCGTCTGATCAGACAAAATGCCACAGTATACTGGGTGGTACAAACTGAAACTGACCGGTAACTGGCGACCGGATTTACAAAGTCTCCCATGATAGTGCTACGGCCACAAGCAATATCGCATAAATCTCAAAAATGAACATTTTAAATTTTTATGCACGTAATATAATTAAATGGCATCATCAAATCTGAAAAATTTCAATCTCATGTATTAAAATCGTTTACTTGCGATAATTTAAAAAAATATCTATATGACTTGATTGAAGAGTCAAAGGAGATATAAACATGCCTTGGTTTGTTTTGACAGAAAACAAACAAAATAACGACGCGGCGCGGCGGAGACGGAGTGCTCTTCTCTTCCTCACTTAATTCCTTTAAATTAAGCATGCACCATAATTATTATAATAGCGTAAAAATCGTAAACGTGATGCATGAACATTTAAAAATATCATGATTTGTGCTCAGGGCGCTGCTAGGACCAAAATCTCTCCCCGGGTGCAAAATGATCATTTTGCCCCTGGAAACCCAAATATTATCGTTTCAACCCTGGACCTCTAAAATTGACCCGAAACTTACCAAACTCCCTAAAATGTCTCAAAACATTTTTAAAAGTATTCCTAGACTTAAATTCGAGCCCAATTTTCAACTTAACCGATTCGTTTTAAAACTTGGACCGGAGTCCCGGTTTTATCCCGAATCGAACCAAAAATTAACTAAAGCTTTCCCAACTTTTTGCCATAATTTACAAACATTATAATACTCCTAAACCAATATCATTATGCCCCTAACTCACGGCTGAAATCCTCACCATACCATCAAAGCTCTCGGCCCCTCTTGCAAACTCATATCCCAACACATCACAATCCCTTAAATCATTCGGTCCACTCCTATCACCCATCACGTGTCCATCATTTAAGGGCCACCATTAAGACCTTATTTAGCCTCCTAAACTAACCCCACAAAGCTGCTGATAAATTCCAGGAGTTGTCCCAAAGTTCCCGGCTCTACCTTTTTATGCCACTCTTTGCATTATTCTTCCTCATATCTCACGTTTCTACCTCTTCCTACTAGACCAGCCCTGAACTCACCAACCATAGCCCTAGAATAGACCCTAAAGAACCTACCTTGACCACCCAATCATCCCCATGCAGTTTACAACACAGCACCCAACGCTAGCACCCAAGATGAGCCACCCGATGATCAATACCCCTCTCTCGGCTGTCACCAAAATCACCACCAGCCCTCCTAACAATCTCATAACTCCAACTTACCACCAAGAACAGCCCCTTAGCATCAACTACTGGCAGCCCTTCGCACAGATCAAAGAAACCGTGAGCAACACCACACAGAAATGTAATAATATAGTGCAAAACCGAAGGATCTCTCGAGTCCCTAATTATATCGGATGATTTCCTGAAGATATGCACACACAACATTAATATGGATGTTCATGATGCAGAAACAAAATAACAAGCATGCCTGATGAGTTTGTAGAACCAGAGCGTGGGAGGAGATCCGGGAGAAGTTTTCTTTGCAAAACAAACCAACAACTCAAGCTTTCGGCTGCTGGGTCTGAAACCGAGGGTGAGAGGTTCTGAATGGGAGTGTCGGCTATGCAAAATAATTAGGTTTAGGTTTAGATGATAATTAGGCAATATTTAAATAGCTAACACTCCATTAATGGGCCTTAAATTAACAATTAAAGTTTTAAAAAGATAATTAAGCCCAATAAGCTTAGAATAGGCCCATTAAATCCAAACACGCTCCCGAAAAATATATCGAGTTGAAAATGTTTTGAAAATAATAGCCGAACCAATAAAAAGTCTCCCGATTCGATAAAATTTGCGTACCGTTAAAAAATAAAGTCACGCGGGTAAAAATACCCCAAAAATTCTCCTTTTTGTAAAATACAGTTAAAAATGCTTTAACTTAATTTATAAAAACAAATCATGTAATAAAATAATTTTCTGAAAATTCTCCGGCCTCTGATCCTCGCTCGAACGTGAAATGCAACTTAAAATTCTAATGCACGAACTTTTAAAATTTCGTGAAGCAAATCCTATCATGCATGAATTATGCATAAAATAATTAAACATGACTTTATTAATTTATCTCAATACTCCATCTCCAGTCCGGCCTCACTTATTTAACTGAAAAGGTAGCAACTAAACTACTGCATGAAATAAATAAATTTAAAGAAAAGGATTTAAATACTCATGAAATAAAATCATTTTAATTTTTAAATACTAGAATTATGCATGACTTATATGTAGTCTGATTTACGGGTTCTACAATCCTTCCCCCCTTAAAAGAAATTTCGTCCTCGAAATTCGCTTATCCTTGATAAACAAAAAGTTTAGACTCTTGATTCTAGAATCTTAATAATCCACGCTTCCGATGCGCTACTCTGATAAGATAAATATTAAGATGTCCTTACGTCTCCTCAATCCTAAATAAATTTGTCTATCAAAATCCTCGTTTGTCAATCGCAACTTAAAACAACTTATGGTGACTTAGTTCTATTCGATGATAGCCCCGAATTTTGACTTATCCCGCAATTCCTCATACTAGGCATGGATGTTCAAATTTAACGTGCCTTACTTTCCTTATAATATACCCAAGATGTTCGTTGACCTATTATATCCCAATATTGAATTCTTAACAGCATCCCTTCTTAACTTTATTGAACTTAAGATATGTTAAAGCTTCAAGTCCAAGTATTAGCATTCATGCAGTTCGACTTAGGAGATCTTAGTAAAGCACTTAAAAGTTTAAACCTTATCTCATCCTATAATAATATTAGATTAAGATCTTTGAATCTAATCTTTATCTTACCGCACCAACTTACATAACCTAACTATTTAGAAGTACGTCCCAATATAACGTTTGTTGCAAATCTTAAGTTCGAGTAGTCTTAATCCATAAAACCCAAAATATACGATACCGATCTTCCACCTAAATAATAAAATTATTCTAGCACCAATTACCTGCTTAAACTATTTCCTTTTCAATTAGAATCAAGTTGAGACCTAAGACCCTTGGACTTTCCTCATTGAAACGAATGTCGCATTCTTACGTATCCTTAATGCTCACTTAATACTAGCGTATAAACTTAATAAGTTCTCCTATTATAATGATGGGCTAACTTTAATAAATCAACTTCACTTATAACCCATAGATTTCTAGAATCCCCATATCAAGCTTTTAGATTTCTTACTTGAAGAAAAAATCTTAATATTCATCAACTGATAACTTATATTGAACACAACTAATTCTCTTTTGTTTTCATTTCACTCAAAATTTTCGTATGAACAAATATCCCATAAATTTGAAATTCAAAATTACCTAATCCAAATAGCTTTGAATAAAATAATCCCAACACACATATCCGTTTAGTCCCAAGTTTGTTAATGACTTCCAAAATTTCTCAAGACAAGGTGTCTACCTCACCTCTTAGTGCGTCTACCAATTAAACTAACCATCATCGTACCCAATTTTTTTAAAAATTTTAAATTCTCACAAGGTATAATCTTAACTGTTAAGATCATGACTAAAACTTGTGACACACCAAACTTATGTTCCCAAAAATTTACCAACTCAATGTTTATCCTTATAACTTAACTAACCGATCAAATTTACCTTAAATCGTCGTCACTTTAAATTCTTAATTTGCCACAACATTATCTTACTAACGCTTAAATTTTTCACGCCTAAGATTGATTCATCCTACGATGTCCTTAGTTACTATTCATTATAACATTATAACCCAAATATCTAAATATTCTACATTTTCTTCGCGCATAAATAACCGAAAATTCCTATCATTTAAACCGTTCAATTCTCACTTACTACTAAATAAGTTCTCAAGTTTCTTAAAATTGTAGAATTAATTCTTACATTCCTCGAATATCATCCTTTTTTTTTAAATCTCGAAAATTCCACAATTACTCATGAGTCCTCAGTATTCCCAATTTCATTTTATAGATTTCCCATATCATAAGGTTCAATAGTCTTAAGTTTATTAAACCCAAAATTAATTCCCATAACACGTCTTACATTTCTATAAATACTTAAAATCCCAAGTGTTTCTCAAAAGTTCGCATTAAATCCTTAAAATTTTGAAAATTACAATATGACCCTTACAGTTCTCCAAATTTACATTTTGACCCTACAACCCTTCGAAATCTGCAACATTGTCCCCATAAAATTTTTCATCTTTACCTCATTAAACTTTTAGATTCTCGAACTATAAATTCAATCCCAAAATTTGGTAAATTCGAAAATAGTCCCTTAGAATTTTATTTTTGAACCTAAGTCCTCAAATAATTGGTTATTACAATTAGGTCCTTAAAATTCTCAATTCCTGCAATTAAATCCTTAAACCCAACTATGTAGAGCATGCATCCTAAATAAATTCTCATAATTAATCTTACATTTCCATATGTACTTAAAATCCTCAAATTGTACATTTATAATCCTACAGATTGTCGTAGTCTTCGAATCGCTATTGCTTATATGAAATCCTCAAAAATTTACTCGACTAGCAACCAAGAACCATTAATAATTTCTTAGAAATTCTACAAGTCTCAAAAACATTCATAATTTTTAAGTTTAACTTATGGCCCATAAGTAGAACATCAGTACTACTAACCCAAAAATTAATATAGTCAAATAATTTACGACCTCTCCTAATGCCCAATAGCGAAATTCTTATTTATGTCCGGTGGGTGTGGAGGTGCATTTCCCTCCTGCCTCTGATGCTCACCGTCCTCATGACGGCGCTCATCATCTCTCGTGCGATCAAGGATGCGTCTAGGATGCATACTGTTCCATACATAACTCAAACGTAACCAACATGCATAATTCCATAATTTACTTTAAATAAACACTGAAATAATTAAAGAATCTGAATGTAAAACATTTCATGGAAGCATGCTGTCAAAATAATTCATGCTTTAAATAAAATGATGAAATGTAAAACTTACAGACCAAAGACGTGGCTTCGTGAGCTTCTCGTGGTCAGTAGTAGTGTAACCCTTTACAAGAACATAGGCTCTGATACCAACTGTAAAGGCCCGAAAATTCGTGCTTGAAAATTTTTGCGAAAAAAATTTAAAATTTTCTTTTAAACTAAATGAAGTATCAACCTCATAAAATAAACTGTTAAATAATGTTTAATGTTTAAAAATAGCAGCGGAAGAATTTAATGTTTACAAAGTAACAATTTAAAATAATTCAACAAGAGGTAAAATGTTTGAGCATAAGAATCGTAAGTGCTGAAAATGAGGTCCTCGGGTCCCACTACTGCCGACCAAGCTAGCTCACTGGTCCCCGCCCTCAGCCACGACATCAGCAGTACCTGCATCAATCAAGTCTAGTGAGTCTAAAGACTCAGCATGCATATATCGTAAATAACAAGTAAATAATATAGTAAAATTTGAATGGGATAAGATGTCGTATCAGGAGTCATAAAGTGAAAATACTTCGCCATAAACAATTATAATACGTGCATAACTAAACTGAACATCGTAGTAAAAATGGTTGCTCCATCGAGCTCTGTCATAAATATCAAGTAATAATTTTCTGGTGAGATTATGGTATCTGCAAGTGGCCACTGCACTAATATAAACTGCAAAATGACCGGTGACTAGCGACCGGACCGATAACTGGCGATCGGATTTAAATATGCTCGTCTGATCAGACAAAATGCCACAGTATACTGGGTGGTACAAACTGAAACTGACCGGTAACTGGCGACCGGATTTACAAAGTCTCCCATGATAGTGCTACGGCCACAAGCAATATCGCATAAATCTCAAAAATGAACATTTTAAATTTTTATGCACGTAATATAATTAAATGGCATCATCAAATCTGAAAAATTTCAATCTCATGTATTAAAATCGTTTACTTGCGATAATTTAAAAAAATATCTATATGACTTGATTGAAGAGTCAAAGGAGATATAAACATGCCTTGGTTTGTTTTGACAGAAAACAAACAAAATAACGACGCGGCGCGGCGGAGACGGAGTGCTCTTCTCTTCCTCACTTAATTCCTTTAAATTAAGCATGCACCATAATTATTATAATAGCGTAAAAATCGTAAACGTGATGCATGAACATTTAAAAATATCATGATTTGTGCTCAGGGCGCTGCTAGGACCAAAATCTCTCCCCGGGTGCAAAATGATCATTTTGCCCCTGGAAACCCAAATATTATCGTTTCAACCCTGGACCTCTAAAATTGACCCGAAACTTACCAAACTCCCTAAAATGTCTCAAAACATTTTTAAAAGTATTCCTAGACTTAAATTCGAGCCCAATTTTCAACTTAACCGATTCGTTTTAAAACTTGGACCGGAGTCCCGGTTTTATCCCGAATCGAACCAAAAATTAACTAAAGCTTTCCCAACTTTTTGCCATAATTTACAAACATTATAATACTCCTAAACCAATATCATTATGCCCCTAACTCACGGCTGAAATCCTCACCATACCATCAAAGCTCTCGGCCCCTCTTGCAAACTCATATCCCAACACATCACAATCCCTTAAATCATTCGGTCCACTCCTATCACCCATCACGTGTCCATCATTTAAGGGCCACCATTAAGACCTTATTTAGCCTCCTAAACTAACCCCACAAAGCTGCTGATAAATTCCAGGAGTTGTCCCAAAGTTCCCGGCTCTACCTTTTTATGCCACTCTTTGCATTATTCTTCCTCATATCTCACGTTTCTACCTCTTCCTACTAGACCAGCCCTGAACTCACCAACCATAGCCCTAGAATAGACCCTAAAGAACCTACCTTGACCACCCAATCATCCCCATGCAGTTTACAACACAGCACCCAACGCTAGCACCCAAGATGAGCCACCCGATGATCAATACCCCTCTCTCGGCTGTCACCAAAATCACCACCAGCCCTCCTAACAATCTCATAACTCCAACTTACCACCAAGAACAGCCCCTTAGCATCAACTACTGGCAGCCCTTCGCACAGATCAAAGAAACCGTGAGCAACACCACACAGAAATGTAATAATATAGTGCAAAACCGAAGGATCTCTCGAGTCCCTAATTATATCGGATGATTTCCTGAAGATATGCACACACAACATTAATATGGATGTTCATGATGCAGAAACAAAATAACAAGCATGCCTGATGAGTTTGTAGAACCAGAGCGTGGGAGGAGATCCGGGAGAAGTTTTCTTTGCAAAACAAACCAACAACTCAAGCTTTCGGCTGCTGGGTCTGAAACCGAGGGTGAGAGGTTCTGAATGGGAGTGTCGGCTATGCAAAATAATTAGGTTTAGGTTTAGATGATAATTAGGCAATATTTAAATAGCTAACACTCCATTAATGGGCCTTAAATTAACAATTAAAGTTTTAAAAAGATAATTAAGCCCAATAAGCTTAGAATAGGCCCATTAAATCCAAACACGCTCCCGAAAAATATATCGAGTTGAAAATGTTTTGAAAATAATAGCCGAACCAATAAAAAGTCTCCCGATTCGATAAAATTTGCGTACCGTTAAAAAATAAAGTCACGCGGGTAAAAATACCCCAAAAATTCTCCTTTTTGTAAAATACAGTTAAAAATGCTTTAACTTAATTTATAAAAACAAATCATGTAATAAAATAATTTTCTGAAAATTCTCCGGCCTCTGATCCTCGCTCGAACGTGAAATGCAACTTAAAATTCTAATGCACGAACTTTTAAAATTTCGTGAAGCAAATCCTATCATGCATGAATTATGCATAAAATAATTAAACATGACTTTATTAATTTATCTCAATACTCCATCTCCAGTCCGGCCTCACTTATTTAACTGAAAAGGTAGCAACTAAACTACTGCATGAAATAAATAAATTTAAAGAAAAGGATTTAAATACTCATGAAATAAAATCATTTTAATTTTTAAATACTAGAATTATGCATGACTTATATGTAGTCTGATTTACGGGTTCTACAGATGGATCCATCGAATTTTTGAGGTTTGAGGAAAGTCACAATTAACGATCTGAATTCAATAAAGGAAAAAGAAAATGTTTATGATCATGTTAAAAGGTTTTATGTTATGTTATGTTGAAGAAAAAAGAAAAAAAGTTAAAGTTTATGTATGCATGTCATATTTTTACGTTAAAGTATTTTCACTGTTACATGTGGTTTTATACGTATTATTTGTTATAAAGATTATGGCGTGTTAAGTGTTTAGACTCACTAGGTGTGATGAATGCAGATGAGTTTGAGGGAGGTCTTGATGGATGATTTGACTGACTGAAGGTGCACACAACCCGAGGACCAGTGCTTATACTTTTTCCACATTTATGATCTATGATCCATGACTTACATTAAGGATTTTAAGACTATTTATCTATGCTTTTGAGAGATTTTTGAGAGATTTAGTTTGTGCTATACTTTTCAAATTTATTGTTTTTTTAGGTTTGGTAAAACATTTGACGATTTTATTTTACGAATATTTCACTTGATTTTTAAAATACTAGTTGGTGGATGTTTTATTTTAATGGGTAAAATTTTTTATATAAATATTTTTTTATGGCCGAAACTGTGATAGAAAAAAATATTTCTAGTACTTTTAAATCAATAAAAAGGACAGACATTTCAATTTTAAATATATTTAATGCATGTTTATGACATGATTTTATGATTATATGGCACGGTCAATTTGATTACATAAGATAGGGCTCTTTGCAGTATTCGATGCTCAAACGAGAAACAGAGACCAGAGATAGTTTAAGGAAAATGTTTTTATTTAAATAATTGATTTCAATTATTCAATATATGGTGTATATAACAGGAAATTTTTGAAAATGGGTTCTTTATGGTATTTTAACACGTCGAGTCATATTTTAAACCGGTAGTTGATTTTTAGCAAAATTGAGGGCTTTTTGAGGGTTTGGATAATATTGTGACACCTCTGACCCAATTTAATAAAATAACAGCGGAAATTAAAATTTTTACTTGAAGGGAGGAACAATTCAAAATACATTTTCATAAAACATTTAACACCAAAAGTAAATACATGATCATTCAAACGATATAACAAAAATACAAAATATCATTCCTATGATCATGTCCAAAATGCCATCAAAATATTTTCTTTCTTCCTTCTCTATATGCATATGACTCCGGCACACAATCAAAGTCTCGGCCCGTCGCTCTTATCTGCATTACATGAATAACTGAAATGAGTATAAAACTCAGCAAGTGGAACTCTTACATCGCAATGGATACATAGCATACTCTGAAAATCATGACTTTGAAATCAATAAATGCCATCAACTCTAGAAACATGAATAACATAGCAATAACATAACAATAAGATGGTATTTCTCTTTTCTTTGTTGGATTGATATCTATATAGTATCTCTGTCTCTGTACCTATATCCCATCGATATAAATCGATAACTCTGAGGGATATAAGCCTATGGTCGTTGATCAACTAATTGCATGCAATATCTGACTATGTATCTATCAATCCATAAAACATTTGAACTCTCTCTTGGGCATTTTATCAAACACTTTGCATACTCTTATAATTTGTATTCCCTTTTTCACAATTGAGACATTCAATTGCTCTAATATACAATCAAGTATATCAATACATAATATGAATCAAATGGAAGGGAATAACATGTTAAAACCATTGAAACACAATACATATACTATCATGTGAGCACAAAGAATGAAATTCCACTTACAACCAACAAGAACACCTTCAATCTAAACCCTTGGTTGAATTCCTACAACAATAAACCATATATAATACCATCAATATCTCAATAATCAAAAACACATATCAATTAATCCATAAACCAACACCATCAACAAACCCATATCATCTCCAACACCAAAAACTAAGAATAAACTAGACCAAAAGCTTACCTTAGGTTCCTTGAACCCAAAACTATCTTGATCTCACTTCAATAATCCAACAAAATGCTTGAATCAAAGGAAGGAAATGAAAGGAAAAGGAACCCTAGCTTCCTTGCTCTGAAGAAACCGAGAAGAATGAGGAAAAATGAAGCCTCCACCTATTTTATACCTTAAAACACCAAAAACACGACTTTACTATTCACAGACCGCGGGTGCGCTAGCCCATGCACCGCGGGTGCGCTATGTCTTCAGCAACTCATCCAAAAATTTGAAACAGTAGACCGCGGGTGCGCTCATATTTTGGAGCGCGGGTGCGCTCTCCACTCTGCGCACAGCTTCTCCAAAGATGGCCTCCGAAACGCCTCTTCCCGTCATAATATGGAAAAATGGTAAGCTACAAAGTTGTAGATCTATGTATTTTCTTGAACCTCTCAAAATTTCAGATCATTTGGAGGTCTGAGTAAAATATTATTCTAAATCTCCCAACATGTGTCATTGGAGGAACGTCGAAACACACGACTCACTTCGGGACACTTTTGGCTTACCTTCCACAATGATTTGAACAAAACTCAAAATAAAAAAAGTTACACCTCTATGTCTTATCTAACCACTCCAATTGGCCTCATACCAATTGGCTCAACATACGAATTATCATGAATTTAATCGTAATGACGCTACAATCAAACTAAACATCTATCATCAACAATACTATAAATCATAAATCGCCATCCTTAACATCAAAACTATACTTAAACTTACCCAAATAGCCAATAATCATACGAAATCTTAAACCATACCGTTCACCAGGCTTGGCTATTACAATCTCCCCTTCTTAGAGGAATTTCGTCCTCGAAATTGACGTCACTGCGCAAACAACTCGGGATACTTCTCTCTAATCTCATCCTCTGGTTCCCACGTGGCTTCTTCAATCAATTGATTCCTCCAAAGGACTTTAACAATGCCGATCTCCTTGTTTCTCAACACTCTAACTCTGCAATCCAGAATCTGGATCGGAATCTCTTGATAAGTCAAATTCGGCGTCAAATCCAATGGCTCGTGGTGAAGAACATGGGAAGGATTCGCAATATACTTCCTGAGCATAGATACATGAAAAACATTGTGAACTCTGTCAAGATCTGGCGGTAGGGCTAACCTGTAAGCTCGATCACCGACTCTGTCCAAGATCTCAAATGGGCCAATAAATCTCGGACTCAACTTTCCTTTCTTGCCAAATCGCATCACACCTTTGAGAGGTGCTATCTTCAAGAACACATGATCGCCAACCTCAAACTGCAACGGCCTACAACGCACATCAGCATAACTCTTCTGTCTCGACTGCGCTGTCTTCATCCTCTCTCGAATAACAGCAACAACATCAGCTGTCTGTTGGACCAACTCTGGACCCAACATCTTCCTCTCACCAATCTCATCCCAATACAAGGGAGATCTACACTTCCTGCCATAAAGTGCTTCATACGGTGCCATGCCAATCGTCGCTTGGTAACTGTTATTGTACGTGAACTCAACTAAAGGCAATTTGGAATCCCAACTACCTGGATAGTCTATAGTACAAGATCTGAGCATATCCTCTAAAATCTGAATCACTGTCTCTGATTGACCGTCGCTCTGGGGATGATATGTTGTACTAAATGCTAACCGTGAACCCATAGCTCTGTGCAAACTCTTCCAAAACTCTGAAGTAAATCTAGGGTCACGATCAGACACAATCGACACAGGAACACCATGAAGTCTAACAATCTCTGCTATGTACTCTTCGGCATACTGGTTCATGGAATACGTTGTCTTGACTGGAAGAAAATGCGCTGACTTGGTCAACCGATCAACAATAACCCAAATAGAGTTAAAACCTTTCTGCGTTCTGGGAAGACCAGTCACGAAGTCCATCGTAATATGCTCCCATTTCCATTGAGGAATCGGCAATGACAACAATGTCCCAGCAGGTCTCTGATGCTCAATCATCACCTGCTGACAATTTAGGCACTGACAAATAAACATGGCAATATCTTTCTTCATACCTGGCCACCAATAGAGTCTACGAAGATCCTGATACATCTTGGTACCACCTGGATGTATCGAATATGGCGCGGTATGTGCCTCTGTCAAGACGTCTCGCCGAATATCATCACCAATAGGAATACAAATACGACCTCTAAAAGTCACCAAACCATCTCCATTCAATCCAAACTCTGATTTACCTCTCTCCTCTACTCTGGCTCTCAACTGTGTCAACTGTAAATCATTGTCCTGCTCGTTACGGATCCTGTCCGTCAATGTAGCCCGAATGACCAATGCTTAAAAACTAGCAATGGTCCCCGGAACCACCAAAGCTATCTCCTCTCTCTGCAAGTCTAACAACAACGGCTGCTGAATCATCGAACTCAAAGAAGAACTCGACTTACGGCTCAAAGCATCCGCTACAACATTCGCTTTCCATGGGTGGTAACTAATAGTCACATCATAGTCTTTGACATGCTCTAACCACCGTCTCTGTCGCATATTGAGTTCTTTCTGAGAAAACAAATACTTCAAACTCTTGTGGTCCGTGAAGATTTCACACTTTTCGCCATACAAATAATGTCTCCAAATCTTCAGGGCTAAAACCACAGCTGCCAGCTCCAAATCATGTGTAGGATAATTCTTCTCGTAGTCCTTCAACTGGCGAGAAGCATAAGCTATAACATTTCCACGCTGCATCAGCACTGCACCAAAACCCTTCTTTGACGCATCGGTATAAACAACAAAGTCCTCTGTACTACTGGGCAATGCAAGTACCGGAGCTGTCGTCAACTTATCTTTCAACTCTTGGAATCCACTTTGGCAATCATTGGACCACTCAAACTTCACAGTCTTTCTCGTCAAATTGGTCAATGGCAGGGCAATCTTGGAAAAATCTGAAATAAAGCGACGATAATAACCCGCCAAACCAAGAAAACTGCGTACCTCTGTTACAGTGATAGGAATAGGCCACTTCTGTATCGCCTCTATCTTTGCTGGATCAACAGCTAAACCATCTTTCGAGACAATATGGCCTAAGAAAGAAATCTGCTCCAACCAGAACTCACATTTCTTCAACTTAGCATACAACCTCTTCTCTCTCAACAACTGAAGAACAACTCTGAGGTGTTCTAAATGAAGCTCTCTGGTCTTGGAATAAATCAATATGTCATCGATAAAAACAATGACAAAGCTATCCAAATACGGCTTGAACACTCGGTTCATAAGATCCATAAAGACTGAAGGAGCATTGGTCAGACCAAAAGACATCACAAGAAATTCATAATGACCGTACCTGGTCCGGAACGCTGTCTTAGGGATATCAGACTCCCTAACCTTCAACTGATAATAGCCAAATCGCAGATCAATCTTTGAAAACACTGTAGCCCCTTGCAGCTGATCAAACAAGTCATCTATCCGTGGCGACGGATACTTATTCTTGATAGTCACTTTGTTGAGCTCTTTGTAATCAATACACAGCCGCAAAGACCCATCTTTCTTCTTGACGAAAAGAACCGGAGCTCCCCAAGGCGAAGAACTCGGTCGAATGAAACCTTTATCCAAAAGATCCTGCAACTGCGTCTTTAACTCTTTCATCTCTGTAGGGGCCATTCTGTACGGAGCCTTGGAAATAGGAACCGTACCTGGAACTAGGTCAATCACAAACTCCACATTTCTGTCCGGCGGTAAACCCGGCACATCATCCTCAAAAACATCAGATAACTCTCTCACAACATCAATATCATCAATATTCAACTTCACAATTTTATCCACATCAACAATCGAAGCCAAAAACCCATCACAATCTCTAAACAACAACTTCTTAGCCTCAAGACACGAAATAAAAGGAAGGACCAGCGAAGTACCTGCACTGGCGAGCATACCTTCCTTATTGCCATCATCTGCAAATTTCACCGTCTTAGCAACGCAATCAATCACTGCACGATAGGTTGAAAGCCAATCCATGCCAAGTATAATATCAAATGCAACCATTGGAATAACAATCAAATCAGCAAAAACCACTCGCTCATCAATTTGAACAGAGCACGCATACACAATAGATGTCGGGCACAACACATCCCCCAAAGGCAATACAACATTAAACTGGAGGGGAAGAACAGAAGGAACTATACCCAAAGATCTCAAAAATAGTTCAGACATAAAGAATGAGTAGTACCTATATCAATCAATGTCGTAGATACTCTGCCTGAAATTAAAATAGTGTTAGAGATCACAGAATAATCACGGTTTATACCTTCCTTCGTCATGGTGAAAATGCGACCCTGCACCTTCTCTTTACTCGCTCCTCTTGGACAGTCTTTGGCAATGTGGCCTGCAGTGCCACATCGATAACAAGTGTGAGTACCAAATCTGCACTCTCCCCGATGATGTCTATTGCACTTGGGACACAATGGCTTCTCGGGATTAAATGGAACTGCCGGTGGTTTAGGAATCGGCTCTAACTTGCCTTTCCCTTTGAAACGATCATTTCCTCTTTGATTCGAACCCTGGCCTCTCTGAGCAATGGCCTGCTGTCTCGCCTGTCTCTCTCTTGCAATGTCTTTCTCATCTTGTTCAGCCAACAGAGCCTTAGCCACAATCTCCTTGAATGTCACAGCTTTTGACATGTTAATGTCCCTTCTGATCTCTGCTCTAAGGCCTCTAATGAAATGAGCACCCTTGTCTTTGTCATTGGAGTCAATGTATGGGGCAAACAGACAGCCTTCTTCGAACTTCAGAATATACTCATCAACATTCATACCTCCCTGTCGAAGCTCCAGGAACTCAGTCACCTTCCTCGCTCGAAGTGCATCTGGGAAGTACTTATCGTAGAACAAATCATTGAACTCTTGCCACTTCAATGCTGGAACGTCCACACTAACCTTGGTAGCATTCCACCAAATATGTGCAGCTTTGACTAACATGAACACTGCACAACTGATTCTGTCCTTGTCTTCGTAGTTGATATGATCGAAAATAGCCTCAAGTGCCTTGATCCATTCTACGGCCACCAACGGATCAGTGCTACCTGCAAATTCTGGCGGATCCATCCTCTTGAAAGCAGTAAAGATGCCATCAGTACCAACTGCTTGTGCCACTTGACCTCTCCCTTGACCTCTATCTTGGCCTGCACCTTGCAAACGGAGCAACTGCTGGAACTGCTCACTATGGACGTTGGCTTGCTCTTTCATTAACTTGTCGAACTCATCGACAACTCTAGATGAAGAACTATCCTCACCCTCTGAAGCCTTTCTCTTAGGAGGCATAACTCCTACAATGTGCTCACATAATACATATCAATAGATAACAATGAATAGATGTAGAAGAAGACATACCCGGACTGTTGAAAGCAGACGAAGTCATATGCATTGGTCCAAAGAACGGTGCTCTGATACCATTAAATGTGACACCTCTGACCCAATTTAATAAAATAACAGCGGAAATTAAAATTTTTACTTGAAGGGAGGAACAATTCAAAATACATTTCCATAAAACATTTAACACCAAAAGTAAATACATGATCATTCAAATGATATAACAAAAATACAAAATATCATTCCTATGATCATGTCCAAAATGCCATCAAAATATTTTCTTCCTTTCTTCTCTATATGCATATGACTCCGGCACACAATCAAAGTCCCGGCACGTCGCTCTTATCTGCATTACATGAATAACTGAAATGAGTATAAAACTCAGCAAGTGGAACTCTTACATAGCAATTGATACATAGCATACTCTGAAAATCATGACTTTGAAATCAATAAATGCCATCAACTCTAGAAATATGAATAACATAACAATAAGATGGTATTTCTCTTTTCTCTGTTGGATTGATATCTATATAGTATCTCTGTCTCTGTACCTATATCCCATCGATATAAATCGATAACTCTGAGGGATATAAGCCTATGGTCGTTGATCAACTAATTGCATGCAATCTCTGACTATGTATCTATCAATTCATAAAACATTTGAACTCTCTCTTGGGTATTTTATCAAACACTTTGCATACTCTTATAATTTGTATTCCCTTTTTCACAATTGAGACATTCAATTGTCTCTAATATACAATCAAGTATATCAATACATAATATGAATCAAATGGAAGGGAATAACATGTTAAAACCATTGAAACACAATACATATACCATCATGTGAGCACAAGGAATGAAATTCCACTTACAACCAACAAGAACACCTTCAATCTAGGAGGTTTAGAGAAGATTTAAGTGGAAACATCATATATTGAATAATTGGTTGGCTTGATCGGATGTTAGGTGGAAAGCAACGGTGCAAGGGGTGCTCATAGATTTGGATCAGTCCCTGGTGGATCTAAGACGTGGCCTAGGGTGGCTCGTGCACAGCTGGTTATGGTCTAGGATCAGATCAAGGGAGCTAGGTGTGGTTGTGGCTCGGTTTTGGGGTGTTTTGGGTGAATCTCGCACGACCGTATGCATGGGGCTGAGGACCACGGGTAGTTCAGTCCAGGAGGGTCCGGTCGTGGTCTAGGAAGGTCTTGTTTGGGGCTGGTTTAGCTTAGGGTTGAGTTCTTGGCTTGAACATGTAGTTGGGGTTTTGGGTTTTGGTGCAGAATTTCCAGCAGCTTACAAAGGCCATTTCAAGGGTCCTAAATGGTTTGAACTAGGTTGTATAAGGGCTGGTCATGTGTAGTTAGGTCATGGTTTAAGTTTGAGAAAGTTTGACTGCGTTTCGGGTTACTTCTGGTTAAAACCGAGACTCCTGACTAAGATTTAAAACGAATTATATATTTTAATGAATGTGCTCGAGTTTATGTCTAGGAAATGATTATAAGTTTGTTTTAAGGTGTTTTAATAAGTTTGGATGGCTTCAGGTCAAAGTTTTAAGCTCCAGGGATTAAACGGTCAAATTAAGGTTTCGGGGGCAAAAATGGTCATTTTGCACTCGGGTCAAGTTAGCGGTCCTGGCAGTGCCCTGATAACTAAAAACAAATGTTTAAAATTTTTATTTCATTTGAATATGTAATTTTTGTGAAAATGCTGAAAATATGTTGCATGCTTGGTTTCAAGAAAATATACATCTCTGCATGAATTTTATAAGTGATGAATATGATGACATATTTGAAGTAGGTGACTTGGTTGTGACTAATACTAGGACGAAACATGAAAGATCAATGCTCAGTTGATGGTTGAGAGTGTCGTTTATGTCCCCGTCGCCTGATACCATGGTTATACGTAGATGGATCAATCGACCAACAGCAGATACGAAAGTCACAATTAATGATTCGAATTCATTAAAGGAAAAACGAATACATTTATGATGACATGATTTTAATATATTTATGCTTATGTTATGGTTATGTTTAAGTTCATGCTTTTGAAGATCATGAAAGTTATTTAAGTACAATACTTTTCGTTGTTGCATGATATGTATATGTACTTCGTTATAATGGTTCAGGTGTGTTGAGTCTTTAGACTCACTTGGTGTGATTGATGCAAGTGATCATGTTGATAAGGAGACTGGAGGTGCTGAGGACTGAGTGGACTGAGCTGGTGGCGCACTGAAGCCCGAGGACCTTTCCTTTATTCCGTATATTTTTATTTTTTTGAGGACTATAGTTAAAACAATATTTCAAAACGTTCATGATTTTATTGTATTGAGGATTAGTAGGTTTTTAGTAATTTTTTGATGGTTGATTTTAAACAGTAAACGTTTCCGTTAGTCACATTTCCTAGTGTACGAATTGTATGTATATATATGTGTTTGTATTTTCGGCGAAGGCTTGTTATACTAATAAAAAAATTAGCAGTATTTTAGTAGTAGACGTTTTATTTAATTTGGAAGTGATTACTAAAGAATGTATCATAAAACTTGCAACACTGACAGTTAAGCCCACTTTGAGGGAACGAATTGAAGAAGGGCAGTTGGTTGATGAGCAACTGACTAAGTGGAGACAACGAGATGAGAAAAGGGGTCAAAACCTGTATTTAGTAGAGGATGGAATCGTTTGGTATCATGGTCGATTGTGGGCTCCAGCTGTCGATTCAACCAGGTTCGAGTTTAACCAGAAATTATAAACTTCATATTGTAGTCCTTTGCCTGTTTTGCCAAGAGAAGGCATTTAAAAGCTTTTGTGGGTGATATTTTTGATGAACTTAGATTTTTTTAGGTGACTTTTGGTAAAATCGTTGATTGTTTTGCAAAAGATGACACATAATAAATCAAACTGAATTGTATGGGTTTGAGATAATTATAAATTAGTCATAATATTTGATGTCCTGGGATGACCCGGGTCATGGATAGTGCCCGGGTTAGGGATATGATTCAATCCTGGGTCATGGATGATCCGAGGCACTGGAAGGATCTGAAAAGTACCCGGGACATATTCTCCCCGGGCACGGGCTATTGGATGCCCGGGCTCTCATGCAAGTTCTCGAGAGGCTTTCTTCCCAGGCCACTTTGATATGAGTGTCACATTTAATTATATTGACAAATTAGGGTGTGGGCGGCCGACCTATCCCTGACACCAATCCAAGTGGTTGACAAAATCAGACAGGCTAGATGTGACTAATATGAAGATTTAACATGTCAGAATAACATGGTATAATCAGCCGCTCTACTATAATTAATGAGCAGCACAAAGAACGAGGTCATCATTATATCGCCTACTATAAATATCAGGTTCTCTCTTTGCATTTAATCTTTATTCAGATATTGAATGCACACATTTATTATTCATTTACTGCCCACATTAACACCAATCTCATAACCATCACCTGGTTATATTGGTTTCTTACTCGAGTTCTTCACTGACTTAAGCATCGGAGTGGCCATGCCAGACATCCCTCCAGCATCCATTCACGTGGTAATCTTCTTGTTTGCATATCTCCTAGGCTGATTGAGGAAAAAAGCTTTTAATCTAGACGTCCTGCTCTTATTTCCCCCATTATATTTATAGCAGATTCGGTGGAGCATCCGACCCAGCTCACCCATTTCACCCGGATCGCATCATTGACGCCGTCTATGTGAAAATGAGTTATAATATGTTGATATGGTTCCTACCAAGAGAACGAACCAAAACACTTCTCGGATCTAGGAAGAGAATAACACTCATCTTCTGGTGCAGGTGGCCCGCCACACACTGGTCCCCGGCCCACTGTCAACTTAACACCTGAAGAGTTGGCCAAAATTATATCTGATGCTGTAGAGGCAGCCTTAGCAAAGAAACCCCTTGCTAATCATTCTACTCGACCAGAGCAAGAACATGAGCAAGTGCGAGACAAGGAGGAAGAGAGGAGGGAGGAAGAAGGGGAGTCGAGTGCTGGTTCCAAATCTCCTGCTATGGCAGAAGAGTTAGAAGAATTGAGAAGGAATGTGAAAGTGTTGGAAGGACAGGTCGGCTCTAGGAGCAGCGCTCAAGTTTTTATTAAGGGGTGTCCATGCTTTGACATCATCGTCCGGGAACCACTTCTCGGTACTTCAAATCAGCCAGGATTAAGGACTATGATGGGAGTTCTGATCCTGAAGAGCATCTTGCCAGATTCGAAAACATGGCCATGCTACATTGTTATGGGGATCAAATTAAATGCAAAGTATTTTTGACCACCCTGGTCGATTCAGCCCAGAGATGGTTCGAAGAGTTGGCACCTCAAAGCATCCAATCTTTCGAAGATTTCCAAAAAGTATTCTTGCACCAGTTTTGCAGCAGCAAGAAATATAAGAAGACTGCTTTCAGCTTGTTTGAAGTAAATTAGAGCCAAGATGAAACTTTAGGAGCATACATTAAAAGATTCAATCGAGTAGCTTTGGATGTCCCTGCCTGCGCCCGCGAGACAAAAACTATTGCATTCATGCAGGGGTTGTGGGAAGGAGATTTCTTTCGATCTTTAACCAAGAAGTTTCCTTGAGATTTTGAAGATCTCTTATCCCTAGCGGAAAAATACATCAATATGGAAGAAGCCCAGAACCAAAAAAGAGAAGTCTTGAAGAGAGCTCGAGGAGATCGGGTTAGTAGGCCCGAGGAGAGAGCTCCTAAGAAAGGCGGTCCAGGGAATTTTTCTCATATTCCCTTGAGAATCGCCCGAGATCGTGAAGTCCAAGAATGCAGCGCAGACTTGGCCCATCACCCGAGTTCGGTGGCACAATTGCCGAGACCAGAAAATAGGGTTTTGTACCCTCCATAAAGAATGTTCCCATGACACTAACGAGTGTCTAACTTTGAAGAAAGAGTCTCATCGGCGTTCTACACCAGTACCTCATACATAAAATGAACCAAGGCCACCACCCTGGTTAGTTCGGCGCCCCAGGCCTAACAACTCTGGAAGATCGGCAGATGTCCCGGGTGGGAGCAGGAAAGAAGAAGGAGGATCCCGGGAGAAGAGAAGTAAACAACCAAAAAATAAAGAATCTTCCCCAATTCGAGGAGTAATAAAAATGATTTCGGGAGGGTCCACAGATGGTGTCCAACCGGGCCGGAAAAGCAAGAAGTATAAGAGAGTGTCTGGAAATTGATGGGAAATGGAGGAATGAACAGGTCATAAAATTTGGCCCAGAAGACCTCGTGGGAGTCAGCCTACCTCATAATTATGCTCTGGTTATTCAAGCCCGAGTGGCCAATTATGATGTATTAAAGGTGTTCGTTGACAATGGTAGCTCTGTCAATGTCATCTTAAAAGAAGTCTTGATTCAAATGGATTTACATGAGTACCAATTGGAGGCGGTTGAGACTACCTTGTTTGGTTTCTCGGGTCACTCTGTATATCCAGGAGGGGAAATAACATTGCCATTAATCCTGGGAACTGGAGATTTGCGAAAGACAGTTATGATTGTCTTTACAGTAGTGGATGCCCTATCTTCATACAACATTATCCTCGGGAGGCCAGCTATGAATGAGATGAGAGCTATTGCCTCCAATGATCATCAGAAAATTAAATTTCCAGTACGAGGACGAGTCGAGGAAGTCAGGGGAGATCAATCTTCCTCCCGGAGGTGTTACGGGGAAACTGTCCGGGTGGATCAAAAGAGGGCAAGGAAGGAAGACAAGGGGAAGATGGTGAGTCGTGCGAAGGAAGTGGCTGGGGAAAGGGAGGTGCATTTTGTTGCGGAGGAAGACCAAGAAGTGGTGGAAGTTGAGCTAGGGAAACATATCCGGGTGGCCCGAGACCTTAACGTTTCCACCCGGGTAAGTCTCTTAAACTGTTTAAAAGCTAACATCGATGTTTTCACTTGGTCTCAGCAGGAACTAGTCGGGATCTATTCCCTCGTGGCTGAGCATAAATTGAATATTATCCCCGGATCCCGGCCTGTGAAACAGAAGAAAAGGCATTTTGGTCCCGAGAAGGACAAAGTCGTTGATGAACAGGTGGAAGAAGTATTGCGGGCCGGCCACATTCGGGAGGTACAATTTCCCACTTGGCTCTCGAATGTGGTCCTTGTTCCTAAAGCTACCGGGAAATAGAGAATGTACGTAGATTTCCGAGCTCTAAATAAAGCATGTCCCAAAAATTGTTATCCACTTCCTCGGATTGATCAATTGGTAGACTCAACATCTGGGTTCAAATTATTAAGCTTTATGGATGCTTATCAAGGGTACCATCAAATCCCCTTAGCCCGAGAAGATCAAGATAAAGCCAGTTTTATCACTTCTGGAGGCACTTTCTGCTATGTGGTTATACCCTTTGGATTTAAGAATGCCCTAGCCATATACCAGCATCTGATGGATCATGTTTTTCAGAAGCAGATAGGTAGGAATGTGGAAGTTTATGTGGATGACATCTGATCAAGACCCGAGAAGTCTCTTGCTTTGTTGCTGATCTGGCCGAGACCTTTGTCGCCCGGGAAGTCGGTGCTTCTCGGTTCATTATCTACTCTGATTCTCAATTAGTTGCCCAGCAGATAAAAGGAACATACGAGGCCAAAAATGAGAAAAAAATGCTCAAATATCTGAGGCTCATCACAGCCTGGACAGCCTCTCTAACAGATTTGAGCATCGAGCAAATTCCCAGGGAAGAGAATGGGGAGGCTGATACTTTAGGCAAATTAGCCGCTTCTATGTCAGACATAAGCACCTGGGAAGTCCTGTGTTTTACCCGTCTAGTTCTCTCCATTGATGAAAATGTGCCATTAACGCCAAACGATTCATAAGTGAACCTTTTTATCGAGTATATAGCCCATACCAAGCTCCCGGAAGCCCGGGCTCAAGCTGTAAAAATCAAAAGGCAAGCACCCAGGTTCGTCCTTTTAAATGATATTTTGTACAAGAGATCATATCAGGGCTCTTGCTCAAGTGTTTAGCAGAAAATGAAGTGGAATACGCGCTCAAGCTGTAAAAATCAAAGGGCAAGCAACCAGGTTCGTCCTTTTAAATGATATTTTGTACAGGAGATCATATCAGGGCCCTTTGCTCAAGTGTTTAGCGGAAAATGAAGTGGAATACGTTCTCAGAGAAATATATGAGGGGTGTTGTGGCGAACATCTCGGTGGAACTGCCCTGGCTCGGAAAACAATACTAGCCGAATTCTGGTGGTCCCGGATGAATCAAGATGCTGCTCAACTTGTTCAAACATGTAAAGGCTGCCAGCATCATTCCACATTTCAACATAACCCAATTAAGAGCATGAAACCAATCTCAGCATCATGTCCCTTTGATCAATGAGGCATGGATATTGTGGGCCCTTCCCCTGTAGCTCGGGATCAAAAGAAATTTCTTCTGGTAGCTGTCGATTATTTCTATAAATGGGTGGAAGCGGAACCTTTGAACAAAATTACTGAGGAAGATATGATGAAATTTCTCTGGAAGAATATTGTTCGCAGATTTGGTATCCCAAGAAGATTAATTTCAGACAATGAGAGACAATTCTAGGGAAAGAAAATTACATCTTGGTGCCAAAAAATGAAGATCCCTCAGTCCTTCACCTCAGTAGCTTACCCACAAGCCAATGACCAAACTGAGATAACCAATAGGATTGTCGTACAAGCCTTAAAGGCCCGACTTCATGGAAAATACAAAGATTAGGTTGAGGAATTGCCGAGTATACTATGGGCGTATCGAACTACACCTCGAACAGCTACTCGGAAAACTCTTTACAGTTTAGTCTATGGCTCGGAAGTAGTCTTACCTGTGAAAATCGGACAATCTTCTGCTCGGGTGGAATCTTACCCGAGTAACTATGATCAGATCTGGGCCATTGAACTTGATCTAGTTGAAGAAAAAAGGGATTGGCCAGCCATCCGAATGGAAGCCTACCGAAGCCGGGTGATGAAATCGTATAATAAACATGTTCGAGCGAGAGATTTCCAAGTTGGAGACCTAGTTATGAAAAGAGTAAAGCCAGTTGGCGATGTGGGAAAGTTGGAAGCTCGTTGGGGGGGACCCTTCAAAGTAATTCAGAGAGTCAGCTCGGGAGCAGCTTATTATCTAAAGGATTCTCAGGGACACACCCTTAAGAGGCCATGTAATGCATTTCATTTTGAAGAAATATTTTGTTTAAAGTCTGATAATTGTAACTATTATTTGGGCATCAAATAGAGTTCAGAAAAATGTCTATTAAGTCCAGGGACCCGTACCCGGTACCCCCGTTATCTGCCAAGTCCAGGGACCCGTATCCTGACCCGGGGACCCGTACCTCGGTTATCTGCCAAGTCCAGGGACCCATACCCTGGCCTGGGGACCCGTACCCCAGTTATCTGCCTTTAGTCCAAGGACCCGTACCCTGTCCCGGGTGTCATGCCCTGAAACCGAGACGTGTCATCGACGTTGTTTAACAATTTAAAATTGTACAACAATAAGCCATGTAGTACATCAAATAGCCAAAAGCCAGTCTATTACATAAATCAATAATTATCTTTATAATGCGATTAAAGCGAAATGCGGAAGCGTATAACATGATAAAACAACTAAAAAACCGAATGACAAGACTTGTCTTGAATTGGATTAGCTTCATCACCATCCCCAAAAATATTCTTGTTCTTTATCTTCGATTTGTTCCTCGTTCTTATCTGGGGTGGGAATATAAGGGTGAGTATTTGGGAAATACTCAGTAAATGTGGGTCGATCGGGCACAACAAATATCAAGGTTATAATTATACGAATACGTTATCTAATTTCAATATAAGCATGTTAAATCAAATACGAACAAGATACAAACATAGCACTGAAAATCATCTCCTTTTCATGGTTTACTGATCAGTCCCCTATATATTACTCCTCTAAGGGGCGATGCCAAAAGAACAGTTATTATATATCACCGCATCAGGGCCTTAAACAAAACATATCAAATATCGGAATTTCCTTGTCATTTCTAATTCGAATCATTACAGTGCATTTCAAATATTTTAAACATGCTTTCAAATATTATAACTAATATCCAACAACAAATTGTTCAAGAATGTTGATAACAAATAGGAACGAATATATCATGCTGATCGAATTTCAAGAAACATACATAACATATTTTTAAGCAAATGTGGACATACTTACAAAGAACAAATGTGTCGATATATATATATATATATATATCAAGTAGTACACTTATGAAATGCAAGTGTACATAAGAGTATAGCAAAAACTCACTTACTTGAAAGATTGTTCCAAAATCTTGGAATGAACAAGTTGTAGTTTGACACCGACCAGTCACTTTTAAAAAATGTTTGCGCGTAATTGAACCATTGGATTGGTCTGAATTTTGGATATGTTTCTCCAAACACGTGTAGGTATATTCTGAACGGTGGAGATCGGATTTGAACGTGTAAAACTATGAGCAAAACCTTCTGAATTTGTGCAGAATATTTGGTACTCGAAAATTGTAACTTTTGGAGAGAACTTTTGATGTTGTTTTTGTGTGATTTTCATTCATTCTTTTTCCACTATTTATAGGCATCAATATGACTTTAGGCCTTCCCCCTCCATGCCAAAGGTTGCATGGTTTGAATGAGTTTTAATTCATGCAATGTGACTTTAGGTTTTCCTCTCCATGCCAAAGGTTGCATGATTTGAATGAGGAATTTAGGTCTTCCCCTTCTATGCCAAAGGTTGTATGGTTTGAATGGGTTTTAATTCATGGCTTTGTGTAACTAATTGTGTAGCTATTTCTTTGGGTCTTCACATCCTTCCCACCTTACGAGGAGTTTCGGCCTCGAAACATGGCTATACACAATCCTCAAGAGATAAGGATATTGTTCTCGTATATTTTCTTCCAACTCCCAAGTGGCTTCTTTTTCGGTGTGATTGGACCATTGTACTTTGACATATGGAAAAGTCTGTCGCCTCAGTACTTGGTCTTTGTTATCCACAATTCGAATTGGAACTTCCTCGTACTTCAGTTCTTCATTTAGATTGCACTCAACCAGAAGTGGTCCAGCCTCCAGAATATGACTTGGATCGGAAATATATTTTCTTAGTTGCGAATCGTGGAAAACATTGTGGATTCTTGACATATCGAGTGGAAGTGCTAATCTGTAAGCAAGTGTTTCCACTTTCTCTAGAATTTCAAAAGGTCTAACATATCTTGGATTCAGTTTTCCAGTCTTATTACACCTTCCATTGGTGACATTTTCACGTATTCTTTTTCGCCCACTTCAAATTCCACGGGTCTTCTTTTCAGGTCATCCTAGCTTTTCTGTCGATCTTATGCATTTTTTAGTCTCTCCTTGATCATAGAAATTTTATCCACTATTTATTGGATCAGCTCGGGTCAAACGATGTCTTTTTCTCCTACTTCATCCTAACATAGTAGTGATCTAAACTTCGTCCATACAGAGCTTCTTACAGTGTCATTCCAATACTGATGTGATAACTATGATTGTATGCGAACTTGATTAAGGGCAGATGTTCACTCCAATTACCACTGAAGTCTAGAGACATGCTCTCAGCATGTCCTAAAGAGTTTGTATTGTCCTCTCAGTTTGGCCATCAGTTTGAGGGTGCTATGTCGTACTAAGAGTAACTTTAGTCCCCATAGCTTGTTGAAAGCTCTTCCAAAAACAAAACGCAAACCTAGGATCTCTGTCTGATAGTATGCTAACTGGATCTCCGTGTAACCGTACATTATTATTTATGTATAAGGTGGCCAGTTTATCCAGATTATAGTTCATGTAGACAGGTTGAAATGCGCAGATTTTGTGAGTCTATCTACGATTACCCATATACCATCATGGCTGTGTCTAGACTTTGGTAAACCAACTACAAAGTAAATGGAAATATGTTCTCATTCCCATTCCGGGATTTCTTATGTTGAAGAAGTCCTCCAGGTATTTGGTGCTCAGCTTCGACTTGTTGGCACACGTGACACTTAGAGACAAACATTGTAGCGTCTTTTTTCATTCCACTCCACTAGAAGTTTTTCTTCAAATCTCTGTACATCTTGGTACAGCCTGGGTGGACTGAAAATTTTGTCTTGTATGCCTCGGACATCACTTCTTGTCGTAACACTATGTGGTACTTTTGGTTTAACGCATTAGCTATCTTGTTAGCCTTGTGTCATAATCTTTCAATAGTTCGATCAACCGTCTTTGCCTCATGTTTAATTCCTTTTGTGTGAACATTTGTTTGAGGTTTTGGTGATCGCTAATATCTCGTTTGATACCAAAGAAGTTGATTCTCCGGATCTTTGGCACAAATATAATTGTGGCTAATTCAATATCATGTGTTGGATAATTTTGCTCACATGGTTTAAGTTTCCTCGATGCATAGACAATTACTTGTCCCTTTCTTGAATGTTAACATATCACAATCCTCTTTTGATGCATCATTGTAAATTGTGAGATTCCTGCCTTATTCAGGAAATACTAATAATGGCGTAGAAGCGAGTTTTTTTTTTTCAGGATCTAATACTCTTCTCACATTCTTCACTCTAATTGAATTTAGAGTTCTTTCAGAGTGAGCTTGGTGAGCGGAAGAAAATCCTTCAACACATTTCCTTAATAGCCAACTCGTCCCAGAAAGTTTCGAATTTCTATTCCAATTTTCGGTCAAGGCCAGTCCATGATTGTCTCTACCTTCTTGTGACCCACTGATATGCCCATTTCAGATATTATATGGCCCAGGAATGTGACGCTTTTTAGTCAAAATTCACATTTCTTAAATTTATAGTTATTTTTCTTTGAGCATCTGCATAGTAAGATGAAGATCTTCCTTGCAGTTTTCCTCACTTGTTGAATATGCAAGAATGTCATCAATAAATACTACCACAAACTTGTCGAGGATTTTCTTGAACACTTTACTAATGAGGTCTATGAATGTTGCTGGAGCATTGGTTAGACCAAAATGTATTATCGTGAACTCGTAGTGTCATACCGTGTTTTGAAGGCTGTTTTAGGAATATCTTCTGCCTTCACCTTTAGTTGTGGTAGCCTGACCTTAGATTGGGCTTTGAAAATATCTTAGCTCCTTTTAACTGATTAAAAAGGTCATCTATTCTTACAAGATGAAATTTTTTCTTGATCTTATTAAGTTCTTTGTATATCGACACACTATTTTGTACCTTCATCATTCTTCTGTACCACTAAGATTGAAGCTCCTCAAGTAGAGGCACTTGGTTTGATTTGTTTTTGTCTAACAAATCTCGGAATCGATCTTTTAGCTCCTTAATTTCAACTGAAGCCATTTGCTAGGGTTCCTTAGATTTTAGTCTAGCACGAGCTATCAAGCTACTTTCGAATTCTACTTCATGGTCTGAGATAATTCAAAGTAACGCTTCCGGATCTCTCGTACCACATGAATATTTAATATTTTGAACTCAATTCCTTCTTTTTCTTCTTTCATTATTACTAGTTAGACTTCTTAGCCATACCCCATGGCTTTCTAGGTCTGAGAAGCAGAAAAGAAGGATTTATTTTCCTTATCCTTGTCATGAAATACGATATATTCTTGTATTGGAGTTTGGCATTCTTACCCCGATCGACAATCTACCATTGCATTATTCTTGTCCAACTAATCTATTCTCATAGTACACTGAATGAAATCGGTACTAAATATATATGTATCCATACTTATTCTATTCTCTCTTAATTATCACGATTACTATCTCCAAACTTAAAACCAATATAGAATCTTAGACCATAACTCTTTATCATCCTATTGACTTAAGTCTCAATAATTATAACCTAGTTAAAAATTCTTTCAACCTTGCACGGAAGAAATTAATTTCTCAAACAATTTTTCTTTTACTAAATATGTCTTTAATCAAGACTATGAGCCTAGAATGCTTTAATACAAAGTTTCGTTGAATGTCTTTATCCTCAAATTTTTCTTTTTTTTGTACTGTAAGAAGAGTCAGAACTTATTATGTATGATACGCATCCTCAATGCCCATCAATATCTTACTTTATTTTAATAAGGAAATGACCTAAAAAATTAATATAAATTTCTCACTAGATATTATTTCTTATGTTTATAAGATATTACAAAATCCTATATATTTAAATTTAGCACTCAGTATCCCAAATTTAATGTACATACCAAAAATCAAATTCTACATCTGAACATCAAAGCTTATATAATTCTTATCTCATATTCTCATAAATAATTTATTATCCTCGAGTCAAACATTTCATCTTAAGTCGGAAGCATATCTTCGATAGGCAAATTCCCAAAAATGTAAGTCAACTTATATCAGATAGGTGTATTCCCAAAAATATAAGTCAACTTATATCTGATAGATACATTCCCAAAAATATAATTCAACTTATCTTTGTGCATTCCCGAAGAAATGTCACACTTATTTCTTTTCGTGTCATATAACCATAATACTAGTCTAGCCTACGTTATTATCTCTCCATCGTCACTGTTCTTTTTCCACTACATCTACGGGTACTTCTTCTTATTTTCCCACGTTTTCCACGACAAGGTGCATATAGTTATTTTTTTCTTCCATTCTATCCATAGCGTCATAAAGAGTGGCGATATAACGTTCTAGCTTGCTAGCAAGGTCTTCATGTTGATGACTAGAGCGGTTAGCAAGATCCTTCTTAGTTTCAATCCTTACTATCAACTTTCTATTATGGGAACCAGTCGTACCACATTAGATGGATTACGTAGTGTTAGGGAGAGTAGTCTCTCTGCTCGATCAAGGTGATGGGTGAGACGCTGCATATCAGTTTGAAGCAGGTTCTAAATCTCCATGAGTTCTTATTTCTCTTGTTTTCCTCTAGCGAGTTGAGTCTTTAGGGTTGCCATATCTTGTGTTTGGTTTTCAATTGTAAGTTGACGCATGTGAAGGGCGGCTTGAGCACGAGTATGAGGGGTGGCCATTTCCAAGACAAATCGAATGAAAAAAAGGTATCAAAGTTACACTATCAGATAAGCATAGTATTTGGATCGAACAAAATTTTCGTGGAATTTTTCAGAAGTTGAAAGAAGGGGTAATTTCGCACAGATTGAAAGCAGTTGACGAAATTGAGTTTCGAGATTCTATGCGAAAGAATAAGCCATCCAACTATTGTGAAATCTCGAGTTTGAGGATTTAAACAATAGGAAGGCATGTGTTTTGCCAAAATTTGACTTCGCCAAATTTTGTCTATCAAACACTCCCACCCGGATTATAAACCTGGAGGCTCTGATACCACTAAAATGTAACGCCCTGAAATCGAGACGTGTCATCAGCGTTGTTAACAATTTAAAATCGTGTAATAATAAGCCACGTAGTACATCAAATAGCCAAAATCCAGTCAATAACATAAATCAATAATTATCTTTACAATGCGATTAAAGCGAAATGTGGAAGCGTAAAACACGATAAAACAACTAAAAGACCGAATGCCAAGACTTGTCTTGAATTGGATTAGCTTCATCACCATCCCCAAAAATATTCTTGTTCTTAATCTTCGATTTGTTCCTCGTTCTTATCTGGGGTGAGAATGTAAGGGGTGAGTATTTGGGGAATACTCAGTAAATGAGGGTCGATCGGGCATGACAAATATCAAGGTTATAATTATACGAATACGTTATCTAATTTCAATATAAGCATGTTGAATCAAATACAAACATAACACTGAAAATCATCTCGTTTTCATGATTTACCGATCAGTCTCCTATATGTTACTCCTCTAAGGGGCGAGGCCAAAAGAACGGTTATTATATCCCACCGCATCAGGGCCTTAAACAAAACATATCAAATATCGGAATTTCCTTGCCATTTCTAATTCGAATCATTACAGTGCATTCCAAATATTTCAAACATGCTTTCAAATATTATAACTAATATCCAACAACAAATTATTCAAGAATGTTGATAACAAATAGGAACGAATATATCATGCCGATCGAATTTCAAGAAACATAGATAATGTATTTTTAAGCAAATGTGGACATACTTACAAAGAACGAGTATGTCGATATATATATCAAGTAGTACACTTATGAAATGGAAATGTACATAAGAGTATAGCAAAAACTCACTTACTTGAAAGATTGTTCCAAAATCTTGGAATGAACAAGTTGTAGTTTGACACCGACCAGTCACTCTGCAAAAATGTTTGCGCATAAATGAACCGCTGGATCGGTATGAATTTTGGATATGTTGCTCCAAACACATGTAGGTATATTCTGAATGGTGGAGATCGGATTTGGACGTATCAAACTATGAGAAAAACCTTCTGAAATTGTGCTGAATATTTGGTACTCGAAAATTGTAACTTTAGGAGAGAACTTTTGATGTTGTTTTTGTGTAATTTTCATTCATTCCTTTGCCACTATTTATAGGCATCAATATGACTTTAGGCCTTCCTCCTCCATGCCAAAGGTTGCATGGTTTGAATGAATTTTAATTCATGCAATGTGACTTTAGGTCTTCCTCTCCATGCCAGAGGTTGCATGGTTTGAATGAGGACTTTAGGTCTTCCCCTTCTATGCCAAAGGTTGTATGGTTTGAATGATTTTTAATTCATGGCTTTGTGTAGCTATTTATTTGGGTCTTCATATCGAGGACTCGTATCCCGGTTATCTGCGAAGTTCAGGGACCCGTACCTTAGCCCGGGGACCCATAACCTAGCCCGGGGACCCGTACCCTGGTTATCTGCCGAGTCTAGGGACCCGTACCCTAGCTCGGGGTCCATATCCCGATTACCTACCAAGACCAAGGACCTGTACCCTGACCCGTACCCCGGTTATCTATAAGCCTGGGGACTCGTGCCCTGATTATATGTTTGAAGGGTTCTTAGTATAAGTGTTAAAAAAATGTGTATGGATATTTGAAGAGCTCGAGCCATTTCTAACATTTGAAAATATTGTTAATGATTACTCATCTAAACAAAGGCAGGAAAGAGTGGAAGGAAAAACATTTCATTAAATAACAAAAGGAAATTTACAAAGTTGCCCGGAAGCCCGGGAAGAAAATAAAATCCTAATCTATCTGGGGGTCCTGTTTTTTTTCTTCCTCTTCCTCTTCATCTGGGAGAGATGCCGTAGCCTGGACTAAATCTGGAAAATCCTCCCGGTCAGATGGGACGAGGCTTGCCTCCTGGAATTGATCGAGGCACCTATTGAAGCCCCGATCAAAATACATGAAGGCCTTATCAGCCACCATCTTCTTAAACTCCCGGGACTTCAAAAACTGAACCATATTTTCTTCATAAGAAGACTTCAGAAGCTCCAGAGCAGCAGTCACCTCTTCAGCACGGGCCCGGGAAGATGCTGCCTCCTCCTTGGCAGCATGTACTTCTAGCCTAGCAGTTTCTGAGTCGTCATTAAACTCTTTCCGAGATGACTCCAACTCAGACCGAGCGGTGGCTAGTTCTGATTGGGCCAAGTCCACTTGTTGTTTCCAGCTAGATTTTTCCCAGGCCAGGATATGCTCATGGATCTCCTTCACCCGGCTCAGTTCCCCCTGAAGCTTGTCATGCATCTCCCGGGTGGATGAGGCTTGTTGATTCGCTCTCTTGGCTGCCCAGCCACCTGCTCATAAGCAGATATGAGCATCTCCAGGCCCTGCAAATAAAGGAAAGGTCAGACTGGTGGTACAAAAAAAAAGAGCGGGAGGAGGTGAGTAACTTACAGAGAAAGACCGAGAAACACCCTCATACAGCTTCTGGTTGGGGTGAAGTGCTTTAAGGTGTTCGATCTCTTCAGGGCGAAGGAGACCTTGCACCACCTTGGTTAAATCCGTGTTTATGTCATCGCCAAATATGTTGGGCAAGACCAGGGGCACTTCGCCCTGTGGAGTAAGGCCGGTAGATGAACCGAGAGGAGGGTGTGATCGGACCATTATCTCAGGCTCCTCCTCCACGGTAATTGTCTCGAAGACTGGTTCCATCACAGCCTTCCTCTTTCGATGATTCAGAGGAGTCGGGTCCTCTTCACGGACCAGAGGAGCTGTCTCTTCTCTAGTGGGAGCAGTCTCTTCTCAAACTTCAGCCTCTGCCCAAATCCGTCGTTCTTCTTGCTCTTGAGCCTCCCGGGCTTTCTTCTCTGCCCGGGCTTTCCTTTTCTTGGCCTTTTTCTTGGCAGCTGTTGAAGGCTGGCCTTGATCATTTCTTCCTCTGCTGCATCAAAGAGAGTACTTTGAAAAATAAAAACACGAGTTAAAAAAGATTAAAGGGAAAGTAATTTACCGGCCTGTGACCTAGCCTGGCTAAATTCATCGATCATCTGTCCACGGGGTCTTCAGGCCGGGGCCCGATCCCATAGTACACCAGATTATCCCTGTAGTGACCCGTTCCAGAATCACCTACTAATCAGAACTTAAGCATGCAAAATTATCATTTAAAATTGAATCAGGTAAACAGCGGAAAAACAGTAATACAACCCAATCGAATCTGTAAGTACAAAATACTTAAACAACCAGATCGAACTAAATACCAAAAACAAAATACCAACAACTACAGGTCAACCTCTGCCAGCTCCCTGTCCACTCCCTCCTGGACCGTCCAACCTGAGACCTGCCCCATCGAATAGGGTGTCCAAAACAGAGATAAACCGAGGACGTGAGCATAAAACGCTCAGCACCGAAAGCATGAGTATACAAGACTATGACATGCATGTATGCAAAATGTACTGGATACCAGGATCTGGGTATAACGAAATACTGCTCAGGTAAATGACGTCAAGGTATGTAGCACTCTGCGCCGTCGCACCAGGAGGTGGCTCCCATACCAAAATAAACCTGTGGATATACCGGTGACCTGACCACCGTCGGCCAACGGGGTCCAACCATCCACAACAAACGAGGGCTGAGCACCCTCTCAACAGGCTATCTCAAAGATAATCAGGCTCAACATGATTATGCAAATGCCGCATAATAAACCATGCACCATATGACAGATAATAATGCAACATATAAACATGCAACACATAGTAAAGCATACTCAATCCTGCTATCTCGGATAGTACTTTCGTACCTCAAACCAGTAGATCCTAGCAATCAGTCCTAGAATCAAGTCTGCGTCCGTAGTCAGCCCACTGATGCCGCTAGCTCCCAACTAGAGCACAGCTCCGCTACAAAACCAGTAGCTCCCCGCTAGTGCCTAAACCTCGGGAAAAGACTAGAAACCATCAGAAACGACTAAAACGCTCTGGAACACTCGGAATTGGCGAGTAAAAAGTGAGGCCTCGCGCCTCTATTTATAGACAACGATCGGACGATCCGATCCACTTCGGACGATCCGATCCACTGTACACTTCGGACTTTCCGAACCCTTATCGGACGATCCGAACCCTGCATGTCTTCCACGTGTCCAGACACCTGTCTTCGGACGATCCGAACCCTGATCGGACGATCCGAACTCTGCATGTCTTCCACGTGTCCAGCCACCTGTCTTCGGACGATTCGAACCCTCTTCGGACGATCCGAACCCGCTTCGGACGATCCGAACTCTGTTCGGTCCTTCCGATCCCACCGAAATATATTTAATCCAATAATTAACTCAAATTAGGCATCGGGATACTACATTCTCCCCCCCTAAAAAGGATTTCGTCCGCGAAATCGAGTCTGAAGAATGACAATTCTGAACAACAATACATTCAACTTAAGAATGAATTACAACTGAAAGTATAACTGAAATTACAATCATTACTGAAAATACCACAACTAGAACAACTCTGGATGCTCTGACCGCATGCGACTCTCTAGTTCCCAAGTAGCTTCTTCAGTACCTCGACGCTGCCACTGCACTAAGACAAGAGGAATAGTCTTATTCCGCAGTACCTTATCCTTCCGGTCTAAGATCGAAACCGGTCTTTCCACAAAAGACAAATCCGGATTCAGCTGAACTTCTGTCGGATGCAAAACATGAGACTCATCCGCTACGTATCGTCTCAACAAGGACACATGAAACACATTGTGAACACTAGACAGATACGGTGGCAAAGCTAATCTATAGGCCAAATCTCCCACACATTCTAAGATCTCAAAAGGACCAATGAATCTCGGAGATAGCTTACCCTTGAGTCCAAATCTCAGAATCCTCCGAAAAGGTGATACCTTGAGAAACACTTTCTCGCCTGCATCAAAATGAAGAGGTCTGCGCTTGGAGTTCGCATAACTTGCTTGTCGATCCTGAGCAGTCTTAATCCGCTGTTTGATCACAAGAACTTTGTCCATGGCCTGCTGAATCAATTCTGGACCCTCGACCTGTCGTTCTCCGACTTCTTCCCAGAACAGAGGAGTACGACAACGTCGACCATACAATGCTTCAAACGGAGACATACCAATACTCCTATGAAAACTGTTGTTGTATGCAAACTCTATCAGCGGCAGATGATCCTGCCAAGCTGGCCCGAAATCCATCACACAAGATCTCAACATATCCTCAAGAGTACGAATAGTCCTCTCTGACTGACCGTCAGTCTCTGGGTGATATGCAGTACTCAAACTCAAGGTAGTGCCCAAAGCTTGCTGAAAGCTGCCCCAAAATCTAGATGTAAATCGAGGATCTCTGTCACTAACGATACTCACGGGCACACCATGAAACCGTACAATCTCTTGAATGTACAACCGTGCCATCCGATCGAAAGTGAAATCTCTGTTATACGGAAGAAAATGGGCAGACTTAGTAAGTCGATCCACTACCACCCAGATAGCATCTCTATTCCCCACAGACATAGGCAAGTGAGTCACGAAGTCCATCGTGATATGCTCCCACTTCCACTCCGGAATAGGAAGATTCTGCAACAAACCTCCAGGTCGTCGATACTCAGCCTTCACCTGCTGACAGACAAGGCACTTGGAGACATACTGATAAATATTACGTTTCATACCTTTCCACCAAAATCGAGTCCTCAAATCCTTATACATCTTGTTGCTCCCTGGATGAACACTCAACTTGCTACGATGAGCCTGGGACAAAATCTCTTCCCTCAAAGTGTCATCTTCCGGTACAACAACACGACCAGATAAGCACAAAAGACCCTCGGACTGATAGTGGAAACCAGAAGTATTATCTCCATCAGCCAACCGAGCTAATTTCTGAATCTTAGAATCAGACATCTGAGCATCTCTAATCCGAGAATACAAAACTGGCTCGGACAAAATAGTAGCTATACGGATACTCTCTGTTCCCTTCCGATGCTTACAATTGAATCCCATCGAACAGAAATCCTGAATAATCCCAGATACAGCACAAGTCTGAAGAGCAGATAACCTCACCTTGCGACTAAGAGCATCGGCCGTGAGATTCGCAGATCCTGGATGATACTTGATCTCACAATCGTAATCTTTGAGTAGATCCATCCAACGACGCTGACGCATGTTCAACTTAGCCTGAGTGAACAGATACTTCAAACTCTTATGATCAGTGAAGATCTCAAATCGCTCACCATACAGATAATGGCGCCAGATTTTCAAAGCAAAAACGATCGCTGCTAATTCCAGATCATGAACAGGATAGTTTTCCTCATGAGACTTCAACTGTCTCGACGCATAAGCAATCACATGCTCATACTGCATCAGAACACACCCTAGTCCCTGTAAAGAGGCATCGGTGTAAACACTGAAACCACCAGATCCAGACGGTAAAGCCAAAACAGGCGCAGATGTCAAACGTCTGCGAAGTTCCAAGAAACTCTCTTCGCACTCTGATGTCCATTCAAATGAAACATCTTTCCGAGTGAGCTGAGTGAGTGGCTTAGCAATCTGAGAGAAGTTGACAATGAAACGGCGATAATACCCAGCCAATCCCAGAAAACTGCGGATCTCGGCTACTGTCGTCGGACGCGACCAGTTCAATACCGCTTCCACCTTACTTGGGTCAACTGAAACTCCCTTGCTAGAAATGACATGACCAAGGAAAACAACCCTGTCAATCCAAAACTCACATTTACTCAACTTCGCATAAAGCTGATTCTCGCGAAGTGTCTGTAAAATAATCCTTAAGTGTTGTGCGTGTTCTTGCTGATCATGTGAATAGATTAAGATATCATCTATAAACACCACAACAGACTTATCCAAGAATTCTCGAAAAACCCGATTCATCAGATCCATAAAAACTGCTGGTGCATTCGTCACCCCAAAAGGCATAACCAGAAACTCATAATGCCCATACCGGGTCCTGAATGCAGTCTTCGATATATCTCCCTGATGAACTCGAAGCTGATGATAACCAGACCTTAAATCAATCTTGGAATACATAGAGGTACCTTGCAGTTGATCAAATAAATCATCAATCCGTGGCAACGGATACTTATTCTTTATCGTAGCACGATTCAACTGCCGATAATCTATGCAGAGCCGCATAGAACCATCCTTCTTTTTGACAAAAAGAACTGGTGCTCCCCACGGGGACACACTGGGTCGAATATACCCCTTGTCAAGAAGATCCTGCAACTGCTGTTTCAATTCTTGCATCTCCGATGGAGCTAAACGATAAGGAGCTCTAGAGATTGGTGCCGTGCCTGGCACTAAATCAATGCCGAAATCCACTTCCCGAACGGGAGGAAAACCAGGAATCTCCTCGGGAAAAACATCCGGAAAATCGCAAACCACTGGAATGTCACTGATACCGACACTATCTGCGGACGAATCAATAGCATAGATAAGGTAGCCTTCCCCGCCCGACTCTAAAGCACGACAGGCTTTCAGAGCAGAAACCACAGGCATCGGGGGTCGCGCTCCCTCTCCATAGAAAAACCAACTGTCGCCCTCAACTGGACGAAACTGCACAAACTTCTGATAACAGTCCACAGTAGCTCTAAACACAGTCAGCACATCTATTCCCAGAATGCAATCAAAATCCTCCATCACAAGAATCATCAAATTAGCAGTTAAAACATTACCCTCAAACTCTAGAAGACAACCCAAAACTAGACGTTTAGCTAGCACCGAATGACCCATCGGCGTGGAAACAGATACCACAACGTCCAAAGAAGTGAAAGGTAACTTATGACGCTTAGCAAATCTCGCAGATATGAATGAATGTGATGCACCAGTATCAATGAGAACGTAAGCAGGTAATCCACATAATAAAAACACACCTGCGATAACTCTCTCGTTCTCCTCAGCCGCCTGATCCTGGTTAAGAGCAAAGACCTGCCCTTGAGTACGCGGTCGAAGGTTAGAACCCTGAGTAGACTGTCCTTGCTGTGGCCTCTGATGAACTGAAGCCTGAGAACCAGATCCTGATCCTCCGCCCGTCTGTGGACAATCTCTCTTCATGTGGCCCATCTCACCGCACTTGTAACAAGCACCCGCAACCTTGCGACAATGCTCGGTCGGATGATCCTTCCCGCAGTGCTGACACGGGCCCCTCTTCTTCCCAAAATGGTGAACTCCTCCAGATCCAGAGGAAGAAGAAGTAGATCCAGCTTTCTTGAATGCTTGGGCGCGGGGACCCAAAGAACTAGTAGGACGAGCAGACTGCATGGCTCGACCTCTCAGCAAACTGCCCTCAGCCTGGCGACAACGATTTACAAGGCCCTCATACGATGTCGGATCATCGCAGACAACAACCCGATCATAAATCTCCTGATTGAGGCCCTGAAGAAAATGGTTATACTTGGCCATAGCATTGTCACTGACATGCGGAACATATGGAAGCAACTCAAAGAACTTCTACTGATACTCATCAACAGACAAACTTCCCTGCTTCAGATTGATCAACTCAATCGCCTTGGTCTGCAGAAGAGCTGGCGGAAAGTAAAGTAGCATGAAAGCGGCTCGGAAATCGGCCCAAAGAACTCGACCCTGTTGCTGAACTATCGGTGCAGAGGTAGACCTCCACCACTTACGCGCACCACCCTCCAGCAAGAAATCAAGGGTATCAATCTGCTGCTCCGCCGAGCACTGAAAAGTCTTGAAGCAGCTCTCCATCCTCTCAAGCCAGTTCTCCGCAACATCCGGGGTCTCACCGCCTGAAAGAGGTTTCGGCCCCATCTGCAAGAACCGATGCATACTAAAACTCCGAGGCTCATCACGACGGTGTTGACGACGTTCTCGATGCTCTCGGCGACGCTCCCGATCGTCGCGGTCTCCCCAGCGTCCAATGCTGCCATGACTACTAGCATCGTCGTCAAAACCAGACATCGCTAGCTACAAAAGTTACTAGAGATTAAACCCAAAAGAACAGTTCTAAATCCCAAAATCTTAATGCATGCTCTGATACCATAAATGTAGTGACCCGTTCCAGAATCACCTACTAATCAGAACTTAAGCATGCAAAATTATCATTTAAAACTGAATCAGGTAAACAGCGGAAAAACAGTAATACAACCCAATCGAATCTGTAAGTACAAAATACTTAAACAACCAGATCGAACTAAATACCAAAAACAAAATACCAACAACTACAGGTCAACCTCTGCCAGCTCCCTGTCCACTCCCTCCTGGACCGTCCAACCTGAGACCTGTCCCATCGAATAGGGTGTCCAAAACAGAGATAAACCGAGGACGTGAGCATAAAACGCTCAGCACCGAAAGCATGAGTATACAAGACTATGACATGCATGTATGCAAAATGTACTGGATACCAGGATCTAGGTATAACGAAATACTGCTCAGGTAAATGACGTCAAGGTATGTAGCACTCTACGCCGTCGCACCAGGAGGTGGCTCCCATACCAAAATAAACCTGTGGATATACCGGTGACCTGACCACCGTCGGCCAACGGGGTCCAACCATCCACAACAAACGAGGGCTGAGCACCCTCTCAACAGGCTATCTCAAAGATAATCAGGCTCAACATGATTATGCAAATGCCGCATAATAAACCATGCATCATATGACAGATAATAATGCAACATATAAACATGCAACACATAGTAAAGCATACTCAATCCTGCTATCTCGGATAGTACTTTCGTACCTCAAACCAGTAGATCCTAGCAATCAGTCCTAGAATCAAGTCTGCGTCCGTAGTCAGCCCACTGATGCCGCTAGCTCCCAACTAGAGCACAGCTCCGCTACAAAACCAGTAGCTCCCCGCTAGTGCCTAAACCTCGGGAAAAGACTAGAAACCCATCAGAAACGACTAAAACGCTCTGGAACACTCGGAATTGGCGAGTAAAAAGTGAGGCCTCGCGCCTCTATTTATAGACAACGATCGGACGATCCGATCCACTTCGGACGATCCGATCCACTGTACACTTCGGACTTTCCGAACCCTTATCGGACGATCCGAACCCTGCATGTCTTCCACGTGTCCAGACACCTGTCTTCGGACGATCCGAACCCTGATCGGACGATCCGAACTCTGCATGTCTTCCACGTGTCCAGCCACCTGTCTTCGGACGATTCGAACCCTCTTCGGACGATCCGAACCCGCTTCGCACGATCCGAACTCTGTTCGGTCCTTCCGATCCCACCGAAATATATTTAATCCAATAATTAACTCAAATTAGCATCGGGATACTACAATCCCCCTCCCCCCAATCAACACTGAGGACAGGAAGGATTGGCCCTCTATAGCGTCCCAAGCCTGGGTGAAAGGGGGAAGGAGTTTGTAATCTCGGGGGAGTTCATGTTGCTCGGGAATTGAGGATAGAAAACATGTGGCACATGTTGGGAGATTTGGGAGTTGTAAAAAGAAAATTTTGTTTTTCCATCCCTTCAAAGAGGAAGGGATGTCTGTCAAAAATCGATATTTCATATGGGCCATGAAAGAAAAGACCCCTTCATTAAAATGATGTGAATAAAAAAAGTGGAAGATAGGAGAATTAATCGGTAAATTTTTTCGTACGAAACAAAATGAAGGTGGCTGCCATAATCCTGAAGGCGTTAGGATGGAGATGGTTAATCGGGAGCCCAAAGAACCGGGCAACCCCTTCGAAGAAATGGTGATTCGGGAACCGAAGCCCACTCTTGAGCTGTTCCATGAAGAAATTTTGGAAGCCCAGGGGTGGGGTGGCTGGGTGGTCACTGGGCCCGGGTATCACGATTTTGTAATTGGAAGGAACAGACCCTATGGAACTAATATCCTCGGAAGTCCCGGGACGAAGTGTAGAGGTCACTGTGGAGAACTACAATGGCCCCGTAATTTTCTCCTTCCCTTTGCCCTGGGGGCCAGTAGGTCGGGAAGGAAGGAATGAGGATACCTATGGGGATGTGGACGAAGGTTTTAGAAGGGGTCGGGGAGTTATCCTCCGACAGACCCCTGACGTTTTGACCAGAAGTAGAGGAAGTACAATGGGACATGATGAAAAAGAAGAAGAAGAAGCAAGAGGTAGGAAGTAAAGAGAACTTACGAGGTGAAGAAGGTAGCTAGTGTCTGGTAACGGAGAGATCGCCTGAGGTATTATGCGTCGCCGGAGAAGAAGAAGTTTGAAGAGAAGCGCGAGAAGTTAAAAAGTAAAAATGAACTTAAGGTACGGATATATATATAGGAATGAATTAATCTGAGCAGTTGATCGTAAGACAGGTGGACGGTTGAGATTCACATGGGAAATCACGCGGGATATTTGAAAAGACAGACTCGAAATTCGAGGCGTCGCAATGATTTTCTTTCTCGGAATACGAAAAGTGTCTGACAGGTTTTAATTGTAGGGCTTACGGTAGCCCTAATATCATGACATCAGCACTAATGAGTCAAGGATACTAAACGACAAATTGTCTTCCCTGACCAGGCACGCAGGACTAGCCGGGACAGCGATTATGACTCTAGCCCGACTATTTATGGAGGGAGTGATGATGCCCCGGGATGACACGGGTCATGGATAGTGCCCGGGTCAGGGATATGATTAAATTCCGGGTCATGGATGATCCGAGGCACTGGAAGGATATGAAAGTACCCGGGGACATATTCTCCCCGGGCTATTGGATGCCCGGGTTCTCATGCAAGTTCTCGGGAGGCTTTTTTCTCAGGCCACTTTGATATGAGTGCCGCATTTAATTATATCGACCAAGTAGAGTGTGAGCGGCCGACCTATCCCTGACACCAATCCAAGTGGTTGACAAAATCAGGTAGGCTAGATGTGACTAATATGAAGATTTGACATGTTAGAATAACAGGGTATAATCAGCCGCCCTACTATAATTAATTAGCAACACAAAGAAATAGGTCATCATTACATCCCCTACTATAAATATCGGGTTCTCTATTTGCATTTACTCTCTATTCAGATATTGAATACACACATTTATTGTTCATTTAGTGCCCACATTAACACCAATCTCATAACCATCACCTGGTTACATTGGTTTTTTGCTCGAATCCTTCACTGACTTAAGCATCGGAGTGTCCACGTCGGACATCCCTTCGACGCCCATTCACGAGATTATCTTTTTGTTTGCAGATCTCCTCGGCTGATTGAGGAAAAAAGCTTTTAATCCAGACGTCCTGCTCTTATTTCCATCAATATATTGATAGCAGATTCGGTGGAGCATCTGACCCGACTCACCCATTTCACCCGGATCACATCAATATTATTAATTTTATAAAATAATCAATACTATTAGTTATTATTATGTTCCTAATAATAACTAATGTCATAATATTATGATAATAATATTTAAAATTAACTTGCAAGATATATTGTACGATGATAGATAAAATTAATATGGATAATAATCTGCAAATATGTTAAATAACAAATTTCAAATATTTTTTAAAACATATTTGATCGTTTATTTTTTAAAAAAAAAACTATCAAACAAATTTGATATAAAACTCTCTTAAAACGATTTTTTTTATGAGTTTAAAGCATATCATCTTACCGAAACAACAATTATAATTATTATAGGTCTGTTATGAGATGATCTCACATATTTTTATTCGTGAGACGAGTCAATTGTGCTCATATTTACAATAATAAGTAATATTTTGTCATAAAAATTAATATTTTTTTATGAGTGACTCACATAAGTGATCCATCTCACAAAATTAATTCGTGAAACCGTTTCACATAAATTTTCCTCTAATATTTAAGGCTAAAAAAACAGTTCTATCTTTAGGATAACATAAAATTAAATTATTATTAATTGATTAATTAAAATAAAAAGATCATATTTAAAATGAAAAGAGATGATCTCACGAATCTTTATCTGTGAGACAGGTCAACCCTACCGATATTCACAATAAAAAGTAAAACTCTTAGCATAAAAAGTAATATTTTTTCATGAATTACCCAAATAAGATATCAGTATCATAAAATACGACCAATAAGATCGTGTGACACAAATTTTTGTGAAATGAAAATAATAATAGAACACACAGGATTTTCATGCGAGATCCAACGAGACTCCTCCCTCCCTCCATCTGATGCAACGCTTCAGATGAAATGGCCATCACATTCAACAGTTCGCTTCAACAAATAGTCAAAAGTAATAGTGAGCTCAGCATGAAACTACTCCCTCCTTCCTCTTTCCATCAGCACGGCTGTACATTAGCTGTCAAATAAATTTCTTTGCCTTTTTCCATAATCTTTGTCGCTCCACAAATTTTTTTACTATAAAATAAAGTTTCAAAAACCCCTCCTTTCCTTTCACACTACACACAACTTTCTCTCCACTTCCATACCCATTGTCATCATTTTGCAACAAAATTCTTGTGGGATATTTGAAAATTCCAGGCTTTTTTTTTCCCTGGTTCAGCTTGTTTGCAGAGCTTGTGTCTCTGTGGACGACAAACGTATGCAGAGATAGACAAGTGAAACGCGCTTTACGAATTTTAAGGCCACCAAACTGTGCAGGGGTGGAAGGTTGATGGGATTCTTGGATTGTGCTGCGACAAGTTGAGATTTTTTTCCACTGCCGTTTCTTTAAATTTCCAAGTTGGTGTTTTAAATTGCAGATTCTGATGCCGATTCTTCGTTGATGGTGAGTTCTGCAGTCTTCATTTCACTAGTCTATACCCTGTCTTGATTGTGGTAAACATGGGTTTGTTCTAATTTGATATAAAGCCTTTTGAGTATAACTCATCCATCAACTCTTTCTGTGAATTAGTTTGTATAAAAATAATTGAAGTCTATAGAAACTGTGTGACTTTAGCACCTTTAATTCATTGAAATTTTAAGCTATTTCTTACAATATTTGACATCTACGGTTGATGGGTTTTGTCTGAGTCTAATTGAGTTCATATATTTTTCATTTGTTTCTAATGGGATTACTGAATGTTTTCATACTCTTAAGTTTTGCATGTATATTTAATTGGTGTTTAAATGGTTAGATATGGACTTTGTCTGCTTTTAATATACTAAATGTTTGGATATTTAAATGAATTTATGGAAGATTTTCATGATAAACTAATAAATAGTTAGTAAATTTGGGCCACTGGATGTTGATTTATTTAATGGGGTTATTCAATCACCTTCATATAAATGATGGGAGAGTTTAATATCAATCACTCAATGTCAAAAAATTAAAATCAAAAACAAATTAGTGTGATTCTTTTGCTCTTAATATTTTAATGGGAACAGTTACCAGAAAAACTCAATCTTTATTATAGAGAAAAACATAAATGGTGGTTATATGGTTGTTATCAATTTATCTAATAAAAAATCATGTTTCCCAGCAAAGGGAATCTAAATTCTGGTATACAATTTGTTTATTAATGAATTTGAATAGTTATTTATAATGTAGAACAACTTTCTTTTGTTAAAATGATAACGTAAATGAAAATTCTTGCTGTTTAGTATCCCTTAATTTACTCAACAGGTAGATGACGGCTGGTATAATTAAATATGGAATGCAATCCTGTTTTTTTTCAAATTTTGTAATTTTATTATTGTTTTCTTGGTGTCACCTCTCATTCATTGGTATTAAATTAAACATCGGCTTAGCCTTTTCAGGAACGAACTTTGACCCCAACGCTGCTGTATTTCTGGAATAGAAAATGCTACACTTGCGACGTAAATGAAATAGAAAGTGCATGCTTATTGTTGTATGATTCATGACTATAAAACATTTGACTTTTACTTATTTTAAAATTCATACTTGTGTTCTGGATAAGGCTCAAACCTAATCTTATGCTTTTGGAGACCAGCTGAGAAGAATGGGCTATTTGGTTGGCCGTAGAATCTTTGCAATATTTTTCATTACAAGACAATGTAAAATGCTGTTGGTCTTAAGTTATTGCTATTCCTACTCCACGCCCTCTGTTTCACATTAGTAAATTTTATGTTAATGCGTGTGAAGGAGCATAAATGCCATGTAAATTTTAAATATATTTTACACATGTGTCGCTCTTAATCGGAGATGAAACACCATAAGTTTTACAAATCTTGACAGTGGTATTGTACTTCAAATTAATATTAATTGGTTTTGATTTTTGACCAATTGATGTAACCTCCCAGTTGTCTCATACTTGGCATTTTTCTAATTGTGTCCTCCAATCAAAGTCCTAGTAGGATGCATTTTCAGAAACGATGATCTGTTTCTTATAGTTATACATCCCATGAAAAATTCTTTCAGTCAACACTTTGAATCAATGTACATAAAGCAAACCTTTTACGATTTATAATGATGCTGGCAAGCTGCTAGGAACTTAAGCACCAGCTTTTGGGTCCTCCAATAGCAAGAGAAAGTAGAGGATGATAGATTCTTGCCTCTTATTTAATGTTTTCCTTAGCATGCCTTAACTTTTAACTTAGTTACTTCATACCAGCTAGAAGTGGTGTCCTCCTTGCAAATATTGACGTGAAGAGCGAGAAAGATATATAAATGAATCATTCAATATTTCTCATCTGAAAATGTCGCTAATATTCATTCTTTTAAATGCTTCGGTTATTTTTCCTTTAACTTCCCAACCTTCAAAGCTCTGTAAATGTACAATTTAGGTTGCACTACTCTTACAGTTCCCTTATTCTCATTCAAACCACCTTAAAGCGTTGCCGTTACAAACCTAATGAAAGAAATATTTCGAACTATATGATGTATTAACACGTTGATGCTAGCTTTATGCTCTCTTGACTATATTCTAATACAGAAACTGGATTTTCATCAGATGTGGCTTTGAACATGTCCATGCATGATTCCTAAGTAAAATAAAAAAAAAAATCAGAGTATAATTTTTAATCTAATTCTGTACTAAACTTCTTATTTTTTCCCGTGGAGGCTGGCGGGAATTGACCTAGGAACTTCTTTGAGCAGCCTCTTGCTATTCCTTTCTTGACAATAGATAAAAGCCAAGACTTGATTTAGTTAATTAATTACTTTGTGAAACTTTTCAAAAAAATATATGCAGAGATTGCAAAACAGCATGCTCTGGAAATGTGTAAACTGAGTGCATGTTTGCTTGAATTTGTTGTTCACTTCATACACTTATGCTGTATGCCAATTTTGTTTAGTTTGAGGAACTGATAGAAAAGAAGATGATGGAACACAAAAGAAGCCTTAGCTCACTTGACCAAAGCAGCTTTGTAAATTTGATACCAAAGCGATTAAAGACTGATGTAGCACTCTCTCCCAAGGTAATCTATCTACCCTTTTTTTTTATGAATTTGAATATTCCCACTTGATTACTAGAACTTATGTTGCGTCAGGGACGGATCCAAAAATTAGAGTTAGGGGTGGAACTCAATGTAAAAATTAAATATTATTAGAACTAAGGATGTGAGTTGAGCTTTAGATGTGGAGAAAGGTGGGCTTTAGTGGGCTAAGTAAAAAACTTACATAGATTATAAAAAATAAAAAATTCTGCTGGACTACAGCCCAAGACTGGCATATGCTAGATATCCATTTCTGTGTGTATCTGCTTTCGTTTTTGTCATTTACTGGTTAATGTGTATTTTAACTTTTTTATTGGACTGTCAAATAGAAACTAGAGGTCACTCGGAACTTGTATCATGATCGTAAGCTAATTGTTTGAAATTTATTTATTTTCGAAAAATGACTTTGAACTTTGCCATAAAGTAAAATCCCATCAGTAGTATTTACATTCCAGATAACTTTGTGCTACAATATTATGAAGGCTACACAGCCAAAATTTGTTGAATTATGATGTTGGTTTCTAGCAAAAATTGCCAAGGATATAATGCTTCCCATGCTTTTTAATCAAACTTTTTACTAGGGTCATCTTGTCTAATTGTGAATTTTATTGGCTACAGGATAAGAAAGAGAAGGTTAGTGAACGAATTTCAGCTCTTCAACAGCTTGTCTCACCATATGGAAAGGTATGTAAAGTATACATGACAGAAGCGTATGATATAGATCTAGTGTTGATCCATGACCTTTGATTGGTACTCCTACGGTATCTTGATCACGAGCAAATATACTTGCGGTTACGTGAGTATTACGAGAACACTCATGACAGTTCCACAACACAGAGAACCTTTTTGTTATGAATATCAGAGATATGAGAGAGGAGAATTTTAAAGTTTGATGCATGTGACAAGGTCAAAGCTATAGGTGACTAAGTCCAACCTCTCCCACTCGCACATAGTTGGCACTAGCAATAAAAGCGCACTTCTTCCATCATCTCAATCCCTATTCATTTTGTACTAGTAAATATGTCGTGCGACCGCCAAGCCACTTGAAAAGAAAGCTTTGGAACCCGATAACAAATTCCACAATGACTAGCATAGCATATCCCCAAATAGGGTCTCGTTGTATCTCGGACATATTTGGCCACATCAGATTTAACATCTCCAATCCTTCTAAATGATTTGTGTTTAAGAGCTGGCTAAAAACCCCATCTTAGTTTTATTTCACAGTTATATTGCATACCGTATGATAAAATTTGGATGTGTTGCCAAATAATCTTCCCTCTATTCTCATGTCACTTAACTTTAGTTCAATTGTTTTCCCAACAATGTCCTTTTAGGCTGAATCAAACATGAGCATAGTAATATGTCAAAGTAGCATAGGTCTCAACTCTGCTTTATGACTTAGTCAAAGGTCACATAGGGTACAAAAAAATGACGAGATCAACAAATATTAGTCTATAAGGACTCACATTGTGAAGAAGCAGGGATTTATTCATGCTCAGAATTATGTAGGAGAAAAAATTCTACTACCATATTCCCACTATATGTGACACCCTAAATATATCACAAAATAAAATTACTTGTTCGTATAATCATGCCTTAGAAATAGATTAACCACGTATTTCTGTCATGCATCTCACAAAAACATAAACATGTGTGTACCCAAGCATGCAAAATAAACAAATAAATCACATGAATTTATTAAACTAACATGCTTTCATAATTTTATGTATCCACAAACATGCATTAGAAATAAATAAATTTATCACAAATTAATTTAAACTCAATTCTTTTTTTAACAACTCATTCCTATTATGTATTTCATAAGATATAAATGTGTATGCTAGCATGCTTTTCAGATTGTCGCAATCTGTGCATCAAACAATATATATGCGTGACTAGAACTGTTTAGGATATGGTCTCTCATTCTTTAACATGTCTCATCTTTTAAAGGCCGAACAATTCCCTGTAGCGGGTGGCATTGTCTGGAAAAATTAATTTTTTAGTGCATAAATGATTTCACCTCTCAATTTACAAATTTTCACTGATTATTACCACCAGTGTTAAAGTTAGATTCTTTTACAGACCGATACAGCTTCAGTACTTTTTGAGGCAATGGAATACATAAAATTCCTTCATGAACAGGTTAAGGTACTCGGCTTTTCCGGCTTCAGTTTCATTTCATCTGACTACAGATTACAAAAGTGCTTCGAAATTTTATCTTTGCTGACCAATAAATTTTACTGCTAATAAATGATGACGTTCTTGATACCTAGAAAAGCTAGAAACACATTATTTTTCACACTTTCAGGTCTTGAGTGCTCCATACCTATATGGCAAACCAACGACCCAACCACTGGTGAGTTTTAATTCGTTATATTGTTGAGTATGCTTGTCTTATGGGTTATGTTTGTAAAATAAGTTGTACTTGCTATGAATCATGCTTTCAGGTAGATTGATCTTTCTTTGGCTAATTCGATGAACTGCTATGGTTGCGAATTCCTAAATCTAAACGAATTCTATTATAGGTTTTTGTGATGACACATTTGCAATAGCTGTGTTGTAGTTTTACTGCCTTGAAACAAACTCATAAATTGCTGTTAAATGGCAATTGCTTAGACTATGCTGCCTTGTGAAGATTTGCACAGCATCTGGTTTCTTTAATCTGTGTTCATCAAGTTTGTTGTGTTATGCTGTTGCTATTTTCTTCAAGGAAATGGAAACTTGCAATGGCCTTAATGGTAGAGGCTTGTGTGTCATCCCAATTTCGTTGATTGACGGAGTTGCGAGTAGCAATGGAGCAGATATTTGGGCCCCCATTAAGACCGGTCTGAATTCTAGAAAATCGGTTTCGGACGAAAGTTCAGTGTTAACCTGAGAAGGTTTCATCCTGTTCAAAATGAAGCATTTAACGATGTCCTGTCTGCGCTATTCGCGACTATTTTTTGGACAATGAAACTCTAGGATTCCCTTCATGCCTTAATTCGGTTAGTTTGAAAGAACTTGATGCTTCTGATATGAGATCCTTCCATACGTAGATATAACAAAAAAATGTTGTAAATCGATCATGAGAATTGGAATGTACTAATCTTGGGAAGGTTTTTATTTTATTGTGTCATGTGAAAGTTATTTGTCTGAAGTAAAAAGGCATCATCGATGTAGAATTTAAAATATTCCTTAGATTTGTCAGTTTAGATATTGTGTTATCACGGAATTTCATCTATTGATCCATCCAAGAACATCTATTTTTAATGAATTTAAGAGAGCTATGATAAGCCCAAATATTTTAGGATTTAATTTTATAATATTTGTGTTTATCTATAATTATTATCCTTAATTTCGTGTTTATTTGAATTAATTTTATAATATTTTTAGATTTGAATAAAAAATGAAAAATGCCTCATTTGAGAGATAAGATAATTTTACAAAACTTCAAAAGAAACAAAATTTCAAAAGAAAGGAAATAAATATTATTATATTTTATTATCTTGAGAATATTGAAGTTTTGGAAGAAAATCTATGCATATATGATAGAGAAAAGCTTCAAAACTGAAAAATAAAATCTCTACAATTTTATCTATAATGTTTGAAAATGAAATAGGCTTCAACGAGTTGGAGGATTAGGACATGAAGAAATATAAAAGACATAGTACGTGAGTAGCAAGAAAAAAAAGGCGCAAACAGAGAAAAAGAAAAAGCAGCGCGGAAGAGAGTAGGCAGATGAGAGAGACATGAAGGAGGGGAGGAAGAGAGCATAATAAAGGAGGAGAGAGAAGAAAAGAAAGTAATAGGGAGGCAGAAATGTACCGATAGAAGAGAAGAAAGGGAAGAAAACAGAAATGAACATAGGTGAACAAAAGACTACACCAGAGAGGAAGAGGCAGAAGCATGAGTAATTCCTCAACACGCCAAAGATCGCTGAGAATTCCTCTTATTCCTTCTTTATTTTGTTTTCTTCTATGAAATTAAACATGAATTTTCACTTATGTTTTGAATTTATGGAATAATTTTCTTTAGAATAAGACTACGATAGGGCCAAACAATACTTTGTTTGATATTTGGTTTATTTTCAATATATTATTTTTCTTGATTTTAATTATTGATTAATTTTGACTTAATTTTTTTTGTTAATAGCCGGATCAACTATTTACATGTTTGTTGATTAATCACGAATCGGAAAATGATTGGTTAAATATAGCAACAAAGACGTCATCAACACATGGTTAAATTGACTAGAATAGTGTTCGGTTTCACTGTGCAGTTTTAGGTGAAAACTGAAATTTCACAAAGATTTAATGCATTTAGATCTAATTAAATTCAATTAGAAATAATTGCACTGTTAAATTTAAATAAGTTATTAACTCGAGGAATCGTTTAATAAATAAAATTGGAGATTTCATCATAATTGTTAAGAATTAAATATTTAATTGGATTTTAACATGTCTCAACATAGTAGAGTTTGGTACCATTGTGTGTATTAGTTATTTATTTGAATTTGAATCCCACCTTGATATTTGAATCCCGCGTTTTTAATTGTAATTTTATTTAATACTTTAGATTAATAATCCATATATCATTTTTTATTTATGATGTCTAGCTTAAGTTAAGTGATATAAATTCTAGTAATTAAATTTTAGTCTCTGTGTGATCGATACTTGGACTCATCATCTATTTACTATAACTTGACCTAGTCCGCTTGCTAGATGTATTCCAACCGAAATCGTTGGTCAAGTTTTTGACGCCGTTGCCGGGGACTAATTTATTTAATATTAGAATAAATTGTTTGTTTGAGACTAGACGATTTTTTTTTCTAATTAATTTTTATTTTATTGTGAGGTACTTCGAGATGGATCATTGGGAAGTGTTCATGAATTTTGCCCAACAATACACGGAACCATTCTCTATTGCTTGGGGGAGATTCAATTATTTGGCAACCAAATATCGGTACCATGATTTGTCAAACTACACTCTTATTCGAATTTTCTAGTTTGGATGAAGCGACGAGAAGTTGGGTAAACTATGGAGATTTGACAACTGACAGTCGTTTGTTTAATAGAGATTATAATAGTGCGATGCACTTGTTAGATGATATGGCAAATTTCGACTACCACTGGCACTGTGATCTTTCACTGCAGGGTTGAAGTCACCAATATCTTCCACAATTTTGTCTCAATTTTTTAAACCAACCATTTGAGCAACAAGAAGAGCGTAGTGCACATTTAGATGAAATCATGGCCTAGTGAGCGAAGATGTTCAATGATTCAGCAGAGATAAGTAAGAAATATTTGGAAATTCACATCAACTCTAATAGATTGAGCTTATGGTGCAATCAGTTTCTAAAATCCGCCAAGAGAATGAAGCGATTTTTTCCGATCAATTAATTACCAATCAGGTGTGGATGAATGATGACAACTCAAACAACCAAGGTTTGGAAAATGATTCAAATCATGTAGAAACTTCACCTGAATCTGATCTTCCACAAGTATTTGAGCTGGATGAAGAAAAATTCTTCGAGAAATTCCTATGAGAAGATGAGGCAGAAGTGAAGTTGAAGGATGTAGAAGAACACAAGTCGAAGGATTTGAACTCATATATGGTCTTAACATATATTCCACCAATAGATTCTTTTTCCATCAACACAAACTCAAGAATATTACATCCTCTACGAGCTTTATCATGAATTATATTGTTCTTCCCCTAATAATCAGTTTTTGTCGAGTGTTGCTGGAGCGACGAACTTACAATGTCAATATCATGCTAAGCTCAAGGGCACATATAATCAAGACCCATATGTAATATTGTATGATATTTACTATGGGCGGAAGCCGCTATTTGATGGCTACTTCTCCATAGTCAAGCTATAGACAATGAATTTAGCGCTTGCTCCACTGTCCACTTTACCATCCTTCCCGATACCTCATGGTGAGTCATGATCCTCCCCAGACGGCTGTTGGTGAGAACAACGATTGGATGAGAGAGAAAATAGAGCCTAAACTTCCAAGCAATCATTACCAAGGCTAGAGCTATTTTCTCTACTTCACTGTATCCGAGCTCAGCTCCTTTGAGAGCGTGGATAACATAATATACAGGCTTCTGGTTGGAATCCTCCTCCCGAGTAAGCACAGAACTGACATCGTACTCCGTGGTGGATAAGTAAACAAATTATTTCTCCTCGGGTTCGGGCTTTACCAAAATTGGACGCTCTGCTAGATGATTCTTGAGATCCCTGAATACTTGTTCGCACTTTTCATCCCATCCAAATTTTTTAGCCTTCCGTATGAGCTGAAAGAAAGGATAACTCCTGTGCGCAGACCGGGAGATGAATCGGGAAAGAGCGACAATACTCTCAGTTAACTTTTGTATCTCTCTTATAGATCGAGGGGAGGGCATATCGAGTACCGACTTGATTTTTTCAGGGTTCACTTCAATTCCACGATCTGTTACTAGGAACCCAAAAACTTATCACTTATTACCCCGAAGATGCATTTGGTCAGGTTGAGCTTAATCTCATACTGTAGAAGCGTAGCAAAAGTCTCTTCCAAGTCGGGAATAAAACATGAAATCTCCTGGGACTTGGCCAATATGTCATCTACATAAACTTCAATGTTCTTGCCTAAATGCTTCTTGATGACCCGGTTCATTAGGCGTTGATACGTTGCTCCGGAATTTTTCAATGCGAATGGCATGACCATATAGCAAAATGTGCCTCCAGACATAATAAAGCTGGCTTTGTCTTGATCCGCCTTGGCCAGGGGGATTTGGTGGTACCCCTGATAGGTGTCCATAAAACTGAGCAACTTGAAACCAGAAGTGGAATCCACCAGCTGATCGATCTGGAGAAGAGGATAACAATCCTTAGGACAAGCTTTATTGAGATCCCTGAAATCCACGCGCATTCTCCATTTTGTCATAGTTTTGGGAACCAACACCATATTTGAGAGCCATGGTAGGGAATTGTATCTCTCAAATGTGCTCGGTTTGCAACAGTTCCTTAACATGTGCGTTAATCACCTTGTCTTTTTCCAGACCAAAGTGCATCTTTTTCTGCTTCACAGGTCGGGCTCCTGGGATGATGTTCAACCTATGTTCGGCCACAAGGTGTGAAATCCCGACCAGTTCCTGTTACGACCAAGAAAAAACATTAATTTTAGTTTTTAAACAGTTCAATAGACTAACCCAGGTGGATAAGTCAAGGTCTCGGGCCACCCGGATCTCCTTTACTGGCATGATGTCCACAGTTTCTTGCTCTTGTTCCACTACAAAATGCACTTCCCCCTTCTCCACCCGGGCCCTATTCTTTCCTTTATCTTCCCGTCTTGCCTTCTTCTGATCCACCTTGACCGTTTCCCCATAGCACTTTCGGGAAGATGGTTGATCTCCCCTTACTTCTCCAACCTGATTTCCGAATGGGAATTTGATATTTTGATGGTATGTGGAGGCTACGGCTTTCAATTCATTCATAGCTTGCCAACCCAAGATAATATTGTACGATGACGGGGCATCCACAACTGTGAAAGTAATCATAATAGTTTTTCGTAGTTCTCGGGTGCCCAAGGTTAATGGCTAAATTATTTCTCCTTTCGGGTACACAACATGACCAGCGAAATCAAAAAAGGTTGTTTTTACTGACTCCAAGTGGTGCCCCTGCAAATCCATCTGCATCAGGACTTCCTTGAATATGACGTTAACAGAGCTTCTTGAATCTACAAAGACTCTCATTACGTCGTAGTTAGCAACGCGGGCCTGGATCACTAGAGCGTCATTATGGGAAAGGCTGACTCCTCGGAGATCATCCTGGCCAAAGCTGATGGTCAGCTCACTCCTCCTTTCTTCTTCTACTTCCAAAAAATCTCTCATGCCTCGTGGCTTCTAGGCCCGATTATAATCACCATTCCGTGGAACCACCGGAAATCATTTTGATTACACCTATGGCAGGAGATGAGGCCTTCTTCCGTACTGGCTCTTGGTTTGTTCTTCCACTTGAGGCGCCTCGTGAACCAACGTGTGAGCTAGGCCCTGGACGTTGAGTTGACCAGGGTGGCAACCTCGTTCTATAGTTTGATGGGTTGTACTCTGGTTCGGAGGGGAGACTATATCCCTCTTTCAACATTCGACACTCACTTTTGTCATGAGAACATGTCTTATGGAGGGTGCAAAATCATGTCTTCTCGGACCTAACAAATTGTGAATATGGTTCGGATCCCGTGACTTATCCGAGCTACACTCCTGGACATCCATGTCCCGCGCAATCTTCAAAGGCACAATATGGGAAAAATGCCCTGCATTCACCCTCTTGTGAGCTCTTTCCTTGAGTCTGACTACCCTGTCACCTCTCTCTCTTTTCAAAGCATCTCGCTTTTGCTTCTGAGCTTCTTCCATGTTAATATACTTTTCTGCCCGAGCCAGAAGATCCTCAAAGTCCCCGGGCAGTTTCTTGGTTAATGAGAGAAAAAAATCCCCCTCCCGTATTCCCTGTGTGAATGTTGTAGTTTTTGTTTTAGAGGCGCAGGAGGGGACATCAAGAGCGACTCGATTGAATCTTTTTATGTATGCCCTTAAATTTTCTTCAGGGCTCTTTACCTCGAAATGGCTGAAAGTGGTTGTCTTATACTTCTTCCTGCTACTAAAATGGTGTAAAAATAATTTTTGAAAATCCTCGAAAGACTGAATACTCTGAGAGGACAATCCTTCAAACCATCTATGGGCTAAGTCAACCAGAGTAGTCAAGAACATCTCGCCCGGTTCGAGAATATGGCTATGTTGTACTGTTATGAGGACATGATCACGCCAATGATGCGACCGGGTAAAAATGAGTGCAAAATATGTGGGCAATTTCACGAGGTCGGGTTATGCAAATGATGAGGGATGAGAGCACAGCGAGATGCGTCCAAACTATATATTTTTCTCCCGAGAAAAGCTGGTGCTGACCTACAAACACGAAGATAACCAGATAAATAATATCAAAAAAATTCTTGTGAGATGGTCTCACGGATCAATTTTATGAAACGAGTATTCTATTTGGGTTTCTCATTTAAAAATATTATTTTTTATGCCAAAAATATTATGTTTTTTTATTGTAAATATTGATAGGGTTGACTCGTCTTACGAATAAAGATCCGTGAGACCTCGTCTCACAAAATACCAACACAAATAATATTGTGGAGGAATTTTGGATGAAATAAATCATGCGAGGTCAATTTTTAAATGGCCCTCCCATCCTTGGCCCTGTTTCGGAAACTGATGAAAAATAATATTGTCAAAATTGCTCAAAAATTCCTCTAGTGTTCGGGTCCGCACATGCATGAACAATTATGTTCGAAAGTGTTGAAGAATCTGAATGTTTGACCCAACATTTGGAAACCTTGATGCACATATTTATTATTGACTTAACCGAACAAAATACATTTATCCTAGACACTAAAATGTTCAATTACGGTTTGGTTCAATTTTTAAAATAAAATTCGAAGCAAACCATATTTATCGTTTTCATAAAATTTAAAATCAAACCATGAATTATTTATAACAATACATTTCCTTTGGTCTAGTTTGAGTGATTTATATCAAGTTTGGAGTTTTATAATGGATTATTATATGAGATATTACAATTTGAAAATGTAACAATTGACACTTGATGAAAATGTTAACATTTTATTATTTGGTCATGAGCTAGATTTATGATAAGTAAAATATCATATATTAAAATATTGATACAAGTTACCGACTTTGCAATTTATATATAAAAAATCTAAACTTCTAGAGTCGTGATTATATTTATTTGGGATAAAGTATAAAATAAATAAATTGTCAATGTATTTAGGTTTTATACAAAGTTCATAAATAAAAAAATAAATAAAACCAAAATTTAGATAAAATATTTCTATATTTAAGAAAAATCACACTAACTTAACATAATTTTTTTAAATTAATGTAATTTTTTTGGATTGGTTTGATTCATTTTATTTTTATCCAAAACTTGGGAATTTTGAGTGAAGAAATGACTGCGATAACACCTGCAAACAAGAAAGGAACTCGTGAATGGACGTCGAAGGGGTGTCTGACGTAGCCACAACCATACAAATTTTTTCGATTTGATTGATTTTAAAATCAATTCAAACTATGATTGTAACGAACCGTATTTTACACTACTTAAAATTTGCGGAAAAATTAAAAATTTTCTTAAATAAAACATTCATACGGTCGTCACTCAACATTCATAAAAATAAATCTCACAATCATCTGTTACCAATAAAATTTTGCTAAAATAAACTGTCTCAAAACGTCTCACGTTCAAATCAAAACATCAGAGTATTTTAAAAATTTGCATAAACATAAACTTGCGGTCCTCGGGTTTAGCCTGCCACTCAGCCCAAGCCTGTCCCTTGGTCATCACCTCCCGTCTCCTCAACATAGTCACCTGCATCAATCAAGTCTAGTGAGTCTAAAGACTCAACACGTATAAACTGGAATAACGAGTACTACATAATAAGATCGCATGCAACTTTAAAATAGGACATACATAATTGAAACTTGAACTTGCGCATAAAAACTTGAACATACGTACATACATACTTCGACGTGCCATAACTCAAACTTTCATAAACATACTGCATACGTAAACATAAATAACGTCATCATTTTTGCGTAGAGGATGTTTCAAAGCAAGTGACCCATAACGTAAAAGAGCCTGATCAGACTATACCACAGTACTGGGCTGACATGGACGTATCCACTGCCGCATACATAATATCCCTGTTCATAATTTAACAGGCCAGTTGATCCACGTTCATAATTTAACGCTTCACAACCACGATCTAACCCGTTCATAATTTAACGGGCGGATTGGTCCCCGTTCATAATTTAACGATTTCCAATCCTAACATAACTTGGTCACAAGACATTTAGCATACCTCAAAAACTTAACATATTTTATTGCACGTCATACATACTTACTTGGCGTTGAGGGATTCGTTGGGCTTCGATCGGGGCCGTTGCTGCAACATACTAACATAAACTTGTATGCTCAACTCACATAACTTAACGTAGAAATCATACTTACTCTCGAGTTCGATCATTACTTAGGACGTTCTAAAATTTCCCATGACACGACCTCGATAATCCTTGCCCTAAATCATGACATCAACCTCAAAACAAACTATATTATTTTTCCCAAAAAATAGAAGGACACGGACCCCGTATCTACATCCGTGTAGGGGTCCGTGTAGGTACTGGAAGTAGACACCGAAAGGAAGCAAAGGCACGGACCCCGTGTCAGGGTCCGGGTGAGGGTCCGTGTAGGCACTGGAAAAAGACAATAAGTGAAACCCAAAGGCACGGACCCCGTGCCCTCATCCGTGTAGGGGTCCGTGTAGATACTGGAAAAAGACGTCGAGGAGAAAACAAAGGCACGGACCCCGTGTCAGGGTCCGTGTACGGGTCCGTGTACCCACTGTGATCGCGAACTTACGAAAATTCTGAACACCCAATGCTTATCCTTCTAGACTCGATTATACGGACCAAGCACCAACACCTCGAGACTCATCCTAGCATACCATAACATAAACCCAAATTGTACAAACGTTTCAAAACAACAGTGTTCGCTCTACGACACCCACGACCCAAAATATGGCAATTGACATCAAACTGTCTCCTACGACTTCCAATTAGCTCGAGTGCCTATCGACATGAAACGTAACCTCAAAAACACTCTTAACATCATTACTAACATACCCGTACGCAGCAACAATCGCCCGTCGATTTCCAACGAAGCCTGCAACTTAAAACTTCAAGAAACGTATCAATAACATAATTTTCTTAAATTTCAGTTTGCGCAGTTGCACGGAAAATATCATAACTCACTCATTTTTCGTCCAAAAATTTCGAATCATATATCAAATCGAAGGTATCGAAAATTTCTACGTTTTTGCCGTTGAAAGTTTTCCCAAAATATGAACGGAATAATCGCAGTTTTGACATGAACAGTAAAAACGAGTTTTAGATCTAAAAATTTTCCTTCGCAATTGATCCGATTCATGATCCGCTTAAACTACTATCATCATACATAACTTTTACGCATAAAAACAATGCAATACAATATATGACTTGATCGACACAGCAAGAACAGATTATACGTGCCTTTTTGATATTTAAAAGTACCGTACGACGACACCGAAGCGGAGATGGAGCGAGGCTTGATCCGGGACGATTGTGACGCTAAAATTCTTTGAAGAAAATTCACAAAGCTTGCTGGAAAAGTTCAGAGGAGGGGGCGGCTGCTATGGGGAGAAAAACCCTAGAATTTTCTCTCTTAAAAATAAAAAAATCTGAAACGTAAGGTGAGTGTGTGTGTTTAGTGTGTGTAAAAACGTGTAAGTGTGTGTGAGTGTGTGTAACGTGTGTGTGTGTTTTAATTAGGAGAAACTCTAGCTAAATAGACTATTTAAAATACTAATAAAAGTTAACACACACTAATTTAATCAAACTCTACAATTAAAATAATTACACACCAATTTTAAAAGTTTCAAACTCTTGAATATCTAAATACACAATAATGTTTTAAAATATTAAAACTTGATAACTTAATAAATTTCCCCATCCTCAACTTAAAATAAAATACCACATTTTAAATTGCCAAAAATCGTCACCGGGTCTTTTCCTCAATCCCGCTTCGAATAATCGCCTGAAACATGAAACTCGAAAAACGTTTTAACGTGCATCGCATAAACATAATTAATTTAAAATAATGCATTTAAATAAATCATGCATCGCCGAAACTCATTTAAAATTAATTTAAATGATTTAATAATTAAATGAATGCATGGGTTATACGTGTATTAAATTTGGGCACTACAGTTCCTCCCCCACTTATAAAAATTTCGTCCTCGAAACTAAGTCTTACCGAATAACTCCGGGTAGCGAAGTCTCATGTCGGCCTCTGATTCCCAAGTGGCTTCTTCCACCGATTGATTCAGCCATTGAACTTTGACCAACTTGGTCGTCTTGTTCCGAAGTCTGCGCTCCTGTCTGTCTAGGATTTGGACTGGTTTCTCCTCGTAAGACAGGTCTGGAGTCAACTGCAGTGGCTCATAACTCAGAACATGAGAAGGATTAGCCAAATATTTTCTTAGCATCGAGACATGGAACACATTGTGCACCCCGGCCAGATTCGGCGGAAGGGCTACACGATACGCTAGCGTCCCAACTCTGTCCAAGATCTCAAACGGTCCAATAAACCTCGGACTCAACTTGCCTCTCTTTCCAAATCTCATAACACCCTTCATAGGTGCTATCTTGACGAAAACGTGATCACCCACTGAAAATTCGAGATCTCTCCTCCTCTTATCAGCATAACTCTTCTGACGGCTCTGGGCGGTCTTCATTCTGTCCCGAATCTTGACCACCACGTCTGCAGTCTGCTGAACTATTTCTGGGCCAAGTTCTGTCCTCTCACCAACTTCATCCCAATGAACTGGTGATCTGCACCTCCTCCCGTACAACGCCTCATAGGGAGCCATACCAATAGATGCTTGGAAGCTGTTGTTGTATGTGAACTCCACTAGAGGTAGTCTAGACTCCCAAGTTCCTTGAAAATCAATCATGCACGCCCTTAGCAAGTCCTCTAAAACTTGAATCACTCGCTCAGACTGGCCATCTGTCTGCGGGTGAAACGCTGTACTGAAAAGCAACTTCGTCCCCATGGCTGCATGTAAGCTCTTCCAGAAGGACGATGTAAACCTCGGGTCCCTGTCGGACACAATAGAGACTGGGAAACCATGCAACCGGACGATCTCCTGGATATAAAGATCCGCATACTGGGTCATGGAGAAAGTCGTCTTCACTGGCAGGAAATGCGCTGATTTAGTGAGTCGGTCCACTATAACCCAAATAGAATTTGATCCTCTGACTGATCTCGGCAACCCAACAACAAAATCCATAGTAATGTTCTCCCACTTCCACTCGGGGATGGGGAGTGACTTTACCAACCCTGCTGGTCTCTGATGTTCAGCTTTTACTTGCTGACAAGTGAGACATTCTGATACGAACCTACGGATGTCTCGCTTCATCCCTGGCCACCAATACAATAACTGAAGGTCTTTGTACATCTTGGTGCCTCCTGGGTGAATGGAATACGGAGATGCGTGTGCCTCTGTCAAAATATCCTGTCTGATCGAACCAACACTAGGCACCCACATTCTACCTCTGTATCTCACAATGCCGTCTGAAACTGTGTACAGCACACTGCCCTTGGCTTCGTCTTTCAGTCTCCATTTCTGTAACTGCTCATCTGAAGACTGACCTGCTCGGATTCGGTCTAGCAAATCAGATTTGACTGTCAGATTAGACAGCCTAGGAGCCTTGCCATCACGATAAATCTCTAGACCAAACTTCTGAATCTCCGACTGTAGTGGTCTCTGAGCTGTCAACTGAGCTACCACTGCCACTTTTCTGCTCAAGGCGTCTGTGACAACATTAGCTTTTCCCGGATGGTAGCTAATCTCGCAGTCGTAATCTTTCACAAGTTCTAACCACCGTCTCTGTCTCATATTCAACTCTTTCTGCGTGAAGAAATATTTGAGACTCTTGTGGTCGGTGAAAATCTGGCATTTCTCGCCGTATAGGTAGTGTCTCCAAATTTTCAATGCAAAGACAACGGCGGCTAATTCCAAATCGTGAGTCGGGTAGTTCTTCTCATGCACCTTTAACTGTCTGGAAGCATAAGCTATGACCCGACCTTGCTGCATCAACACTGCGCCTAATCCGAGCTTAGATGCATCGGTATAAAGCACAAACTCGCCTTGCCCTGTCGGCATGGTTAGCACTGGCGCTGAAATAAGAGCTTGCTTCAAGGTGTCGAAGCTCTTCTGACATTCCTTGCTCCACACAAACTTTGCATTTTTCTTGGTTAGTGAGGTGAGCGGCACTGCTATGGACGAAAATCCCTTAATAAACTTACGGTAATAGCCTGCTAAACCCAAAAAGCTGCGGATTTCAGATGCGTTCTTTGGCTCAACCCATTCTTTAACAGCTGCCACCTTCGATGGGTCCACCTCAATACCACTGCTGGATACTATATGCCCCAAAAATACAACTTTCTGCAGCCAAAATTCACACTTACTGAACTTCGCAAATAACTTGCGACTCTGCAAGGTCTGCAAAACTGTCCTCAAATGCTGGTTGTGCTCCTCATGGCTCTTCGAGTAAATAAGAATGTCGTCAATGAATACTATGACGAATTGATCGAGGAACGGCTGAAATACTCGGTTCATGAGATCCATGAAAATTGCTGGAGCGTTGGTCAATCCAAACGGCATTACTAAGAACTCGTAATGCCCGTATCTGGTCCTGAAAGCTGTCTTATGAACATCTGCATCCTTAACTTTAAGCTGATGATACCCTGATCGAAGATCTATCTTAGAGAACACGGTAGCTCCCTGCAACTGATCGAACAAGTCTTCGATTCTAGGCAACGGGTATTTGTTCTTAATCGTTACCTTGTTTAGTTCACGGTAATCGATGCACAACCTCATGCTCTCATCCTTCTTCTTCACAAAGAGCACTGGTGCGCCCCACGGTGAGAAACTGGGGCGGATAAAGCCTTTGTCGAGGAGCTCTTGAATCTGCTGCTTGAGCTCTAACATCTCAGCTGGAGCTAACCTGTATGGCGCCTTAGAGATTGGCGCTGTGCCTGGCACGAAATCGATTGCAAATCCCACCTCTCTCTCTGGTGGAAGGCCGGTGACGTCATCAGGAAAGACGTCTGGAAATTCTTCGACTACAGGTACCTCTGACAGAGATGGAGTGGGCACGTCAGGCGCTGAAATAATACTAGCCAAAAAGGCCTGACATCCCTTGGAGATCAAACTTCTCGCCTGCATGCATGAAATCATGCGAGAAAAGCTTCTCCATCTGGCTGGCTCAAAAAGAAATTGCTCCATGCCCGGCGGTCTAACTAAAACTGACCTCTTCTGAAAATCTATCAGAACTCTATTCTTAGTCAACCAGTCCATGCCCAAGATAATGTCGAATTCTGGCATCGGCAATATGATTAAATCTGCATACACTAGGTGGCCATGCAGTTCTAGGTCGATATCTCTGACCACACTGGTAGCTAACAGCTCTTCCCCTGATGGGACCACTACCGGAAAATTCACGTCTAGGCCAATGGACTTGAGGTCTAAATGATTGGCAAACGTCTCTGATATGAAGGAGTGTGTGGCTCCATAATCTATCAGTGCAGTCGTAGCTAATCTCTTTATGAAAATATTCCCTGAGAAGCGTTAGCACAACACAACTTATACCCCAAGACACTAACAAGATAGTAACCCAAATATACTCAAACAATACTAGCATCCTACTTATCCCAAGTAAACTTCCACATGCAAATCAAATAGTACTGAACTTAGGTAGAAAAGTTTACCGGTAAGTAAAGTGGTGTCTGGGTCCGCCTCCTGTGCATGCATGGCAAATACCCTGCCCTGGGTTGGCTGCTTCCACTGCGGGCACTCCTTCAGCATATGATCTGTAGCTCCACACTTGAAGCACCTGCCAGATCCATACAAGCACTGTCCCGGGTGCTGACGATTGCATTTAGGACACACGGGGAAGGCAACGGGCTTCTGAGGCGTCCCTTGCTGCTGAACTGGACCCTTGCCCTTTGGTGGTCCATGATAACGCTTCTTCGCTGGCGGCCCCGGATACGGTTTCTTAAAGTGGGGTCGCTGATTCTGCTGCTGATGGTGAGGCTGCGGTGGAGCCTGATAGGGCCTCTTGCCCTGCCTGTCAGACTCAATATCTCGCTGGTCCTGCTCTGCCGCCAAAGCTCGGGACACGGCGACTGCATAAGAAGTGGGACCAGCTACTCGGACGTCACGGCGTAGGATCGGCCGCAGACCATTCAGAAAATGCCTCAACTTTGCTTGGGCATCATTCGCAATGAGGGGCACGAAGTGACACCCCCGCTCAAACTTTCTCACAAACTCTGCCACGCTACTATCTCCTTGCCGCAGCGTCATGAACTCGTTGGTGAGTCGGGTTCGTACTTCCTCAGTGAAGTACTTGGAGTAGAACACCTCCTTAAAACCATTCCAAGGCAGCACCTGTAAATTGACTGCCACTGACGCACTCTCCCACCATAGCCTGGCGTCTCCAGTTAATAAGAAAATGGCACAACGTACCCTATCAGCATCCGCCAGCTCCATAAAGTCGAAAATCACTTCGATGGACTTGATCCACCCTTCAGCTATCATCGGGTCAGTGGTACCCGCAAACTCCTTCGGACTCATCCTCCGGAACCTCTCATATACCGCCTCAGGTCTAGGCCTCTCCTCGGGGCCTACAGCAGTCTGGTTCCTCGCAAACTGCGCGAAGAACTGCGTCATGCCTGCAAGCATCTGCGCCTGCATATCTGGATGTGGTGGTGGAGGTGGAGGATTGGCTCTTTCCTCCTCTCGGTGCTCCCTGTCCTCAGTCCTATCTTCCTGGTTAACCATACGTCTAGGAGGCATACTGTTCCAACAATTACCCAACACGTAAACCCAACATGCATGAATATAATACCAATATCATAAGATGCACAAAATTTGAACTTTAAAACATAAACATGCTGAAATCATGATCTAATGCATAGTACATAGCGTAACTCAAAACTTTAAAACTTACAGACTTGAGGTGTGACTTCGAGAGCTTCTTGCGACTGGCAGTAGGCGTAACCCTTTACAAGAACCTGGCTCTGATACCAACTGTAACGAACCGTATTTTACACTACTTAAAATTTGCGGAAAAATTAAAAATTTTCTTAAATAAAACATTCATACGGTCGTCACTCAACATTCATAAAAATAAATCTCACAATCATCCGTTACCAATAAAATTTTGCTAAAATAAACTGTCTCAAAACGTCTCACGTTCAAATCAAAACATCAGAGTATTTTAAAAATTTGCATAAACATAAACTTGCGGTCCTCGGGTTTAGCCTGCCACTCAGCCCAAGCCTGCCCCTTGGTCATCACCTCCCGTCTCCTCAACATAGTCACCTGCATCGATCAAGTCTAGTGAGTCTAAAGACTCAACACGTATAAACTGGAATAACGAGTACTACATAATAAGATCGCATGCAACTTTAAAATAGGACATACATAATTGAAACTTGAACTTGCGCATTAAAACTTGAACATACGTACATACATACTTCGACGTGCCATAACTCAAACTTTCATAAACATACTGCATACGTAAACATAAATAACGTCATCATTTTTGCGTAGAGGATGTTTCAAAGCAAGTGACCCATAACGTAAAAGAGCTTGATCAGACTATACCACAGTACTGGGCTGACATGGACGTATCCACTGCCGCATACATAAGATCCCTGTTCATAATTTAACAGGCCAGTTGATCCACGTTCATAATTTAACGCTTCACAACCACGATCTAACCCGTTCATAATTTAACGGGCGGATTGGTCCCCGTTCATAATTTAACGATTTCCAATCCTAACATAACTTGGTCACAAGACATTTAGCATACCTCAAAAACTTAACATATTTTATTGCACGTCATACATACTTACTTGGCGTTGAGGGATTCGTTGGGCTTCGATCGGGGCCGTTGCTGCAACATACTAACATAAACTTGTATGCTCAACTCACATAACTTAACGTAGAAATCATACTTACTCTCGAGTTCGATCATTACTTAGGACGTTCTAAAATTTCCCATGACACGACCTCGATAATCCTTGCCCTAAATCATGACATCAACCTCAAAACAAACTATATTATTTTTCCCAAAAAATAGAAGGACACGGACCCCGTACCTACATCCGTGTAGGGGTCCGTGTAGGTACTGGAAGTAGACACCGAAAGGAAGCAAAGGCACGGACCCCGTGTCAGGGTCCGGGTGAGGGTCCGTGTAGGCACTGGAAAAAGACAATAAGTGAAACCCAAAGGCACGGACCCCGTGCCCTCATCCGTGTAGGGGTCCGTGTAGATACTGGAAAAAGACGTCGAGGAGAAAACAAAGGCACGGACCCCGTGTCAGGGTCCGTGTACGGGTCCGTGTACCCACTGTGATCGCGAACTTACGAAAATTCTGAACACCCAATGCTTATCCTTCTAGACTCGATTATACGGACCAAGCACCAACACCTCGAGACTCATCCTAGCATACCATAACATAAACCCAAATTGTACAAACGTTTCAAAACAACAGTGTTCGCTCTACGACACCCACGACCCAAAATATGGCAATTGACATCAAACTGTCTCCTACGACTTCCAATTAGCTCGAGTGCCTATCGACATGAAATGTAACCTCAAAAACACTCTTAACATCATTACTAACATACCCGTACGCAGCAACAATCGCCCGTCGATTTCCAACGAAACCTGCAACTTAAAACTTCAAGAAACGTATCAATAACATAATTTTCTTAAATTTCAGTTTGCGCAGTTGCACGGAAAATATCATAACTCACTCATTTTTCGTCCAAAAATTTCGAATCATATATCAAATCGAAGGTATCGAAAATTTCTACGTTTTTGCCGTTGAAAGTTTTCCCAAAATATGAACGGAATAATCGCAGTTTTGACATGAACAGTAAAAACGAGTTTTAGATCTAAAAATTTTCCTTCGCAATTGATCCGATTCATGATCCGCTTAAACTACTATCATCATACATAACTTTTACGCATAAAAACAATGCAATACAATATATGACTTGATCGACACAGCAAGAACAGATTATACGTGCCTTTTTGATATTTAAAAGTACCGTACGACGACACCGAAGCGGAGATGGAGCGAGGCTTGATCCGGGACGATTGTGACGTTAAAATTCTTTGAAGAAAATTCACAAAGCTTGCTGGAAAAGTTCAGAGGAGGGGGCGGCTGCTATGGGGAGAAAAACCCTAGAATTTTCTCTCTTAAAAATAAAAAAATCTGAAACGTAAGGTGAGTGTGTGTGTTTAGTGTGTGTAAAAACGTGTAAGTGTGTGTGAGTGTGTGTAACATGTGTGTGTGTTTTAATTAGGAGAAACTCTAGCTAAATAGACTATTTAAAATACTAATAAAAGTTAACACACACTAATTTAATCAAACTCTACAATTAAAATAATTACACACCAATTTTAAAAGTTTCAAACTCTTGAATATCTAAATACACAATAATGTTTTAAAATATTAAAACTTGATAACTTAATAAATTTCTCCATCCTCAACTTAAAATAAAATACCACATTTTAAATTGCCAAAAATCGTCACCGGGTCTTTTCCTCAATCCCGCTTCGAATAATCGCCTGAAACATGAAACTCGAAAAACGTTTTAACGTGCATCGCATAAACATAATTAATTTAAAATAATGCATTTAAATAAATCATGCATCGCCGAAACTCATTTAAAATTAATTTAAATGATTTAATAATTAAATGAATGCATGGGTTATACGTGTATTAAATTTGGGCACTACAATGATTGAGTCAAAAAAGATCCCAGAATGTACGATTTGGTTTGGTTTTACATTTTGGTTCGATTTATGAACACTCTAGTATGCACACTGATGGAAGACATTCATAGAAATTATTTTTGGAACTCCAAGCAAGTTTCTTGACTTGTATGAATGACAAAATTGAAGTAAACTTCATATCAAGTTATGCAATTTCAACAAGTAGATTTCAAATACATCCAAAATATGTCATTTGAAATGCATCCCTCGATAATTTTAATAATTCAAATCAAATACATCTAGACTAATGTCACTTATTGGAATCGGACCCTAAATTTTTAGTGAGTATCACCCATTATTTCCTTAAATTAATAAGGTGACAATAAAAGTTTGTATGAACTAAAAACACGTACTAAACGTACCAAATTACTGGTGTTGAAATAAGGACTGAGATATCTGGTTAAGGTATACTCACTGATCAAGTTAGTCCGAGCCCTCGAAGGTTGAGTAAACAAATAAGGTTAGTTTAACATTGCCAGCTTGTATGAAAAAACTTGACCAATATTCACTCTCGTCGGGGAAAAAATCTCCGAATAATGAGGGTTTCAATCACCATTGGTCAGTAATTTTTACATTATTACTACTAAATTCAGCTATAGAAGTACACTCGTGAGCTTCCCCACCACAACCAACCGACTTTCAAACATGGATTTGGATTTGAAAATCTTTGTTTTAATCTTTGTTTTAATCGTTTGGTTAGTTAGAACTTAAAAAATGGAATTGGATTTTAAGAGATTTTAACATATTTGACTGGATTTTATTGTCTATAAACAAATCTTCTCAACAAATTTTTTTAATTATTATCTTTTTATCATCTGTAGATAGATGTTGTCATGCTTAAATTAAATGACAAATTTATTTATTTTTATTTTGCATATTTGATTCTTAAGATATATTGTTATAAGCTGAATATTGAACAATTCTTTATCAACAATAATTTATTTTTCTATTTATAAAATTAAGATATGGTTGATAGTTTAATTTGAAATAATTTATTTCGTAGATAATAAAATTTGAATATTTAGATCTTAAGTTTGATTATTTATTTTAATAATTCATTTTTGTGTTCATTAACAGTAGTTAATTAGTTATATAATAAATTATTTAGTTTATATAACACAAATATATAATTGAGAGAAATATATGATAAAATTAATTTTAATTTTTCGAATTTTTTTTATAATATGAATAATATATTTTAAATATTGATTTATGTAAAAGATAATTAAAGTTATTTTAGTAAAAGTTTAAATTTCCAAATTCAAATATTGTTTTCTTCAAACAAGAAATTAATTCTAAATATAATTTTTAAATTTCAAAATAGAATTCCAAAAATATGGATTTTCAAATCCAAATCTACTTCTAAATCCAAATCCAAAATATAAAAAATCCAAACACACTGTAAGTGTTTATAGATTCTAGCTTGACCTGTTGATAAACTCAATTATCATCTTTTTGTTTTCCATTTCTAGAGAGACACAGAGGCGAATGAATTATTGATAATATCTGCATGTGATGAAACTCCACAGCAGCAATTACTATACAGCAAGCAATTCGCAGCGGCTATCTTGTGCAAACAAGATCCAAGATTGCTGCTCTTTCAAATTCAAGATGAAGAAAAAGGGCTCTGTTTGTGCATCAAGATCCAAGATTGCTGCTCTTTTCAAATTCAAGATGGCGAAAAAGGGACGATGGATTAATTATCAGTAACCACAGATTCACAATTCCATATAATATAGATACTTAAACACACTACAAAGGGCAACTATTACCCCATAATTATAATCCAAAGTACATGATCGATCATTTGTTTCGATTGTTGAAGCTCATTTTCTCAAAGTACTTAATTGAGAGCAATGAAAGGGAAAGATTCACCTCATCCTTTCCCCATCTAGCCTTAGGCGTAGCTGTAGTCTGCGACTGTGGTTCCGGAGCGAGTGGAATGCAAGGCCACGAAGAAGTGACCGGCGACGTTGAAGAAGATGGCTTCAGCAGAGGCCAGAGATGGCTAGAGTATAGTTGCCGGAATCCACCGAGGGCTAAAACGACAGCTCGCAGCTGAATCGGGCTGCGATGGTAGTGTCTGGTGCAGATCAACTCCCAGATCCGCTCGTCCTGAGCCGTCCTCTTCCATTGCCGGTTGACGCAAGAAGCCTTAGCTAAGTTGCGCCCGTCGTCCACGTGCCTAAGCACCTCGTACAACAGGTTGTCATCTAGCAGCGCGGCTTCTGCTGCTAGCGGCATCCCTCCTTCTTCCTCCTCTTTCCCTTCTGGCCTGATTTTCTTCTTCGTGTCTTCATCCACGGAGGCGGAGGAATCGGTGTCTCCGGCGGCGAGCGGACGTTTCATTTGTCGGATCGGATCCAATGTCTAGGGATTTGAGGGTTTTGTTGGGGGATAAGTGAAAGAGGACACTGATCTGATAATTGTGGTGGTTTGTGATGGGGCCTGAATCGTACGAATTGACTGGTTTACCCCACCAAGAGAAATACATAGCCTCCCTGGACTCAACTTGTACTTTTAAAATCAAGAAAACTAATTAAAATCTAATAACTTTCGAGAAAAATAACCTTTTCAGATTGAAGAATGACAGAGTACACCTCAATCAATCAAGTATAAAATGAATCAATTCGAGTTTACCCACTAAATATTTGATTTATATTCAATTATGAAATTCAGACCGGACTCGAACATGTTCAAAAATTTTTTAATTGATTCAGATTCAAGCTCAAATTATTTTATTTAAATTATCATGAACTGCTCACAAATTTTAATATTTTTATTAACATGATAAAATTAAATATTAAATAAATAAATTTCAAAACATTAAATATTTATTTTCGATTAATAACTCGAAATACTTGCAAATACATTCAAACATTTTGATTCAAACTCGCAATTTTTATCAGCTCAAACATATTTAACTTTAACCTTAAAAAAATTTCATGTTAGACTAGATTGATTCATCTGCACTCTTGCTCTCATTTGACCTAACTTCCTACCATTCCCAGCATTTTCACTCTACGTAATCATTAAAAATTACAAAGATTTATTGAACTTGGGCACTTCAGATTAATTATGTACTTATCTCGTATAAAATTACATGACATTTATATATTGCATAATACAATAGCGCACACGGTGTGTAACACTAGCCAGTGTGTGTGTGTGTGTGTGTGTGTATATATATATATTCTAAATAAGCTTACATATTCTAAAAATTTAACATTTTATCCTAGTTATAAATAAGGAAAAATGTTGCTACTACAGATTTCTGATGCTCCTTAATCCTTGTTTTCACTAAAGTGTTCTAGTAACGACTTTTTCTTCCTGTACGGGTTAATCAAAAGAATGTGGGGTCAAAGGATGCGTTAACCTAACCTCTCTAGTCTCTACTTGGGTTCTAAAACAGATAACAGCAATAAGCAATCCACCCTTCTGTTTCCTGGAAAGCCTGTCCGAAGTTTTCAATAAAACTGTTAAAACATCATTCAAGACTAACTAGGAAAGTAACTTAACTAGACTAATTAGGTTTATTTGCACTTGGTTTTTCACTTGCACCTCTAACAATCAACACTGACACTACCTTAAACTTCAATCCCTAATCTTCTGATAACGTTGCACAAACCATTTCTTTAACATGCTTGCTTCTTATTTCCAAGCACGCTTGTGTACCCACTACTTCACCTTGAAATTACAAATAAATTAAATAATAATAACGATGATGATGATAACAACAACAAAAATAACGATCTTACCGTGAGTTTGGTATATTAATTTGAAATGCACCTCATCGACATGTTCTTTAGGCAGATCAAGCTTGCCGCTAACTTATCCTAGTTATTAAAAGCCCACAAACATGCCCAGGGACAATCCTTTAATGAGGCACACCTCTGGGGCGTAAAACATGTGTCTTGACGCAGTTAAAGGCTCAAGGCACATTTTAAGTTTGCCTCAAATGAGAAGATTGCATTTTTTCGTGATATCCAATGTATAGTCATTCATATCTATGTATACTAAAAAAAATTTATTTCATCATTATTCAACAGCTTATATGTAATATACTAGATGCTAGTGGACACAATTCTCTGACTACATCTCATTGATCTCAATTCTTAACTATGCACCTAACTTCAAGTGTGAATCTTAACCAGATTCCTGGCCCTAGTTTTTATTGGATTGTGCGCATTCAATAACTATGAAACTGACTACTAACCTCAAATGTGAGCTCAATCCTACACTCTTGAAAGGAAATCAAGAAAAGGCTAGACTGGCGTGAATCTACCAACACCATTAGCTAAATTAAAGCATAATTACAGCAAGAACCACTCGCCCATGACTCTTACTTCCCCAACAACAAAAAAACACTTTGATTGAAATCAATAATGGGAAAAATCTACTACTTGTGGAGCAGTCCTAAAAGAGACAGAAATCCACAAAAATATGCACAAAAAATATACACATCCTGAGGCCAAATTCAAGAAATATGGTGTTTCTATTATATTATCAAAAAAGGATCCAGATAACAATAGAGGAAGATAGACATCGGCATAGAAAAACATCACAAACCGATTACAAAAAGAAGTCCACCATAATTAAAAAGAAAAGGATAAGCTAATTTTTTTCATGGAGGAGAGTTTACTTATTCATCGTCAGCAACCGACTCGATTTTCTCACTATGAGGCGGAGCGGTGGATCCCGCATCCTCCTCCTCATCCTTGAGCGTCGGCTCATTCGCCGGCTGCGCTGCCGGAGCCCCCGATTCACCAGATCTGGCCTTCACAGTCTCCAGCATTCTCTTGCTGATTTCCTTGGAATATACCTGGAGAATCTCGATCCCGTCATCATCGGTAGCAGCCGTGGCACCGATCGATTCGAAGGCCTCCTCCTCGATACGCTTCGCCACATCAACGGCCTCCTCGCGTGAAAGGGTGCCGTAGCGCTTGGACAGAATGGAGGTGGAAGATAGGGTTTCGACAAGGCGGTTTCTCACGGCGTCGCGAGTTCGTTCAGTCGGTGGCCAAATGCTGAAAGAAACATTAGTGTGTTTCGGGGCGGCGGTAGTACTGGTGGCGTCAAGCTGAGGTTCGGCTTCTGCCATGGTGGTGGCGGAGGTGGCTTTCAGGCGGTTTTGGTAAGATTAGGTCTCAGAGTTGCTGGAGATTAATGTACGCAAATGTCACAAATAAGCTAAAAATCCTGATCTCAGTTTCAATTAAAATATTAAATAATTTTATTTTAAAACTAAAGTTTATTAACCTATACTATATTATATCATATTATATTATGAAAATTGATATTTAAACATATTTCTTCTCATTTGTACTTCATTTTTCAATATTATGAAAATTGATATTTAAACATATTTCTTCTCATTTGTACTTCATTTTTCAATAAATTTAAGACATAAATTATAGTGTAGATAATATAATATTAACTTTTCTATAACGTATAATAGAATGATGATTGATGTGTGACTATTTATGATAATTCTCCAAAATTATATTAATTTACTAGAAAACTCACTTCTGCCAACAACACGATCTAATACCTTTTGAAAATAAGACAAATTTACGCATGAACATCTACATATTTTTTGTTTTTAAAAGAAACACGTTTACATAATTAGCAGCATGAATTAAAGACAACAACTTGTGTGAGACGGTCTTACAGATCGTATTTTGTGAGACGGATCTCTTATTTGGGTCATCCATAAAAAAATATTACTTTTTATGCTGAGAATATTAATTTTTATGTTAAGAATCGATAGAATTGACCTGTGTCACAGATAAAAATTCATGAGAACGTCACATAAGAAATCTACTCTGAATTAAATGAATAATTGACTTTTTTTGTCACTCCTTTAAGATATTTGAGAATATTTTAGTTGATTGAATAATCATTTGTTGTAAAATAAAAAATACATCATCGACTAAAAGATGTTTGATTAAATTTATTTGAAACAACAAGTTCTTATGTCTTATAAGATGTTTTATGAATTTATAAGTTACATTGTCTTATTTTAAAAATAAGTTGTCAAAGTATTTGGTTGTTAATGTGTTTGATATTATTAAATTTTTTGTTATGGAAATTACCAAAATGATATAACAATAATCTAAAATTGATACACTTATTATTTTTTAACACATACAAGCACTAACCAAGCGGTTGTCTCAGGGTCTGATCCAATAAGAGGCCCAAATTTATATACATATAAATATGATATATATTATTTGTTCTTTAACTCACTTCATATCTCAACCCTGATTTTTCTCATTCAACAAATAAAGTTTACGGTCCCCTTACTTCTATTAAGCTTGAAGGTAAGTAATTTTCTTCATGAATTATGCTTTATTTCCATTTCAAATCTTCTTTATAAATACACATTAATATTTATATTAGTAGATTAATCTATCAAGTGATACTTACTGAAAATAAAATTTACTTGCGATATAGGTACTGTGATGTGCTTAGAGATCATATTAATTAAATATATAACTAAAGTACACATTGCATTATTTAAATTCTTTAATGAGTTATAATTGCATTATGATTTTTATATAAATTTAATGCGCGACTTGTGTAATTAATAAGTTGATAGTCTAAGGAAATAAAATAAGTTGTGAATATAGCTTGAATGTGTGGACCGTTGAAAGATGAAATTCATTGTTTTTGAGATTTCTTTGTCTTTTCATTTTGTGGTTTGTTAATTCGGCTCAAAGAATTCTTTAATTTTGTAGTTTCTACAATCATAGAGACTAAAAGTATAGTTTCTACAAAATTATCTTCGATTAACAATGTCGTAAGATAGACTAATTGAGCTAACTATGTTGTTGCTTGAGAAAGAAATGGTCTGACAAATGGATTACACAGATTTGATAAATATTTTCGCCTCTAAAAAACTAGACGAGTAGTCGTTAGTTATTTTAAATATTTTTTGAGTTGTTATTAATGTAATATATTGGTTTTGATATACTTATGTATTTATTAATATATATATATATATATATATTGTAAATTGAATTTCATATTTATTAATGCAACAAGAGGGCTCATTTTTCAATTTTCGTTTCAGGTCTCATTCAACACAAGTACGGCTCTGCATACAAGTTTTATATTTTGATTAATAATAACAATAACAATAACAATAATAATAAATATTAATATAATTAAGTGTAATTTGTATAATTAATAATAATATTATTTGGTATTATTAATATAGTTATAAATTAAAATAAATTGATTTGAACAAACTTAAAGAGTAAGCGAAGGATGGAAAGATCCATGAATTATGTATTAATGCCGACGGAATATTCTGGATGCAAGAAATGTGGATCAGAGATAGATACACATCCATTAACTGTAACTAGTAATATATTTGCGAAGGACTAAATTAAACAATACTCCATAGTGGCCTCCCTTGGTTTGCATACAGCTTCCAAGGCCTTCACTTTCGGTATGCTAAATCCGGTGCCTTCCGTCATGTCCACCAATTCCTCATCGACCCTCTCCCATTCGAAAGACTGAATCATCGCGCCGAGCGTCAACCCGAGAAACCTGGTGGCAATACCTCCACCAGGGCATTTACGACGTCCAGCTCCAAACGGCAGCATGAACCCGTCTTCCTTCCTTGTTTCGTGTCTTTCGGGCTTAAACTTTGTGGGATCCTTCCACAATCTTGGATCCCTGTGAATGGCCCATAAGTTCACTAGCAGCATTGTGCCCCTTGATATGTCATAGCCACCAACTATACAATCTTCTGAGGCTTCGTGAGGTATTAGAAATGGCACTGGTGGATATAGGCGCAACGTCTCGGTTATTACATTTTGTAGGTAGGTTAATTTCGGTAGGTCTTGCTCATCTAATAGTCGATCCTTTGGGACATTGGCTTCGATTTCAGATCTGATTTTCTTGATCGATTCGGGATGGTTAAGTAGGAGTGCCATTGCCCATTCCATGCTTATGGACATTGTGTCCGTTCCCGCCACCAATAACACCTATCCACAATATATATTGAGTAATATACAAAAAAAATAAAAAAAAATACTAAACGTTAAGATTGAGACTTGAATTTAACTCAATACCAAAAGTTAGCTCAAGTGAGAGGATTGTCCAACCCTATATATGCAAGATGTGAGATAACTAACACACACTTCACGCCCAATGAATGGGCATCTTAAGCATGAAGTTTACGAATAACCCTATTATGGGCAGAACGAGTGGTCAAACTATAGGCAGTTCAACACATAATAGTGTAACATGAGATCTGATATCATGTTAAAATGGGGATTTGGACCTAATTCAACCTCAAAAGCTAGCTCAAGGGGAAAGATTATCCAAGTCTATACGTGCAACTCACAAGAACTCTATCCAACTGATATAGGACAACTAACAACTCCAAAAGTTAGCACAAGAGAAGATGATTGTTTCAGTCTATATATACAACTCCCATATATTTTATCCAACCAATATAGGACAACTAACCTCCTAACACCCTATGAATGAACATCTGGATCGTAAAGTTTACAAATAACCCAACTGTGGGCTGAATGGGTGACCCAACTATAGATAATCCAATACATAACGGTGGAACCTGAGCTCTGATACCGTGTTAAGATTGAAAATTAGTGCTTAACTCAACCCCAAAAACTAGTTCAAAGGGAAGGATAGTCTAAGTTCATATGTTCTACTCACAGGAACTCTATCCAACTTATGTGAGAACTAAAACTGAATAAGTACGTCGATTGGATACGGGATATTTGTTATTTAGAGTCGATTGACATTGAGATTAAAGAGTAGAAATATACTTACAAGTATAATCCCTTTAATGAGCTCGTCCGTATAATACTCCGGCTCATGTTCTTGCAGTGACAACAAGTGACCAATCATGGTCTTCTCCAACCTTTCATGGCTTCCAGCAGACTCCTTTTCCTTCAACACGATTTCACGCTGTTCATTCACTAGATCCTGCAAGAACCTGTCGAGTTTCCCCATCAAATTCGAGAACCTCTTCTCCAAACCCTGGAAATCTACCCACTGCAAAAATGGCAGAAGATCGCCCAAATTCGTGTTCCCGCTGTGCTCAAGCATCTCCCTCATTATAAACCTCACCCTCCTCGCCTCTTCAGCATCCGCCACATTCTCCCCGTAGTATCTCTTCCCAGCTATGGTCATGGAAAGCACGTTAAAAGAAAGCTCGATAAACTTCGACTTCAAATCCACTGTTGTCGACCCTCCGCCAAGCTGTGAATCACGCAGAAACTCTCCCAGTAGCAGATCAAGTTCCCTTCTCCGTGTATTCGCAAACATGGCGATTCTAGCGGGGGAGAAGATTTCAAGTGCCGCGATACGTCGGAGATTGCGCCAATGTTCTCCGTAAGGGGCGATACTGATCGTCGTGTTGTTGTAACTGAAATGTTTAGTGGAAAGGGTCGAAGGGCGGTTGGCGAAAATTATGTCATTCTTGGTGAAACATTCTTCGACGGCGGAGGGAGAGGTGAGCACCAGGACTTTACGCACGCCAAGCTGAAGCTGCAAAATGTCGCCATACTTGGCGGAGAGAGCTTGCAGGGTTCGATTCATTGGCTCTTTTACGAGGTGAAGATGGCCTATCAGTGGAAGTGAAAATGGGCTTGGAGGTCCATTTTGTCTTCGTTTTTTGAGAAGAAATTGTCTTGATACTAAAAGGGAAGTTAATATCAGAACTATGATCCAACACAAAGTTGTTTCCATTTCTGAATTTTCTGGTTCTCTGTTTCTGGTTGCTGCAAAGTTAGGTTGATTGATTATTCAATCTCTTATCTGCATGTTTATATACTTACACCGACTTGTAATTATGGAAAAAAGACATCACTATTAATTGAAAAAATAGTCATGTTTTTGTTTTTAGTATTTTCTCTTATCAAAATCGTGTCTTTGTTGGCTTTTAGTCATATTTTGTTGGATTATTGATATGACAATGGAAATTATACATATGTGACGTCCAAAATTGATTGTGTTAAAAGTCAGATAGTACTCCAGCTAGATATGACTAAAAACCAAAAAACGAAAAAAAACAAAAGTTACAATATTAAAACGCAGCCTTGAATGCATAAAAAATAAAAATATGACAACTTTGATGAATAATTGACTATTTATATATATGTGTACATATATAATGGGTAATGTTGATAATTATATATAGATGAATAATAGAGCTTGTCACAACCTTCGTCAATTTCCGATAATATGTCTTCATTTTGATATGATATGTCAACACTCGAATGAAAATGACTAAAAAAAATGTAAATTAGTGGACAAATCTCGTAAATTGATGCAAAAATATACGAGATCAAATATATAATCATCCCAAACAAAAATGTGGAAAAAGTAACTAAAATAAAATTCATAAAAGAGAAGCCTATGACCAATAGCTGTCTTGCACCACTAACCCCAACAACCAAGTCGAGTTGAAATGCATAATTTGCAGGGCATAAAATCGAAGTGCTCTACTTCCACTCTGGCATGTGGTACCGATAGCAACTGATCAACACACACATATACGTACATATGATAGATATTAGCAATTAAGCTTCCCTAACTTTTCAAAAGTAGTGGATAAAAAATGGCCGACATGATATGTCAAATTATCGCTAAATTTGTTTAAGTTAGTAGGTTTCGTGTGATACGGTTTTACAGATCTTTATTTTACGGTGATATGGCTCAATCATATTATAGTTACAATAATAAGTAATACTTTTAGTATTGTTAGAGAAAATGTGAATAAAATGGAAATGTGAATGGAAATGTGGTTGTCCCACATTGGAAGCTTAGAGAAAGGTTTCCTCCTTATTAGTTCTAGTATGGACTAAGGGTTTGGATCCCAAGGGGTACCAAAGCTTTTAGAAGGGGGGAGACGCTACTAGGGTATGTCTCGGTGAATTAAACGCGCGCGCCGGCCCGACGCAGTGAGTTGTGGTGTGGTCTTTGACCAACATTAATCTTTTTGGACCAAAATTATTTGAAGGAATAATTTTGTTGGTGTCCGAACAGAAGCTGAAACGCCCTTGCGCGTGTTCATGCGCGGATGCACGCAAACAGAAAGCAGCGCGCAGTCGCGCGTGCCACATTGTTTTTCAGTGTGCGCAGACAGAACCGGGCGCGCGTCCGCGCCAGTTCTCGCGCGGGTGCGCGTGCCTTGCTGTGCGGAAGAAGAACAAGGCGTTCCTTCACCGAAACCACATGTCTCTTCACCCAAAGATTACACCTTTGTGCGAAAAGTTGTGCCTATTCGAGATAATCCTTGATGCTCTATATATATCCCTTACATGCATTCATTTACATACTTTTGCATCAAATTCCTTCCCACATATTGCTGCAAAATTTCGTTCTACTCACTTGAAGGTTATTACAATTTTGTTCGTTGCAATCTTGAGTTTGTTATGCTACTACTCTTGATTGAAGTCGTTGTATCTTAGGGACGATTGTCGTTAACGTAAAGCACTTTTATACGGGCAATATCGTCTTGCGGATAAAGGATTTATCCTTGCCTCGACTGAAAGAATTGTTGCTGTTACTTTATTCCAGAATTTCGAGAAGGACACCACCAGGTACAAACAACATATAAAAAGTAATATTTGTTCATGGATGACTCAAATAGGATATATGTCTCACAAAAGTTTCACGGATCTTAATATGTGAGACGGATCAACCCTACTAATATTCATAATAAAAGTAATACTCTTAGCATAAAAAGTAATACTTTTTCATGGATGATCCAAATAAGAGATCTGTCTCACAAATTCGACCCGTAAGACCGTCTCATATAAATTTTGTCATGTTACTGAATCAAAAGGACTCTTAATCCGTCCTTTCAATTTTTAATCATGGGATATGTTAGAGTATTTCAAAAACAAAATTAATAAATAATAATCAGTTTTTTTCCTCTAATCAAGGATAATAGAATTTATATATATATATATATATATATATATATATATATATATATATATAATATTATTAGTGTATATTGATATGAATCTCTTCTGTCACCATTGTTTTCCACTAAAACTAGACGCCAAATCACTCGTGAGTTGGACAATTTTCCATCGCTCATTTTTTATTTTTTCACCCAACACAATATAATTTGTTGGGATATGATATGTATTTATGTTCTTGAAGGCGTTTGGTTGAATTCATAAGAAACTTTTTAAAATAATTTATAATCTATTTGAAAGTGTATCTGCTTTGAAAATTCTTTGACAAAAAAAAAATCATATAAGTTCTGAAAGCTATCGTCACTCTAACTCATTTTTCAAGATATTATTGTAAAATTTTAAAAGATCAAATATCTAATAATTCTAGTATCTCAAATGACAAAAACTTGCGTGAAACATTCTCACGGATCGTATTTTGTGAGACAGATATCTTATTTGGGTCATCCATGAAAAAATATTACTTTTTATGCTAAGAGTTATTTTTTATTGTGAATATCGGTAGGGTGACAAAAATTGTGTGAGACGGTCTCACGGGTCGTATTTTATGAGACATATATCTTATTTAGGTCATCCTATTAAAAAGTATTACTTTTTATACTAACTTTTTATAGTGAATATCGGTAAGGTTGACCTGTCTCACAGATAAAAATTCGTGAGACCGTCTCACAAGAGACCTGCTCCGGTAGAGTTGACTCGTTTCACAGATAAAGATTAATGAGACCGTCTCACAAGAGACCTACTCATACTAAATATGTCCTTGAAAATTGAAATTTAGTGAAAGATTCAAAATATTTATCTCTAAATTTTTAATAACATCATGCCATTTCTTGTATTTATGATAAAATAAATCTCTTAATACCAAATATATTAACATATTTTAAAACAATATTTCATCCTATTCATGTGGGCATTGTTCACATGATAGAATGGATGACCAAGATTTTCCCCTGCATATATAGGACCCACTTTTTTTTTTGAAATTCTATTGTGCCAAGATGTTACCCGTTGAAATGAAATGAGGGTAGTGCCCACATAGATAGGATCTCATCTACAAATGTGACAATCCTAAAAGCTCAAGAGCATATGATTGTACAAGTACATATATACGATCCAACACATAACGGTGTATCTGGTATCCAGTAACATGTTAAGCATGAGACTTGGAACTAATTCAACTCCAAAAGCTAGCTAAGTTGAGAAGATTGTCCAAGTTCATATACACAACTCCTGATTACTTAATCATAACAACGTGTGACGTATAGCATTATTTCTGGAATAATAATGTATAACTTATAAAGACCTAACAACATAGTTTGTGTGTAAAAAAGGTTATAGGTTATTTAAAATAAATTTAATAAAAAAACATGCACTAGGCTAATTTGATTTCCATTTTATCAGGAGCAACAATCTACTCAAATTGTCCTCCATCGCATGTGCGATATGATAGTTGAAATATGAAATTCGAATAGTTGTATGGTTTTACAACTTACATCCAAGCATCCTGTTTATTCTGTTGCCTCTGGCTACTGGATAAATGCTCGGTCATCAGAATTCGTGGGTTTTACATAAGGGTGATCACATTTTTTAATTAACTGTCAGAACCGAATTGCACCGCACTATTTTTTCTAATATTTTATAAAAATCGTGATTAAAATAATAAGCATACACCGCACTGCATACACGGTTCGGTTATTTGTTTTGCGAAGAACCACACCAAACCGTACCATCTAAACCACTTGCCATAATATTTGGCACAAGATTATAATAATTTGTAAACAATATATTCTGTTAAAGAAGTCGGTATTTATTATATCTCAACTCTTTTCAAAATTATTACACATACAAATAAAACTTATCTTCTTCCTAATTATTCTTCATATTAGTCTTTTATTAGAGTATTTATTTCTTTTACTACAATATTTTGTTTGAGGTTTAAAAATAAAAAAAATGATAAAATAGTGTAAATATCATTTTTGTTGTGAGTGTGTTGTGTTATTAAATTATTAACTTAGTTTTGAATTTTGATTATTGTTTTATCTAATTTTATCTTTGTATTATTTGAACTATATTTTATATTTAAAGACGCTATATTGTTGTTTTTTTTGAAATAAATTAGAATATATGTTCTAATATTTTTGATTAAAAAAACCGTAAACCGACCACAAGCTTGAAACCACTTAAAATCGTCAGACTAATTCTAAATGTAAAATTACGATTATTTTTTTAAAAATTTTCAACCGACCGCATATGACAATTCGATTTGAATTTTTTAAAAAGAACCGCAAAACTGCACCGTGATCACCTCTAGTCACTTTTAGACAAGATATACATTACTTTCGCACTTTTAATAATATCCCGAGTTTAGAATTCGAAGGTTTTACACAATATATCAAGAATAAACACAAGTATTTTAAAAAATCAATCATCACCAATCGGAAGTACCGTGGCATCAGAATTCGAACTTTTCGCCCATAAACCAAACTCGTACAAAAATTGTACCACGTTCACAAAAAATCTTACTAAATATGAATTTCTCCAGATTTATCATCCATTTAGCTATCAAACAATGGGTACCGGTACGATTAAGACTAAGACAAATTTTTACTTAAATCCTGGCAACTTTTTCATTTAATTGCAAAATCTGAAACACAACTAATCCAAGAAGATAATTTGAGACTAATTTTCGAGCATCCCTGTAGGATCGAGTGCTTACCGCTTTACCAAAAGCTATAGCTAGTGGTAATGGTGCAACTCAAATCTTTTAAACCGCACAGCAGCACAAGCACCATGGTTCGATCGCTCTACCAAGCAAGGACAATTATTGCACCCAACAATCTCCCTCCCAATAATTGCACTCCTTGCAATCAATGGGAATCGAACCCATGACCTTGGCTCTGATACCAATTGTAGGACAGAGTGCTTACCGCTTTACCAAAAGCTATAGCTAGTGGTAATGGTGCAACTCAAATCTTTTAAACCGCACAACAGCACAAGCACCATGGTTCGATCGCTCTACCAAGCAAAGACAATTATTACACCCAACAATCCCAAACTTAGGCATCGTATGCTTTCAACTCAAACTAAACCTCAAAATTCAGATGCTTTTAACTCGTAAGCTTCACTAGAAACCATGTTCAATTAACCTCAGAAAGTAAAATCATGAAATGAACCAAAGTTACACACAAAGCCATATTGTGCAGATATCCATATGTATCAGAAAAATAAGCTCCGCACATCTATGGATCATCACACTCCCAACCACATCAATCCCAAAATCAAAATCCTCGTCCGCACTCTTTATTGTCCTAGTTAAAGATACAAGAGAAAATTTAAGAATTGGATTTCATTGTATGTCTCATTATCAGAGTCTCGTGTACATTTATGCTTAACATAACAAATAATATTTTGACACCTAGCATGTTTGTTGTCACAAACAAAACAATTATTATTTTTCCTCTTACCTTTGTCATGGGCTTTAACACTTCAGGCTTTCTTCTTGTTATTTCAATGATTGGGCTCATGTATTTTGTGGGCTTGTTCTGGGTTGTGGGCTTGTTGTTCTTTTCTTTTAACTTTTCCCCGCAAGCTCAGCAGGGGATGATCTTCCACTTTAATTTTGAATCTAAAACGGTGAAATGTGAGGGCAGACAATTGCTTAGTAAATACATCCACAATCTGATCAGATGACGGGACATATTGAACAGAAAGATCTTTGATCAACGCCTTTTCTCGGACAAAGTGAATATCGAGCTCCAGATGTTAAGTTCGAGCATGTAGTACAGGATTGGAACTAATTGCAATCTGCTGATATTGTCACACCATAACACTGGTGTACGCTTTAAATATACATGAAGTTCATATAAGAAAGATTTAATCCAAAGTAACTCAGATGTTGAATTTGCAAGGTTGCGGTATTCAGCTTATGTGCTTGATCGTGAAACAACAGATTGCTTTTTAGAGCTCCATGTGATCGGGGATGTGCCAAGAAACCAACAAAATCAGGACATGGAACGACGGTCATCGAGGTCACTGCCCCAATCAGCATCGCAATAACCATGCAGAGAAAGATCAGAGAAGGCGGTCAGAGAAATACCAAAATGAAGTGTGCCATTCAAATATCGAAGAATATGTTTCCCTGATGGTGATTGCATGAACTGGCAGACTTTGTTTACACTCTAAGCCATGTCTGGAAGTAATCATCAAGTATTGAAGAGCCCCAACCGTACTCCGATAAAGAGTAACATCAGAAAAATAATCATCATCAGCAGATGATAATTTAACTCCAGTAGCTATTGGAGTAGGAAAAGGTTTAGCATCATGAATCTTTGTATGAAGCAGCAAGTCTCGAGTATATTTAGATTGTGATAGAAAAAGAAAACCGGATGAAAACTTGACAACTTCAATGCCCAAAAAATAATACAAATCACCAAGATCTTTGAGAGAAAAAATTGACAGTTCAATTGATGGATGATAGCATCAAGTTGCGTCTTGTTATTACCTGTGAGTAAGATTTCATTGACATAGACAAGAACATATAATATTGAAGTAGCAGTAAATTTAATAAACAAAGATGCATCAGCTTTAGATGCAACAAACCCCATGGATAAAGGAGAGTGACAGAGTCGATCAAACCAAGCTCACGGAGCTTGTTTGAGACCAAAAAGGTCTTTGTGCAGTTTATGCACCAGGTGGTTGTTGGGATCGATGATTTTGAATCCTGGAGGTTGTTTCATGTACATTATTTCATATAATGTACCATTTAGAATGCATTATTGACATCAACTTACTTTACATTCCACTATTTTGAAATTGCAATAGTTAATACAATTCTAATGGTGGTTGGCTTAACCACTGGACTAAAATTTTCAGAGAAATCGAGCACTTGAGTTTGAGAATAACACTTAGAAACTAGACGAACCTTGTGCCGAGCAACGGAGCCATCGGGATTGGTTTTTTTTTTTGAATACCCATTTACAGCCGATGAGAGATGTATTCAAAGGAACCTCGACTAGAGACCATGTGTGATTATGCATGAATGCATCATATTCGGATTGCATAGCAGTGCACCATTTGGGATGGGATTGAGCATCTTTGAAGTTTAAGAGTTCAAAATCTACTGATTTGGTAATTACCAAGACCTTGGGCTTAAATATTCCATCTTTAGCACGAGTAATCATGGGATGGTGATTCACATCGAAGGGAGAAGAGGCTGCCACTGGAGAAGAGGGAACAAAAGAAACACCAGAAAATTTTATAGGTTGTTGAGAAAGTGAAGGAGAGAGAGATGAGGCGGTAGACTCGGGAGGGATGGGAAAAGATGATGGTGATTGAATATGTGGTGAATATAAACAAGATGAATCAGAATTTGTATTAGCAGAAGTAGAGTATTTAAATTTTGAATGAGAAGAAAAAAGGAAAAGTGAGTTAATCAAACTTCCTATGTCTTGAAATATATATTCTTCTTGAACTATTGATGCACTTATAGCCTTTATGAATGTCATTATACCCAAGGAAAGTGCACAGAGCCGATCTAAACTCAAGTTTATGAGCATTGTATGGAAGGAAGCAGGGAAACAAAGGGATCCAAATGTACGAAGAAGAATATGATTAGGGGCTTTGTTGTAAAGTTTTTGGAGTGGGTTTGCTCCATGAATACCTGAAGTAGGAAGCCTGTTTATAAGGTATACAACAGTGAAAAAAACATCTTCCAATAAGAGAGTGGCATTGATGCATGAGCTAGGAGTGAAAGTCCTTTTTCAACAATGTGACGATGTTTTCGTTCAACAAGGCCATTTTTTAGAGGTGTAAGGGCAAGAAAATCAGTGAAAGCTACCACAATTTTGAAGAAAATGAGTTAAACATTTAAACTCCCCATCAGAATCAGATTGAATACACTTGATTTTTCTATCAAACTGAAGTTCAACGTGTTTCTTTAAGCGCGTGAATATTTTTGTAACTTCATATTTAATTTTAAGGAAATATATCCAGGTGTAACGGGTATGAGCATCAACAAAACTCAGGTAATATCGAGAAACATTTTTAGAGATGGTATGAGCAGCTCCCCATACATCACAACATATTAATTCAAGAGGCATAGAAACAGTAATATTTGAAGAAGAAAAGAATAATTGACAAGCATTGAAAAAATTAACAACTTCATTTCAGGAAAAGTTAACCACAACTAAGCAATACTTTCTTAACTACAAAGGAAGTGAGATGTCCTAGCCTAAGATGACATTGCGCTAACATTGGAGAAGATAGTCGAGCAATGAGTAGATGGAAAGACTCTTGATCCAAATTATTTACTGATGGAAGGATAGAGTTGAAGAAAAGTGACCGTGAGGAGGGAACAGGCTTTCCAAGATCAAACTAGTAGAGACCTTCATGCAAAGTCCCATGGAGAATGATTGCTTGTGTTGCTGGATCCTTCACAAGAAAGAAATAAGGATGAAATTCAAATAAAACATGATTATCTTGATCAAATTTGCTCAGACTAAGGAGATTTTTAGTTATCATAGGAACTCTAAGAAGTAAGAAGATTATTCAAAAGAAATGCTCGAGAGGAAGAAAGGGAGTATAATTGAGACTTGTCAATGTGGGAGATGGACAAACCTGCACCATTTCCCATGTGTATCTTACCACCCCCAGTGTACTCGCCCTTAGCGGAGAGGTTGGAGAGATCATGAGTAACTTGATGGGATGCACAAGAATCCGGGAACCACAATTCTTCAGGTGATGATTCAGATTTAGTGGTAGTAAAGGCAGTTGAGGGATAAGTTTGAGATGATCCACCAGACCCTTGAAAGGTTGGACGAGGAGGTCCGGAAGAATTTGGAGTAGGAACAAAATCTGTAGTAGCAAATCTCAGCAACATGACCCTGAACAACTTTTAATTTTCTAATTCAAACTTAATTTTTTTTTATCCAATCTTATTGATATATACCTTAAAACAAATGAAGAATGGATGCTATATGAAAAATTGTCAATTTTTTTTTTATATAAAATCTCTCACATCCCTTAATCAACTTATATTCAATTTTTTAAAATATTATGTATTTGCATACTCAAACTCTTATATTTCCAAAACCATTGGATCCAAAATATGAAGCTTTATGGTATAATAAAGTATTGTTATTATCTTGCCATTTACTTTGACATAGCTCAAGTAAATTGGGTGAACAATTTACCAATGTTGGATGGTATTCCTTTCATGTGAATGTTGGTAATCGGGCTGAGGGAGCTCGAGTTCAATGATCTATACACTTGAAAAAGTAGAGAACATTTGTGGAGTGCCGGAAGGGATTTCAATGTAACCACTTTGACGCTTAAGTTAGTCAAGGTATGAACACAGAAGAAGAAAAAAAAAGTGTCATATATCGAGTACATAGTAGTTTTTGTGAAAATTTCAAGTGAATATATCTAATGATTGAGCAAACCCGAGTATTTATAAGGAAAAATGTAACGATGACCTTGTCTCGGTCACTTTTTCATGATCAGATAAATTCTCATGTCTTGCCTCCTGACAATGTTACGACCAACAACCCATATTGTCTCTAGTCTTATCACATCTCCCTTACGTGCGCTTGATTAACATACTAATGATTTGGAGGCATGATGACTCATATATGTGGGCCTAGAATCGGTATTTGTCTTGAGATGTTCAGGCAGTGGTCATGATGTGAGGACACGAAGTTTATTCCGTTCCCTTGATTATCCGTGTATAGGGTCCTTGGTCCATTATCTTGATCTTTTACGCTACTCGGGCAAGGCTGGGAGCTGTGGTTTAAATATATTATAAGCTAATAGATTCATGAGTTGATTCATGTTCGTGGGGTGGTCAAAGTAAGGTGTTTTTTCTTTTCTTGAATCTGGCTTACCCGGTCTTTTCTTGGCTTCTCGGGACTAACTCTGAGCTCTCGGTCTCTCTTTCTCCATTCCAAGTCCAAGGATGACCCGCGTCCTTTTCGAGTTATCACCATTTCCTTATAAAATAGTCGGGCTAGAGTCTTACTCACTCTCCATAGTGGTTAGATTGGACTTGGGCTGGACAACGGTTATATTTCGAAATTTAGGGCTAGGGATGATGTAAGAATCATGTAAGCCCTAACAGGTGAAAAGACAAAAATCTAATAGACGTCATTTAATATTCATGACTCGACTTTTACTTATATTCTTGTCTCTTCGTGATTATGATGAACTTACTGCATTTTGCTCACTGCCATTCCAGTCGCCTTTTTTTCTCTCCCATACTCCTTTAAGTTTTCAGTCTTTTTTTTGAAACACGAACCAACGTCTGCAGTACGTCGGTACGAGTCCGAGGCATTTCACTCAAACTCTTCTCCTGTTAAAAAATCTACTGCTATTTCCAAAAAATCCTTTCTTGACATCTCTTCTCAAGCCAGAGTTTAGAACCCCCAAAATCCAAACAACCTAAGCTTTATCACAAGATTTCGGGCCCTCCAATGCTCGAGAGAAGGGTAAGGGTAAGATTCAGATCCCCACCAAAACCAGGATCGTGGATCCGGGTGTCCCATGGTTTTCTACCACAATTAGCAACCTTCATCCCAGGACTTACGAGGACCTCCGAGTCCTAGGGTCCATCCTTTCATCCCATTCTATTATCATTCCTAGTCTGTAGGATTGACCCGACAACATACAAAGGGTTTTATACTTTTTTCCGGGACCAGGTCCATAGTGGTCTTTGATTCTCCGTCTCTCCTTTGTACATCGAGGTGGCTCACTTTCTCGAGATCCCTCTAAACCAATTTCACCCCAACCCCTTTCCCATAATGGTCTCAACCTATGTTATTTTTAAAATGAACAATCTTTTAATCAACTCACTCATCTTTCATTACTATTTTGTATGTCAGTTTAATTAGAGTGCCTTTTCTCTTACCTCCTGGGTAAACAAAAGTTTCCTTGATGATATTTCTTCTTCCTTGAAGGGTTGGAATGACCGGTTTTTCTTTATTAGTCTCCCCTCCCAACCCCCACCCCCATCACCAAATGTCCATCCGGTTTTCTATCCAGCCTTCTTATTTAGCCCGAACTCCTCTGGGCGTATAAGCATGAAGAGCCTTATACTCGGAGCCAGGAGCTCGTAGAAGTGCAAAAGTTCTCCTCTTCCCTTCTGATTACGGATGAGAATCTTGTGGTGTACGGGTTGGGTACCCGGGCTGAAGACCTTGTGGACATGATAATTGATGAATTTGATGGCTTGAGTACTCAACCATATATGTTCTAAAGCTAAAAAGCGGGATGCCCGTAAGACAACTCTTGAGAAAGAACACACATGCCAAGAGATCTACTAAGGTTTGGGATACCGAGATGAAGAAAGTTGTCGAGGCCCAAAGAGCCTAAGAGAAGGGGGCTAGGCCAGGGTATCCTGGGAAAAAGACACCAACAGGGGAGCAAGACACCAAAGCTGCAGGGTCCGAGAGCACGGATAATGTAGATATGTTTTTTTTTTTTGTCTAACTCCTCGACTACTAGCCACTCTTTGTACTTTACCTTATTAATGAAAACATTTCTTTCTTCGCAACCTGATGTAGGCCGTTTGGCGTTGTGTGTGTCAGCTGATTCCATGGGCAATCCCCATCTTTGCGACGCTGAGTTGGACTCCCATTTTTTAATGTTTTCTTTAAAATTATAATATTACTTCAATTTTAATAATAATATATATTTTAATAAATCATTTAACTGATAAATATAGGGCTCAATTTTTTTTAAAAAAAAAAAAACAGTTGGTTTCAATCTGTTTTAAAATTAATCAGACTGAGAAAATTTTGACTTAAAATTTAGATAAAAATTTAAACCGATTTTGTAAATATAAAACTTAAATAATATATTTTGTTTGAAATTATAAGAAATATTATATTTTATTTAAAATAATTTTTATATTACATTGTTAGTATTACGATAATATATCAACTTTTTATAATTTTGTGTCTTACAATAATTTAAATCGATCTCTATTACAAACCTCAAAACTATATTCATAATGAAAATTAAGATAAAAATGTGTTTATATTGGTAAACAATCAATAATAAAGCATTGATATACATTTCACTTGGTCAAATATGAATAAGTCTATTCACTTGGTCAAATATGAATAATTCTATTGTGAGACTGTATCACGGATTTTTATTTGTTATACGGGTCTATATATATTGTTTATATTTACAATAAAAATGACTACTTTTAATATTTTTTCATGTGTGACTCAAATAAAATATTTGTCTCATAAAATTTAAATATGATACTTTATCACAATTTTTTTTATGATATCTTATTTTCCCCATAAAGATGTGATATTTTAATTAATTAATAAAACAATAATAATAGTGATTGGGATATCGCAAAAAAATAAATTTAAATTTGTTGACATTAATTTACATTTAATGCACATACCAATACTTGGGAACAAGTAAATTGTCAGGTCTAGAGATGGTAATGGGGCGAGGTGGGGTGCGGCGTCATCCTCGTTTTTGTTCTCGAATTCCATCTCAACTTTTATACTCGTTCTGATTTCAAGTTCGGAGTTTGAAACCATGTGGATCAACTTTACATCCCCGCCTTCATCCTCGTTTCAAAAATATTAATGGGGCGAGAATTTTCCAAACCAAAACTTATTATTATCTATTATTATTAGTGATAATATTAATATTTTAAAAAATAATATCATTATTATATTATTAATAATAATAATATTATTATTTTATTATCGATATTATTTCGGGTGGGTTCGGAGATGAGGTTGTAGTTCTATATCCGTCCTGAACTACTTAGTGGATTTTAAAAAATCCCCAAACCTGAACCTTAAAAAATCGTGTATCTTTGTTCCTGTTTCGGGTTTTTTCTGCTGGACCCCAAACCCGTGGAAAAGTTATAATCCCTACATTCATATCCGTACTACTACTAGGCACTGGATTCTAACCATTTTACTCATAGATGGAAGATTTACACGGTTGTCGATTTACTTCATATAATGAGAACATGAATATCAAAAATAAAAATAAAGTACTTGCCAAAAAATTGAACATTGGAAATATTAATTATTTTAAGCTTTTGAAGTTTTTTTTTTATATCAAACATTTACCACTAGATCAAAAATTATAATTTTTAGTTAAGACAAAATTTTATTTTTCATACTCGTGACAACGTAAAATGCATGTGGTACTAATGGGTTAGGTTGTTTGACCCATGAGTTCGGAGAGGTGCATTTTTATCTGTTGGTGATGTATCATATTCTTTATATATCAGTCTTATAACTTTCTCCCCATCGGTCATATCTCAAATGAGACAATATTACCCGTTAAGATCTTGTGTCACTTTTTTTCAAGGGTTCACTTAGTCAACCAGATCAAGCGGCGTAATATCCGCTGTTTGAGCACGAGAACTTCTCAAGAGATCATACATCTTAGTACTATTATCACTCGTACACATTTAATCCAACAATTTTTTTTTCACTCCAGCCCTAAAGTATTTGGATTACAGGTTTTGCGTGGAGAATGTTATTTCTTTAAAATGATATTTAATACAATATTAAATTTGTTGAATAGAACTTTTTTTAAAATAAAATTAAAAATAATTAAACAGGTGCTTACATTTCAAATATGTGAGTGAAACATTATACGTGAGGGGAGAATATTCGAATTTGGCCTAATGTAACTTATCAAACATGTATTTTTTTAAAAAAAAAACAGTTATTAAACATGTATTTTTTTAAAAAAAAATTATCAAACATGAATTAATCACGTTGAAAATCCAATTTTAAAATTCAAATCCAATTTTGAAATTCATGTCACACTCAAATAAGATTTTGAATAAATACACAATAATAGTTTTTTATTTCTCTCTTTGGTATATTGAAAGGGAACTGTTTTTGGAGTGTAAGTGTACTATTCAAACATATATTTTTATCAATACTCAAAAACTTCCTATCATACTCATAAATCTATTAGTAAATCTTGTAAGATAATTTTATAAAACTTTATCCGTGAGACGAGTCAATTCCGCACATATTTACAATAATATGCAATATTTTTAACATAAAAAGTAATATTTTTTGGTGACATTGGTAATACAAATAGAAGATTTACCTCATAAAAATATTTCGTGAGACCGTCTCATAAATTTTTTTATGTAATTTTTCCTAAATAGAACAAACTAAATCGTATCAGGTAATTGGTTGGGCACACTACCATGTAATTTTTCAAGAGGCACAATAATCTATCAGCTTTAAATCATATCTAAAAACAAATATAAAATCTTCACAATTATAATTTGGCTAAAATTTATGTTAGAAGGTCTAACGGGTCGAATTTTGAGAGACGGATCTTTTATTTGGATCATCCATGAAAAGTATTACTTTTTTATGCTAATAATATTACTTTTTATTGTGAAAATCGGTAGGGTTGACTCGTCTCACAGATAAAGATTCGTGAGACCGTTTCACAAGAGACATACTCTTATAATTTTTATCTAACAAAATACCACGAATTCATTTTTAATCAATAAAAAAACCAAGAATTACCGTGCTACGAATTCGCATTGATGTATTTTTTTTAATAGTAGGTCTCTTATATACGGTCTTATTCATGGTCTTATTCATCTTTATCTATGAGACGATTCAACAATGTTCATATTTATAATAATAAGTAATTTTTCCCATAAAAAATAATTATTTTTGATGAGTGACCCAATTAGAAGATTTATCTCACAAAATCGACTCGTAAAATCATCTCACAAAATTTTTGTGTTTATTTTATGGATTCTAAATACAATATTCCGAATGGATTAACTTATCTGGTTTGAAGTTTTTTCTTTGAAAATTAGATTTAAAATTACTCAAATAATTGTTTAAACACCTTCCTTTGGTTCAAACTGAAACTAAATTATCTGAAGTCCATCCATTTGAATTTTACCGAAAAATTCTAATGGATTCCGACCAACTTGACATCGAAGAATCCGTTGTAATCTTGAATGAAATGGAACATGAACTTGTCTCACATTGGAAGATAAACCAAGTCTTATTTTTTTTATTCATTCTAAGTTTGAACTATGAGATTGAGCCCTTAGGAGTAATGAAAGTTTTTGAAAGGGAAAAACACTAATAAGCTAAGTCTAGGTGAAACACACACTCCCTTGCGCGGCTGTCTCGGCCCGACGTGGTGGGGTGCGGTGTGGTGAGGTCTCTTGACCATATTAATCTTTTTGGTCAAAATTCATTTTATTATTATTTATTATTTTTGAAAATTAAGTTAAAGATTGCATTCATTCAAAAAAGAAATGTAATGCGCGAATTGTAAGTAAAAAAAAAAATTACTGTTCACGAGGTTACTATTCAAGCGCTGCGGCGCTAGAATTATAGCGCCTAGGTGCTAGAGATGCGCAAATTTGGCGCTGAGGCACTGAAAAGTGGCGATGTGGTGCTAATAGATGCGAAAATTGATTTTTTAAGCTCATTTTGACTTCCACCATTTATCCTCCAATTATTTCTCCTCCTCCATCGAAACTTTTCTCTCCTCTCCATTTTCGAATTTATTCTTCAATTTTAGGGAGATTTGCTCAAGGAAATTTTTAAATAAGGATAGATTTGTGATCATCTTTTCAAGATCTCCAAGATAATGTAAGTATTTCCCATTTTTATTCAAGTTTGGAAATGAGTTGAAGTTTGGAATTGATATTTGAGATATTAAGATGTTGTATTTGAGTTGGTTTGAATTTAAAATAGATACAAGCATGATTTCTTGTTTCTGTGCAAGATCAGTTTTTATGCATACTGTATTTAGGGTATATAAGACAATTCTAGTTGGATTTTGATGTTATGGTCTTCCTCAAACTTGTAGAGCATCACGTTAGCTTCGATTTGGTTCAAGAATCACTTAGTTCCATGAAGCAATGAAATAGATATGCTATATTTACTAAACCTGGTCTAGAAACCCGAGTTTGTTTACATGACTTCTGTTTATTCGAATTCTGGGATTTATTTGTTGGGATTCTGGATTTGATGTTCAATGAAAGTTATAGAACATTTTCTTGTCTTCGAAATAATATAAAATTGGCTTGATTCCATTGAGTATTGAGGGAGTTATGCTCCAAATACTAAACGGTGCCAGATTTGTACTGATGCAGAATTCCAAAAATTATGTTGTATGTTTCAGATTATGAACGACTGAGTAAATGACTTTATTTGACAAAAGTTTGTGAAGAAGAATTGTTGGGCATTGAGTTTTCTTGCATATCCAGTTCACAGATCTTGATTTGAAGCTGTGCCGAATTAATTATGAATTTTGTACGAAAATTGCTCTGTGTTGATAAGTAATCTGAGTTCTTGATTTATGTATTGAAGATTCGGTGGAAGTATTGACTTGTGTTGGCTCAAGATTATTTACTTTAAGTTGGTTGATAGAGAATCGAGTAGATAGCGAGGGTTCAAGACTTCTCAACCATATATTTTAATCTCTTGTTTGTAATATTCGAAAGGTATGTTATGGTCGGTAATATACGAGATAAAAGTATCATTTTTATTTTAAATTGAAAATTCTATGGCTCGATAAATTATTGTGATATTGAGATGATGATATAGATTTGCATCATTACATTGCATATTGAGCCACTTGTCGATTCAGATTTGATACGGCGGAGGTCGCCTTGATTTATTGACTTTTTGTACGTATGAGGCTATAGTAGAGTTGGCATAGTGTATGCGGAGGTCGCTGCTATGGCCTGAACACTCTTTATAGGTGCACCATAGTCCTGAGATTGTAGAACACAGTACCCCACCCCGAGCGGATGAGTCGGTGGATGTTGCTGGGGGATTCTCTTTCCTTGGGTACCCTATGACCAGATGATTCACTTGATCTTGAGATTTATTGATAGCCCACAGCTTCTGATCATGCATTGCATTATATTGCATCTTTATAAATTTATATGAACTATTTGTCTTTTTAATTCTCATATGTTATTGATTGTATCATACTAGGTTTATACTCACCGGCACGTCGGCTACCTCTTGTTTTAATGTGCTTGACGGTAGGTGAGGCGAGACTTGCGATGCCAGAGTCCAGCTCCAGGCGAGGAGATAATAGTTAAAGTGGGATTCCCGGGTCTTAGGAGCTATATGATGATGTTTGGATTATTTTGATTCACTAGTTTATTTTGGCATGTTAAAACTTATATTTCAAACATTTGAAACATTTAAATTATTTTGACGATGTTTTTGTGGATTTGTGAACCACGGATTATGTATTTTACTCAATCATTTGGTTTGTTACAATTATAATTGTTAGTATTAGATATCGAACCCGGGGCCCCATAAGGAAACTTTGAGTCCCTTGGCCTATCACCAAGTATTGGCGTCCGGACCAACCAAGGTTTCGAATGAAACAACGTGTCCATTGGCTAATCACAGAAGGTTGCGTTCATGTCCAGAAGGTCGTGTCCCTTCTATGTGTCCGATGAACAAGTTACAAATAATCTCTTTATCTGCATTAGTCAGGACTTTACATTTTGCTCCATTTTCTCCTCATTCATTTTTTCGTGCTTAAATTTATCTGCATATTTACGTCCGCTGTCACTAAGAGTTTGTTGTGTTCACTATCTCGATTCGAAGTTGTTGTATTTTAAAGACGGCTGCTGTCATTATAGATCACTGTTATACGAATAATTTCGTCTTACAAAGAAATGATTCTCCATTGTTTCGACTTTTCTGCTCAGTGATGCTGCAACTTGTTCCGGTACTAGACATCCAGAATAATAACAGAATCTATGTGAATTTAAATTCATCATAGATTTTAAATAATCTAAATATGCCACTAGCCTTCGTGTGTTTGCGAATTTGATTTTGATTGATTGAACAAATTTCAAATGATGCTTACAAAAATCAAATTCGCGAAGTCAAACGCAGACAAACATTTCTTTCCTCCCTGTCCTTTTTCTCCCTTCTTTTTGAACCTACCAAAAACCAAACCCACCCATTATTGTTGGACACATTTCTCTCGTTCGTGAAAATAGGAATGCGAACAAGTTGAAAAGAAGAAAAGTGAATCGATCATTTGGAATATTGTTTTGCCCGTTGGTTTATGCAAATCAATTTATTCCGATATTGCATATATTTTTCAAAAAATTAATTAATTCAAATCTTATTTTAAACAACACAAATAACATAGAGCAATGAATTACATAACCATAGTAGAGTCTATAAAAATTTGTTTGTTCGACCCTACCTACCCATATGAATAATGTCCCAAAACCATCGAACATATGACATATGTCAACTTGCATTACCCATATTGATACGATCGAAAAAAACCATGAAAATTTTTGTTTTGCTACGTGATATCTACATAGTTTATAGTATTCATATAGTATACCGCAAAAACATTTAACACCCCGGTTGAAACTCAAACGACACACAAAATTTGGATCTCGTTTTTTTAAAAATCAAACATAAAACCTTTTACAAACGAAACAAACACGACATATTTTTAAAATAAAATAACTAGGTTGTAAAATATATCTAATTCACAAAAATGAATTTTCGATGTCCTCCTATCAGGGCCGTGATTGAAATTCAACCACACTGGACATAATGATTTTTGTCTTGATTTAGCAGTCTACAACAATTAGAGTGAATCACGCCTATGCAGAAGACAAAGCAAAAACGTGAAGTCTATTGCCTCCACGATTATAGGGAGCACCGACCACCGTCTTTTTCTCTAACAACGATTTCATACCTTATTTTATGAATTAATGTAATTTGCTAAGTACCCTTGATTGGACACTTTTAATGGGAAATAACTAAAATGATTTTCTAATTTTTTTTTAAAAAAAATTTGGTCGTGTTTGTATTTAAATTTGAGTTTTTATCTTCTAAATTAAGTTATGTTCTTATTTTTTTTGTTTTTTTTTCCGAAGTACTGACGAGACGATACCCAAATTTTAATACTTACAGTTAGTTATAAGACTATAAACACAAAATAAGTAAACTGACCACTACAAGAAAATTAGGGACGTAAACAAACCAAACCGTTCGCGAGCTATTCGGAGCTCGGCTCGATAAAAAGCTTGTTTGAGTTCGTTTGTTAATCATATCAAACCAAGCTCAAGCTTGATTTTGAGCTCGACAACTTAATCAAACCAAGCTCAAGCCTAAGTATATTCGGCTCGTAAGCTCGCAAACATGTTCGCTAATAGGCTCGCGAGCTCGAACTCGGCTCGTTTAGGTGGCTCGTCAGTTCGAGCTTGACTCATTTGTTGAGTTGACAAATAAAAATATTCGTACTAATAAAAGTTAAGATTAATTCAAGCTCGAATCAAGCTCAAATTCGAGCTCAATTGTATGTTTTACGAGCTCGAAAACGAGCCGAGCTCGACTCAGACTTGTTAAATATGATAAACGAGCTATTAATAAACCAAGCTTGAGCGCGGCTTGATTAACATGATAAACGAGCTTTTAACGAGTCGAACTCGAGCTTTTCACAAACTTAGTATTTTCAAGACAAGTCGAATTCTAGTCTGATGATAAAAGCTCGAATAAAGCTCGAGCTCTATCAATCTTAAACGAGCCAAACTCAAGCCAGATGATAAAAGCTCGAATCAAGCTCGAGCTCGAGCTCGAGCCGAACTTGATTCGAGCTTGAATTAATCTTAAACGAGCCAAGTTCAAGCCTGATACTGTTCGGCTTGGTTAGGATCATTTACATCTTTAAAAAAAATTGATCAAAATTCAAAACACAAGAATAACAAACTTTATAAAACTATTTATCATTACAAGTTGTAATCTGTGTATTGATTCAAGAGTAGTTATCTTGTGAGACGGTCTCACGAATCTTTATCTGTGAGACGGGTCAATCATACTAATATTCACAATAAAAAGTAATACTCTTAGTATAAAAAGTAATAATACTTTTAGAAAAAAAAAAGTAATATTTTTTCATGGATGACCCAAATAACCGACATTCACAATAAAAAATAATATTTTTAGCATAAAAAGTAATATTTTTTCATAGATAACCCAAATAAAATATCCTTTTCACAAAATACGACCCGTGAAATCGTCTCACACAAAATTTTGTTTTAATTCATTATTCTGGAAATAAATCAAATTAAATCATTATAAAATATAAATTCAAATATATCTGACACAAAATTGTATTATTATTTGTTTAAACAACATGTATCATTGTTAATTATTACTTGTCCGCGTAATATAGTAAAAATAGGGTCATGATATGTTATTTAATCTTTTTTTTTTAATTTGAATTTAGTCTCATTCTATTTTTATTTCAGATTACAATTTGGTTATTCATTATTTTTACAATTATGATATGAATTTTTTAAAATTAATAATTTCTAATTGTGACATAACAATTGATTAATTTTATGATATTATCTCCATTTGAATTTAAATCAAATTAATTATTAGAAAATTATACAAATGTGAAATAAAATAAAATGGATTGCTTGTGTTTGAAAAAAGAAAATAAAAAAGGATTGCTTCTTGTTGTAACGTCAGATGCCCTCTCTCTTTCCCTCTCTGAATTTGCTGTGTGTATCAAACCGAAGAAGACAGACTGCGCGCTGCTTCCTGTTCTTGCTTATTTTATCAATCACTCTGCTATTTCTCTACTACATTAATTGTACCCTGCATTTTTTCACTTGGGAATTGTGAGCTTGCTGCCAAAATGGAGCGAAAGCCGGGATTTTTCTCGGCTTTGAGGGGAGAAGTGGTTCGGGGTCTGTCACCGGGTCGGTCGAGGGAGGTTCGGAGTCCGTCTCCTTCGGGTTCGGGTCTGCGCAGGAGGAGGAGAGGCAGCAGCAATGCGGGTCCGCCGGAACTGTTGATATCGAGATTGGGGAGTTCGAGGCCTGGGGTTGACACGCTTTCGCCTCTAAGGGAGGGTCCGGATATGAACGGGTCGGATTCTGGTGAACAGAGAAGTGACAGATGGGCACATTGGCTTTGTCGGACTCCTTCCGTTTCGGCGTCTGGGCTGGGTTTCTCGAGGTCCGATCTGAGGTTGCTACTCGGCGTGCTGGGTGCGCCGCTTGCTCCAGTGCACGTTAGCAATAACGACCCTTTGCCTCACCTCTGTATTAAAGACACCCCCATTGTTAGTCACATCGCTTGCTCTGCCCATTTAATTTCCATTTAATCGTCTCTAATTTTTCGGTTCTTTATATTTGTGGGATTCCTTTTTCTGCTGTTCTAAAAAGAAATAAACAGTAGTGGGAAATCTTTTTTCCCTTCTTACAATATAATTATAGCTACAATTATTTAATCCAAGTTTTCAACGTTTTACGTTTGTCTTGTAATTATACAATAATTGATCTTGAAGAAGAAGTGTCTTTTCCAGTGATGAACTGATAAGGAAAAAACTATTCATGTAATAGCTGGAGAAATTTGTGGTCTGTGGATATTATTAATGTCTATTATAAGTTTGCTTACACTGCCTAATCTCTAATAAATTGTTATTTATTCTAATTTAATTAAAGATGGATGTTTTAGGGAGGAAGGAAGAAGTGAAAAACAATTTGAATATTGAATTGATAAAATGATTTGAGGATGAGGATGTGGTTGTGGTGGAGGTGGTGCTGTGGACCATATCTTTTTAATACGTTCATTAATTCTTTATACATGTTAGGTTGGGAAAGCAAAATAAATAGCTTGTGTTGCTCATGTTGGTGAAAATATTATTACAGGAAACTTCTTCTGCCCAATATATATTGCAGCAATATTTAGCAGCATCTGGAGGGCAGAAGGTTCAAAACTCAGTTCAGAATGCCTATGCAATGGGAAAGGTCAAAATGTTAGCATCTGATATAGAGACTGCTACAAAGGTCATCAAGAGCAGGAACTCTGCAAAGGCAGCTGAGTCAGGGGGATTTGTGCTTTGGCAGATGAATCCGGACATGTGGTATGTGGAGCTTGCTCTTGGTGGCAGCAAGGTTCATGCAGGTTGTAATGGGAAGCTCGTGTGGCGACACACTCCATGGCTTGGTGCGCATGCGGCTAAAGGGCCAGTTAGACCTCTGCGTCGAGCCCTTCAGGTAGTCTTTCCTTTCACCTGAGAATCTTGATTTAGTCATTTTAGGGGTTGAGATGAAAAAAGGCCAATAGTGAACGAAGATGCATTTTTTATTCTGTTTCTTGACGCTAGTGTTACTCAGTGTCAGCAAGAATTTGGGTTGAGTTGAATTTGATGTGTAGGGTCTCGACCCAAGGACGACAGCAAACATGTTTGCCAGTGCAAGATGCACTGGAGAGAAGAAAATCATGGGCGAAGATTGCTTCATTCTCAAACTTTCTGCTGATCCCCATACATTGAAAGCAAGGAGTGAAGGACCTGCAGAGATTATTAGGCATGTTTTGTTCGGCTACTTCAGCCAGAAGACGGGTCTCCTTGTGCATCTAGAAGATTCCCATTTGACCCGTATCCAAACCAATGGAAGCGACCCAATTTATTGGGAGACTACTATAAATTCTTTTCTTGATGACTATAGGCCTGTCGAGGGAATCATGATCTCTCACTCAGGTCGATCAGTAGTCACGCTTTTCAGGTTCGGAGAAACGGCAATGAGCCACACAAAGACTAGAATGGAAGAAGCATGGACTATTGAAGAAGTGGCATTCAACGTGCCGGGGTTATCCCTAGACTGCTTCATTCCTCCTGCTGAACTAAGATTAGGTTCGGTCAGCAAGCTTCCTCGTGAAGGTAAAGTCAAGACTGCTGTGGCTGCAGCATACCGATCAAAAGTTTCTGTATTGGGGAAATCAATAGATGCCAATAATGCTGTGGCAAGAATGAACATGTAAGAAAAAAGATAGAAGTTCATGTAAGAAAAGAGGCAGAAGTTCAAAATATTCAGACGCTCTAGTTCAGTTCCATGGTACAAATAGACTGACAAACCGAGGTGAAGTATAGTAAGCTCGGAACTCAGGTAAATTTGTTTATCGGAATCTGTATATATGTCTCAAGAAGTCTAGCTCTCTAGTTCCGAGTTCGATAGTAGACTAGTTTTTTGCAGCTAAATTAGTAGAAGATCCAATATAGCAGAGGATCTGGTGGGAGTCATCCATAGTCAACTTCTGAATGTATAATTTCAAGAATCATGTAAAATTTCAATTCAATAATCTTGCAAAGATCACCACATTTTTTCTGATGGTTTGAATTGTTTAATAGAAACTTGAAATGATTCAAGATCGACGCTCATGGCTTCTAAGCGTGGTGTTCGGTTATGATTATGGTAATTGACAGCTAGCTTTGGCGGAAAGGGGTGAGGCATTGTTGCTTGCACCTCAGTTTCAATTAATTTCTAATTCTCAAGCCCGGCTATAACAAATATTCTACACGTTATTCAAAACATGGGTGATTATGTATGTATCATGTATTTATAAAATAGAACTTTATATATAATATTTTTTGACAAATAAGAAATGATAGCTCTTTCATACATTTCAACCAAACAAGTGGGGGTTTATCTTATTTTTACAACAATATCTAGGCACATATATTTTGTATTTTTTTACCAAATAAATCTCCCCCTATTTTGTTTGTTCTTAGCTGGTAAAGCTAAATGGTAGGTAGAGAGAGTATCAGATCATTCCGTTTTTTTTTTAAATTCTTATTTCTTCATATTCTCATCAGTGCTCTAGTAAGAATCAATACGATTTTTGGTCTAATAACATATAATATGTGATGCGATCTCGAAGAAATGAATGAGCCGGGTAATGAGCTCCAACGGATCGTATCAACAATTTATAATGTTTTGGGATTTCTGAACGAAGATAATTGCTTAGAGAGCACCTGTAGACACTAAAAGGAACTCGTGAATGGGCGTCGGAGGGGTGTCCGACGTAGCCACTCCGATGTTAAAGTCAGCAAATGGGCAAACAATGAACACAGGCAATATTTTGGAAGAAAATATGTAAGTATCTTTTGTTTCTTAGGATTTCAGGATCATTAAATGAGATTAATACCTGCTATTTATAGTGGAAGAGTGGGTAGTTACCTCGATTATCATACCGTCTACTAAGTCGGTTTATCATACTAGCTTCTGATGACTTCTCGGATACTTCAAACCCAAGTGGTTCTGACAGATCGGACTGCCTGCATCGGCTATACTCGAGTGGGGTTCATACCCCGAGGTGGTGCAATTCTCGAGGTTGTCCAAGTGGTAACGTAACCGAGAACTTAACCCGGACATGTGAGAACTACGAATGAAACCCCAATGCCCGGGAAGGGAAGATTTACCCGGGCGCTCATAAAACGACCCGGTACCCCGGGTTGTAGATACGGGTATCAGGTGAACGCCGACCCATATCCTTATAAGGGTATCACCACCCATCCCTAAAATAGTCGGGTTAGAGCTTGACTCGCTGTCCCAATCCAATCACACATCATAATCCCAAAGCCTGTAAAGTGAACTGTACACGCCGAGATTTAATATCTCCCTGCCTTAAGCATCCGTTATGAGTACTCTTGGGAATTTCAAAAGATATTATTATGATGCATGCACCGGAGCATTGAATTCGCCGAAGATCGCTCATTTTCAAGGTAATAATGAGTCTGTCCCCTCGATATACGTATACGTCTTTTCACCTGTACGCACGATTTCATAGGCTTTTTGCGATCGTCCGATTAAATTCAGATCGAGGGTGGAGATTAGCGCCTTCCCTTATAAATAGTAACCTTACTTATTCTTTCGTTCTGCCACAGCTCTTCTTTTCCTCTGACTTAGAGGGACCAGATCCTCAGTTTCCTCTGAAGTCTCAGCCATCCCCCGGAGGGTGTCATCCCGGTGAGGATCTTCCCGGGTAACTTCGTTTCTCTGAGACGCATCCTCGGCAGCTCGCTTCTTTTCCGCTTCAATAGTAGCACGACGAGCTGCAAGATCTTTCTCCCGGGCGATTTTCTCAGCTGCCCTTCTCTTAGCAAAAGCTGCCTGCATCTCGGAATTATCTGCACAGAGAAGAAATAACGATAAGTAAATGGAGAGGGAAACGAAGATAATGGCTTAGAGAGCACCTGTAGACACTAAAAGGAACTCGTGAATGGGCGTCGGAGGGGTGTCCGACGTAGCCACTCCGATGCTAAAGTCAGCAAATGGGCAAACAATGAACACAGGCAATATTTTGGAAGAAAATATGTAAGTATCTTTTGTTTCTTAGGATTTCAATATGCAATACAAAATCTTAATTTATACCATTTAAGTGAAGTAACATAAACCTCTTCCTTTTGAGGGTGTCATCTGCCCTATCGTATTATCACTTTTCAAATGTTTTTACTCAATAAAAGAAAGCTACCGCAAACCGCTTACAACAACCCAAGACACCCTTCTCAGTGCCATTCCAATGGATTTCATATATGTGAGGATCACATGAATATATTGCACATTTGAATCATCGATATAAACAGATCTTTTGATGCAATTTTCACATATTCATCGTGGCCTTGTATTCTTGAGACCATCACCATGTTCTTTGCTGATCATTGAAGATGATCAATGACTGTAGAATCTAGGAATTGGAAAGGGTACATGTACAACTTCAGTGGCAAAATCGTTAGTTTCTATTACAATAACAATGCCCTTCTGCATGTTGCACTCAACCTATTAGGTTCTTCTTGAATGAATAATGATCCTGTGTGCCTCATCATGATCACCTCATCATAATCAAGGATAAAAAATTGTATAGATATTAAGCGTCGCGACTAAACAAATGCCCTTTAAGACTGGATTTTCAGCATGCCTAGACAAATGCAGGCAACCATCAGCTAATTATACCTAGAACACCTGGTTCAAGAGGATCAAGATTAATGGTAAAACTTCTTTTTAGGCCTTTCACTAATCGTTTAGTCGTGTATCTGGGAGCCGTATTTTCTTGAGACCTTCCCAATCTGGGCTGAACACTGCAGAAAAGTGATAATCGAAGTTGGTAAAACTTCTTTTTAGGCGTTTCACTAACTTAATGCCGGTATATATTGCAGGCGAATTTTCTTGAGACCATCCCCATCTGTACTTGATACTGCATAAAAAATGATCCCATTTGCTTAAAAAAGTTCCTGGATTATTAGAAAATTGAGATTCAGAATTAAAAAGTTACAAGGGACCACTATACCACTTGTAATTTCAACAGGCAATTTTCAGATATTAAGCCTTTTGTCTAAGTGGGCATTCTTGTTCTTGATAAATTAATGTCATCCCTTTTCACATGAGACAAAAACTTTCTATTTGAGGGACAGACAAGTGAGGAATATTCATAGATTGAGTCGTGGTTAAACCTTTGTTTATCCAAGAAAAGAAAGTGTAAAGTTAAGGTAACAGCAAAACTTAGGCAAGTTCCAACTCTTAACAGTCCGATGTGTGAAGCACTGACATAATTTAATGTTATATTTAGTACAACTTTTTCTTTGATTATGTTTAATAATTGTTAATTAATCAGTCAGTGATACATTCTATCACGTAAAATGTATTTGATATTGCTAAATTTGCACAAAAGTCTTCACATGCGCCGCTTGTTGTCACCACTTGGCCTAATCAACATGCTAATTAAACGTCTACTTTCCAAACTCTTTAAAACCAAATTCTGAAGAAAAGTAAAAAATGCCAACTTGCAGCAATGGTATATTTCGAAATATGACTACTGAACAATCTTGCACCAAATCTTGTTGCTTGTTTTGCATCTTGAAAGAGCAAGATTCAACAATCAGAAAAGCTGCAATAAAAGAATACCTAAAAGGATTACCTTTTCTTGATTCTGAAGTACTTATTCTTGTTGTAAGCTCACTATGGAACATCGCTATGACTCAGCCAAATGATCAAGAACTTCCATCTCTTGGTGTCTTTGAATGCATGGCTGGTTTGATAAGAAAAGCTCTCCATGATAGAACGTGGCTACTTACACATCAGAATATATACATCCCATATTATGCAACTCATATTATCGGCTCATTTACCATGAACAAAGTCGAATCCGCGGTAAGAGCTGTCGACTCAGGAGTCATTCCACCATTGTTAGAGCTCTTGAGAGGAAAAATGAGTTGGGTAGAGCAAAGAGTTGCTGTTCGAGCTCTCGGTCATCTTGCTAGCTACGAAATGACGTTTGAAGCCATTAAGGCATATGAAGATGAAATGGTTAAATTAGCCATGTGTTTAGCTTCATCCTGCCTGGAAATGGTCTATAACAGGTTTGTGGGAGTGAAGCCTAGGAAAAGGAGAGCGAGGTATCACGTTAACTTACTTACACGAGGTGTTGGAGGGGTCGAAATGGAGAACCAAAAAGCGGAGGAGTGGGCCAGCCAACTTCAGTGTTGGAGTATACATCTTTTGAACTGTTTTGCAATAAAGGGAAGATCTTTGAATCTCATTTGCAAGCAAGAGTTCTTGAAGGATTTGTATGAAATGTGGGGTGGATTAGTAAATCAATCATCACCTGCCGGAGTTGGACTTATAAGAATTCTATGTTACAGTGAGCTTGGAAGAGAAAGCATATCGGAATGGAGACATGTTATCGAGAATTTATGTCATCTTTCGAGATCTTCCGATGATTGGCAGTACATGGGAATTGATTGTCTTTTATTACTCCTTAAAGATCCAAAGACAAGGCATAAAGTTTTTGACATTGCTGCATCGTACCTCATCGATTTGATTGAGCTTAGGAATCTTGGAAACAGGTCAAATGTTGGTGCGACGATCACAAGGGCACTTCTCAGTAACTTTAAGCACCATCAAAACTCTGAAATCAAGAATCCTAGTGTCCAAAAAGCCATAAAAGAGTTATGGATTTTGAAGGCAGATAAGAGAAAACAAGAGCAAAACATGTCTAGTGAGAACCTTGAAGAAAAAAGGGTAAAGGTAAACGTATTAAAACAAGAAGGAAACCGCATGTTTTTCTTAGGACAGATCGAGGAAGCCAAGTTGAAATACACCGAGGCTCTAGAATTTTGCCGATTAATGCAAAGAAATGATAGAGTTGCATTGCATAGCAATAGGGCGCAATGCAGTTTGCTGCTAAGAAATCCAGATTCCGCCATAAGTGATGCAACTCGAGCTCTTTGCCTTTGTAGCCCTCCAAATACTCATGCCAAAAGCCTTTGGTATAGATCACAAGCCTATGACATGAAAGGGATGGCCAAAGAGAGCTTGTTAGATTGCATCACTTTCATCAATCTTTGCATCAAGTTGAACGCAGAAAATCACTTAAAAATTCCATATTACGCAGTCCGAATGATCAGCAAGCAGATGGATTTGACGTGGATATTTAGAGCTGCTCGGCTCAAGGCACTGAGTACTTGTCCTCGAGTTAAAGATCAAGAAAACAAGGGAAAAATGTGTGTCCATCTGCGAAACAAGAGCTCCATATCAGGTAAGTTTATTGTTTATATATGCTATATGATCATGTGATCTGAAAGTTGAAATTGATTCTGTCAACCTTGTGTTGATTTTAAGGCCTGTCAACGATTTTAGAAGATCAGCCATTTCCTGGAAAAGATGGCCGTGAAAGGAAGAAGATTGAAAAGGCTAAAGGAAGAAACAAACTGATCATCTCTAGCTAGGATCAATGTAGTTGATTATTCCATAATCAAGAACAGTTTAATTTTTGAGATGTTACTTGATGTGTATACATTTAATCTACGAGTAAATCTTGAATCTTCCTATAGATTCACTATTAAATTATATTAAGAATACGAAGTGAGAGCATAAAAAAACTATTTTGCTTGATTTGATTAGCTTCCAAAATAATAGAACGCACCAGCACTTATTTAATAAAAATAATTTGTTTTGTGTCTGGATAAAACATAAGCATTTATTCTTGTAGTGCTAGTGTATGTTTTTTTTTTACGTACATTGAAGATTGTTCAAGGCGTTGATCGAATGTTCGGATTATACGGTTAGTGCACATATCATTCACATCTATACACACATTTTAGCCGAATTATTATGTATTAGATAGGATTATTGTGAGTCATGAAGATTTAGAGAAAGGTGTTGAGTTAATAACAAATGAGAAATTTTATCTGAGATTATATTGAAAAGTAAACCATTGAACTTTTGAGATAGACGGTCCAAGATTACGCAAAACTCAATATGAAATCACGAGCAAGAACATGCATCATGAACATAAAAATATATCCACACACAAGGTTACATGGTTCGATCAAATTAATCTACGTCCACAGGAAGAAGAGTATGAATTTCATTCAATCTCGCTGACAGTACTATTCCAGCTACAGAATTACAACCACTCCAATTCACGACCTCCCTTCTGCCTAAATTCTCTATGTACTGTTTTCACTACCAATACCCCGAGAAGTCCCCAAGAAGAAATAAACCGAATAAGAAAACCCGTATTCTCCTAGAAGTGTTGTGTAATTACATCGAAGCGATAACGATCGTGACGATAAAAATGCAGAATAAAATAATCAGTAAGAACACAAGATTTACGTGGTTCACCCAAGATAGGCTACGTCCACTGAGCTATTGTAAATCTTTATTATAAGGATAAAATATTATAAGTGTATACAACATTTTTTCTCTCAAAATCTCAAACATGAGTATAACCCAGAAAATATTTTCTCTAACTCAGAAGAAAGCCTCACACTCAAGAAAAAACACTCATGTTTCTCTTTGCCCAATGCTGAAAAGCTTGTTGGGATCATTCTTACAATGAAAATTATGCACGTATTTATGGATGAATTCTCTCGTGTGAACAAAGGATGCAATAATTTTTTCTGCAGCTATCAACCAATTTGACACGGTTTTGACAAAATGCATTTTTTCCAAAATGCATTGCTACCATTAAATACAGTGGCCCACTCACCTAACATTTCTCTAAGTTGAAGACTTGGTTTCAATCACGTCTTCACATCATCATTGCAGCAGCTCATATCTCTCCATTTATACTTACAATTCAACTGAAATTGAACACAACTTCAGTTTGTCAATTGTTACGGTCTTTGTGAGCATATCGGCTAGATTTTTACTTCTAGGAATCTTTTCAAGCATCAAGATTCCATCCTCCAAGATTGATCTGATAAAATGGTATCGAACCTGTATATGCTTCGTCCTAGCATGATAAACAAGATTTTTTGCTAAATGAATAGCACTCTAACTGTCACAGTGTAACGTGCTACCCTCAAGCTTCTGATCCAGTTCTTCCAGAAATGATCTCAACCATATCATCTCCTTGCTAGCTTCTGTAACTGCTATGTACTCAGGTTCAGTAGTCGAAAGTGCAACTATCTTTTTCATAGCCTCTTCATAGGTCTCCGGTTCACCTTTGTCTGTCAGTAAAATATAGTGAAGTGCAGGGGAGTATCTCTCAGGTAGTCTAATTGTTCTCGAAGATCTCCTAAGTTCAATCACCAGAGTTTGTGGCTCATCATCTTGTGCAGTTGATTCTTCATCTTCCTGGTTATTGCTTTTTAATTCATTCACAGGAATATCTGTCAATGACACTTCATCTTTATTCTTGACTTCAGAACTTTCATCTTCAGTTCCAATGTCTGACTTGTCCTTGTAAAGAACTTGTTCATTGAAGATTACATATCTGCTCCGAATGATTTTCCAGTTTTGGTCATCTCAGAAACAAAAACCAAACTTATTATCAGCATAACCAATAAAGAAACACTTATTTTATTTCGGATCAAGCTTTGTTCTGTTAGCGGAGTCAATATGAACATAGGATACACATCCAAACACTTTCAAGAAAGAAAGGTTTACTTATTTGCCGTTCCATACCTCTTCGGGTATTCTGCAGGCAAGCGGTATCTAAGGTCCTCTGTTGATTAGATATGTTGCATTGTTAACAACATCAGGCCATAATGATTTTGGTAATCCAGAATGCAGTCTCATGCTCCTAGCACGTTCATTCAGGGTCTAGTTCATCCTTTCGGCTACACCATTCTGTTGAGGTGTACCAGTAATGGTTTTCTCCATCTTGATCACGTTCTGTGCACAATATTTCTTGAACACATCATCTTCATATTCACCACCATTATCAGACCATAATCACTTCAACTTCAAGTTGGTCTCATTCTCAACCACGGCTTTCCATATTTTAAAGGTCTCATAAAAATCAGATTTATTTTTCAGAAAATAAAACCAAACTTTTCGGCTCGAATCGTCGATAAATGTGACATAATATCTTGAGCGTCCAAATGATTTCTCAGGCGATGGTCCCCATACATCATTATGAACCAGATCCAAATTTGCTGCTTTCGGTTCTCTACAGCCTTTTGAAAAACTCACATTTTTCTGCTTTCCAAAGATAGAGTTTTCACATAGCTTGTGTTCAACGATCTTTAATTATGGTAGCTTCTCGTTTGATAAAAGCATCTTCATTCTCTTCTCATTCATATGCCCAAGCCTACAATGCCATATACTTGAATTTGCTCCAGTATTCACGGCTGCTAATGTATCTCTGCAACTAGAAGTCATATAAAGTGTTCCAATTTTCTTTCCTCAAGCAACAATCATGGCTCATTTTTTTACTTTCCAGGAACCATCACCGAAGGTCACATTATGGTCTTCGTCATCGAGCTATACCACTGAGATCAAATTGCGTGTCAATTTTGGTACGTGTCTGACTCTGTTGATTTTCGAGACAAATCCATTTGAAATCTTCATCTGGACATCACCCATACCAACTATTTCCAAAGGTTTTCCATCAGCCAAGAAAACTTTTCCGTAATCGCCAGCGATGTAATTAACAAATACTTCACGATTACCAATGGTATGAAACAAAGCTCCTGAGTCCATAACCCAAGAATCAAATGGGCTTTCCATGGATAGTAGTAGAGCATCATGTACCTGTTAGAGTAGGTGCCCGTCGAGCCAAGTGTTGGCCGAGTGTTCACAATGAAACTCTATGTATAAGCAATCTTTATTTTAGTAATATTTGATATTATTATTTTGGCACATCTTTATCTGTATACCCATGCTAGTTGCATAGATAAAGCCCTTGAATATACAAATAGTAGAAAGAATATGAGATGCTCATATGATGAGTATCATGAAACTCATATTTGTAATACTGTATATTCTAAACGGTTCCTAGTCGATTCAGCCGCCACTAAGAAGGATATAGGCCGCTCGAGTTAGAGACTAGTATCTGCGATGTGAGTACTATGTTTCATTGGTAGGGGACATTGTGATGTCCGAACATGCAGATAGGTGCTCCTTGTAGAGTGCACTGAACAACCCTCCATAAAAAGACTTTCCAAGTGGTTCTCACTTATCGAGTGGAAAAGTCCTGGTTTATGGTTGTACACCATTAGTCCTTATGACCCGGGACAACATTAAGACTCTATGTGCTAGAATTACACTTTGACTTGTTTACCGACTCTCATGGGGTCATCAGATGGCAAGGTTGGGTGTTCTGTCGAAACACATAGGAGTCGATGCATTGTAGTCGGGGATTCACCGCTTACCTTCGGGTATGGATATCCTATGTGTTTTCATGTGTTAGTAGGTTGAAATCTCTGGCCAGAGTATGGTTGTAATTATGAAAGGGGTTTCATAGATTACACCATCGATGCAACTACAACATGACACATAGTATCGATTCATGGACAACTCTCGATAAACCAATGGTTGTCGAATCGATCGGGATATATGAGTTGAAGGGACCGTACTGTACGCTAACCATAATTGAATGGTTCTTGCAGGCACTATCATTTGATACCTAGGGAATCATGTAAGCGATGCTGCTAGGCGTTTAACATGATTGGTTGGGTACTATCAGACTTGAGTTCTGACGTTCTTATTATCAAGGTGTTGATAAATAAGAATGGAGCAATTGGGGTATGCTCATATAAGGACATGTTTAGTCCGAATCACATGGAGATGTGAACCCACGGCTAGTTGTATCAATGAACCATTGAGGGCCACACAAGTACTAGCTTTCTAGATCCCGTTGAGAAGTAAAAATAGTTCAATGTGTTGAACGGCTTGTAAAGAGGTTTATAAGCGTAAAGAAAATTAGAAGTATGACTTCTATAAAGGAGAAAATAGTTCAATGTGTTGAACGACTTATAAATGAGTTTATAAGTGTAAAGAAAAATAGAAGTATGACTTCTATGAGAGAAATGTAAATTTTAATTTATGGAAGTGTTCCTAAATTAAAAATTGGCCAAGTGAATAATGTATTTGAAAATTGTGATTTTCATAAACATTATTATGGACTAAATTAAATTAATTCAAGTGTTGAATTAATTAAACACTAGTGGACCTAGTAGAGTCCAAATAATTAAATTAATTCAAGTGTTGAATTAATTAAATTATATTGAGTCTTGTAGAGCTCAATTTAAATTAATTATTTAACTAGTGGGACTTGGGTAAATTCAAGTAATGTTTAATTAGTCTCAAATATGTTTGAGATAATTAAATTTAGTCCAAGGTTTTTAATTTGATTAAAAACTATATAATATAATATGCATGCATGGGAGGTGAAGGGTTGGGAGACTACTTTTTGTGTTCTCAAAGCATGGCATGCAAAAAGGTGATTCTACTTTTTCAACAACCAAGGCTAGTCTTCCCACTCCATTCTCCCTCCCCCTTGGCCGAAACAAGCAAGGATTTCTCTCCCATTTTTCTCCAAAATTTTGTTCTTCAATTTGTTGAGGAACACTTCAATTCTCTTTGAAAAATCCTCATATTTTTCTAGTGCAAAATATGAGGGGATCTACCTAGTTGGTGGTGGGCCTAATTTGAAGGAAAGATTCAAGAACTTGGAGGAGAGCTTGTAGATTTCTTCATGTCATTCAAGAGCTAAGGTGTTTACACCTTAGTTGGAGCCATCATCAACCTCAAGAGGTTGATAGGTAACAATTTCTAAAACACACTATGAATGTCATTTTGGTGTTTATTGTATTTGTTGCACAAAATCTTGAGGTGGCCGAAATTTGTATGAAAAATTTAAAAATTTTAACTTCCGTTGCGCTTCCGGTCACCGTAACCGATCCCCTTTCAAGTGGTATCCGAGCTATGGTTACGTTTTTGTGTAGCATTTACAAGATATTATATTGAGATCGATTCTAACCGCATGAGTGTGTTTGTTGCAACAAAGTATAGGCCATCTTTGGAGGCATTTTCGGCAGCTTGTTGCTGCCCATTTCGGGCAGCCCAAGCTGCCCGATGGGCTGCCCGAAACGGGCCCGAGGGGCTGCCCGAAACGGGCAGCAAGGGCAGCCCAAGGGGCTGCCCGAAAATGCTAGGTCAAATAAAAAAAAAAAATTTTGGTTGCCGGAATCCGGCGACGGAGCTCCGGCGACGGCGATGACGGCTAGGGTTTCCAAAAGTGTTTTGGAATATCAAAGTGTCATGGGCCTTGAGTTGTTGGGCCATTGGATGGCTAACATGTTTGTGAATTTTAAATGAGCCAAAAATGTTTTTGGTGAAAAATAAGTTTTTGGGCCCTTAAGTTTAAAATTACAAAAGTTGCAAATTTTTCTCATGAAATAAATAATTTAAGTTGGACTTTAATTATTTATAGTAAATGGTGATTTACAAGAAATTCGGTTATAAATAAATTAATTTGAAAGTAGACAAAGGTGTTTGTATACTTTGTTAATTTAGTTTATAATCGTGGCGGTTAGTGATTGGATCAAGATATATAATATTGGATCAATTAATTATTGTGATAATTAATTGATGGTGTATGATATGTGATATTATGCATGAAGGATGATCAAAAGCCCAAGCCCAATTTGCTAGGTGTATGCTAGGATATTTTGTGTTGAATGATTGTAATAATTATCAAATTTAAAGTGGGCTTGGTTTATGGCCCGTTCCCACCCCATGAGATGTATTTCTATTTGCCATGGATATTTATTTGTAAATATTAGTATAGTGGATGATCAAGATTGGAAGATGGTGGCCATGATGATTATGAAGATCGAAGACATGTAAATATTGGAAGCTTATGTAATAGTTGCATTTGCATCCCGTGCATTTCCCTAGGATTGGACCTAGGCCCGTGTTTAGCTCACACGGTCCGTTAGTATTGGGGCGATTGATCATCCTTGTTTGTTTACTGTTTATAATATATGCATGATATGTTATAAATAATGAGTATGTGCGTTATTATTATGATAATAACAAAGTTGCATGAATCCGGCAAACATACGATCAAACATGGCGAGCTTTTAAAATAAAATTAATGATGAGACCTTTCAAAATTAAAAACCCTCATTTTGAATAAGATTCAAAATTAATATCAAGCCCGAAAAGGGGAATTATAAATTTGTTTATAATTTCCTTGTCTTCCATCGACAATGGGTGCATGATGAACGCTACCCGTACTCGGGGCTCGGCTCATATTATTGGGGGAGCTTTGGGTGCCAGAAAGCTGTGACATCCATTGACATGGTGATGTGAACTACGTGGAACTCCCATGATTTCGGCTCATATTATTGGGGGAACTCATGGCGACCGTCCATTAAGGTTCAACATCGATGGGTAAGGCTTGACACGAGAAGATGAACGACGTCATATTATTGGGTCCTAATCAAACGTGAGACAAAAGTTTACGTAGAGGGTTGCATTGTGATGCAATTGGAAACTACCTTTTAGGAATTGTGATTGGCTGATATTATTCGGGATCATAATTCGCTGATTGGACCTTACGTACCTACTGAGAAAAGATGTTTCCCGTTTTCACTAGAGGGTAGTGAAAGATGTCAAAACAGTGGGAGCAAATATTTATGAAGTAAAAGTCCAAGCTTCATATCTTACTAAATATTTTAAAATAGTCATCAACATTTATTTGTTTCACTTTTCAGTACAAATTGACAATGTCTTCGATTCGCAATCCGATATCCATAATACTCGACAAACACATATTAACTGGACCTAATTACCTCACTTGGCTAAGAAACCTGAAAATTGTCTTGAATTCGGAAAGGGTAGCATATACACTGACTGAGTCGCCTCCTGTTGAGGCTCTGACTGACTACAATCCTGAGGAATTGCAGGCTTACAAGGAATGGTGTGACCGTGACTTGATAGCCAGGTGTTATATGCTGACTTCTATGAATGATGAGCTGCAGAGGTGTTTTGAGGATGCAAAGAGTGCTGCTGACATTCATTTTCATCTCAAGGAGCTCTTCGGTGAGCAAACACGGCCTCTTAGGCATGATACCGTCAAGGAGCTGATCACTTTGCGCATGCGAGATGGGGCCTCGGTCCATGAGCATGGCCTAAAGTTGATTGGGCTCGTGGACAAGCTCGTTGGCATGGATATGATCTTGCCTTCGGAGTTGACCACCGACGTGTTGCTCTTATCCCTGCCTAGCTCAGTTGATCCTTTTGTGGTGAACTTCAACATGAACAAGATTGAACCGACCCTTGAGGAGTTGGTGAATATGCTTGTTACGTTTGAATCCACCATCAAGAAAGAGAAGTTGGTTCTTTATGTGGGTTCTTCATCTGGTACGAAGATTGATCCACATGGGAAGGGAAAGAAGAGTTCTTTCCAACATCCCAAGAAGAACGTGCCCTTGATGAGGCAATCTCCGAATCCCGTTGTGGCAGCCACACCAGTTAAGGCTGACAAGACTGCTGATGAATGTCATCACTGCAAGAAGCCTGGACATTGGAGGCGAAATTGCAAAGAATATCTGGCCCAGAAGAGTTCTGGAAACGGTATGTTCTAAATTGAAGTAAACATTTCAATTAACTCTACTTCTTGGGTATTAGATACCGGTTATGACCCACATCTCTGTAATGGGTTACAGGTGATGGGAAGAAATAGGAAGCTTAAGGGAAGGTGAGACCTTCTTGATAATGGCTATGGAGCAAGAGTTGCTGCCAAGACCTTAAGAAATGTTTACTTAATGTTGAACAATGATTTTAAGTTAATTTTTAAGAGATGTTTTGTTTGTACCTTTTTGGTGAAAAACATTATTTCCATTTCTATTGTGATAAAGATGGATATTCTTGTCTATTTAACAAAGGTGTTTGCAAAATTTACAAGAATGAATATTTAATTGGTACTTGAGAACTTGAAAACGATCTCTATAACTTAAAATTAAAAGATATTCCACTAAATGTCCATTCAAAGGCATACACCATATGAGATATGGATGGGTAAACCTCCTAAGTATTCTTATCTTAGAATATGGGGGTGCCCTGCTTATGAAGCAGGTAGTGGGAGATAAATTGGATAGTCGATCCATTTTATGTTACTTTGTGGGATATCCAAGGAATTCAGTTGGATATCACTTCTATCATCCCCAAGAAACAAAGGTGTTTGTTTCTAGGAATGCAACCTTTTTGGAAAAGAAATTTCTATTGGATAGAAAATGGGAGATGATAGAACTCGAAGAGGTTCGAGAGACACCCACAATTGTAGAACCCACACCCGAAGAGTCAAGAGAGGAGATACAAGCTCCTAAAAGATCCGAGAAAGTCTCGAGACCACCTATGAGGTATGGTCAGCTTCTTGAAGAGGGCCATGATGAGCCTAACCATGGATGTGATCCATGGACCTTCAAGGAAGCGTTATCTGATGCTGATTCATCCAAGTGGCTTGAAGCAATGGAATCTGAGTTGAATTACATGCATTCGAACCAAGTGTAGGATCTTATAGATCCACCTGAGGGAACGGTTCCCATAGGGACTTGGGACGGATGGGAAGGTATTGACCTTCAAGGCGCGATTGGTGGCAAAAGTATATACTCAAAGACAAGGAGTTGACTTTGAGGAAAACCTTTTCACCAGTTGCAATGTTCAAGTCCATAAGGATTTTGCTAGCCATAGCTGCATGGTATGACTATGAGATATGGCAGATGGATGTCAAGACAGCCTTTCTTAATGGGGATATTAAGGAAGAGATTTACATGTCTCAAACCTGAAGGGTTTACATCTGTCGGAAGTGAGCATATGGTATGCAAACTTCAGAGATCTATTTATGGTCTAAAGCAGGCATCTAGGAGTTGGAACCTTAGATTCGATAGTACAATCAAAGAGTTGATTTACTAAGAATCCTGAGAAACCCTGTGTATAAGAAGGTCAGTGGGAATGTTGTGACATTCCTGGTGCTTTATGTTGATGACATTCTACTCATTGGGAATGATGTAGGAATGTTGCAATCAACTAAGATATGGTTAGCGAGTAAGTTCTCGATGCAGGACTTGGGTGAAGCATCTTTTGTATTGGGATACAGATCTATAGAGATAGATCGAAAAGATTGCTTGATCTCACCCAGTCCACATACATTGATACCATCGTGAAGCGGTTCTCGATGGGTGAGTCCATGAGAGGACATCTACCAATGTGTCATGGCGTGTCCCTATCCAAGTCTGTCTCCCAAGACTGATGCAGAGATAGTGGCGATGACACACATTCAGTATGCTTCGGCAATTGGTAGCATCATGTATGGGATGATATCTACACGTCCTGACGTGGCTTTCGCACTAAGTGTAGTGAGTAGATATCAATCGAACCCCGGTCTTCCACATTTGAAAGCTGTGAAAGACATCCTCAAGGAGTTGAGAAGGACCAATAAATTGTTCTTGGTCTATGGGGTGGAGAACTAAAATTGGAAGGCTATACCGACTCTAGCTTCCAAAGCGATATCGATGACTCGAAGTCAACCTCTAGGTTTGTATTTATGCTCAATGGTGCTGCTGTCTCTTGGAAGAGTTCCAAGCAAGACAATACTGCGGATTCCAGCATAGAGGCCGAATACATTGCTGCATCAGATGCAGCAAGGGAGGCTGTTTGGATAAAGAATTTCGTCTAAGAGTTGGACGTCACACCTAATGGAGTTGCTCCTGTCCCGGTGTTGTGTGACAACACGGGAGCTTTAGCTCAAGCAAAGGAGCCAAGGTCTCATCAGAAGTCCAAACATGTATTGAGTAAGTACCACATCCTCGGAGAGATTGTGGAAAGAGGAAGAAGTGTCTATTGACATAGTCGGCTCCGCAGACAATGTTGTTGATCCACTAGCTAAGCCTTTACCTGGACCATTATTCGACAAGCATCGCGAATCAAAGGGTTTAAAGCATATGGGTAGTTGGCTCTAGTGCAAGTGGGAGATTGTTAGAGTAGGTGCCCGTCGAGCCAAGTGTTGGCCGAGTGTTCACAATGAAACTCTATGTATAAGCAATCTTTATTTTAGTAATATTTGATATTATTATTTTGGCACATCTTTATCTGTATACCCATGCTAGTTGCATAGATAAAGCCCTTGAATATACAAATAGTAGAAAGAATATGAGATGCTCATATGATGAGTATCATGAAACTCATATTTGTAATACTGTATATTCTAAACGGTTCCTAGTCGATTCAGCCACCACTAAGAAGGATATAGGCCGCTCGAGTTAGAGACTAGTATCTGCGATGTGAGTACTATGTTTCATTGGTAGGGGACATTGTGATGTCCGAACATGCAGATAGGTGCTCCTTGTAGAGTGCACTGAACAACCCTCCATAAAAGGACTTTCCAAGTGGTTCTCACTTATCGAGTGGAAAAGTCCTGGTTTATGGTTGTACACCATTAGTCCTTATGACCCGGGACAACATTGAGACTCTATGTGCTAGAATTACACTTTGACTTGTTTACCGACTCTCATGGGGTCATCAGATGGCAAGGTTGGGTGTTCTGTCGAAACACATAGGAGTCGATGCATTGTAGTCGGGGATTCACCGCTTACCTTCGGGTATGGATATCCTATGTGTTTTCATGTGTTAGTAGGTTGAAATCTCTGGCCAGAGTATGGTTGTAATTATGAAAGGGGTTTCATAGATTACACCATCGATGCAACTACAACATGACACATAGTATCGATTCATGGACAACTCTCGATAAACCAATGGTTGTCGAATCGATCGGGATATATGAGTTGAAGGGACCGTACTGTACGCTAACCATAATTGAATGGTTCTTGCAGGCACTATCATTTGATACCTAGGGAATCATGTAAGCGATGCTGCTAGGCGTTTAACATGATTGGTTGGGTACTGTCAGACTTGAGTTCTGACGTTCTTATTATCAAGGTGTTGATAAATAAGAATGAAGCAATTGGGGTATGCTCATATAAGGACATGTTTAGTCCGAATCACATGGAGATGTGAACCCACGGCTAGTTGTATCAATGAACCATTGAGGGCCACACAAGTACTAGCTTTCTAGATCCCGTTGAGAAGTAAAAATAGTTCAATGTGTTGAACGGCTTGTAAAGAGGTTTATAAGCGTAAAGAAAATTAGAAGTATGACTTCTATAAAGGAGAAAATAGTTCAATGTGTTGAACGACTTATAAATGAGTTTATAAGTGTAAAGAAAAATAGAAGTATGACTTCTATGAGAGAAATGTAAATTTTAATTTATGGAAGTGTTCCTAAATTAAAAATTGGCCAAGTGAATAATGTATTTGAAAATTGTGATTTTCATAAACATTATTATGGACTAAATTAAATTAATTCAAGTGTTGAATTAATTAAACACTAGTGGACCTAGTAGAGTCCAAATAATTAAATTAATTCAAGTGTTGAATTAATTAAATTATATTGAGTCTTGTAGAGCTCAATTTAAATTAATTATTTAACTAGTGGGACTTGGGTAAATTCAAGTAATGTTTAATTAGTCTCAAATATGTTTGAGATAATTAAATTTAGTCCAAGGTTTTTAATTTGATTAAAAACTATATAATATAATATGCATGCATGGGAGGTGAAGGGTTGGGAGACTACTTTTTGTGTTCTCAAAGCATGGCATGCAAAAAGGTGATTCTACTTTTTCAACAACCAAGGCTAGTCTTCCCACTCCATTCTCCCTCCCCCTTGGCCGAAACAAGCAAGGATTTCTCTCCCATTTTTCTCCAAAATTTTGTTCTTCAATTTGTTGAGGAACACTTCAATTCTCTTTGAAAAATCCTCATATTTTTCTAGTGCAAAATATGAGGGGATCTACCTAGTTGGTGGTGGGCCTAATTTGAAGGAAAGATTCAAGAACTTGGAGGAGAGCTTGTAGATTTCTTCATGTCATTCAAGAGCTAAGGTGTTTACACCTTAGTTGGAGCCATCATCAACCTCAAGAGGTTGATAGGTAACAATTTCTAAAACACACTATGAATGTCATTTTGGTGTTTATTGTATTTGTTGCACAAAATCTTGAGGTGGCCGAAATTTGTATGAAAAATTTAAAAATTTTAACTTCCGTTGCGCTTCCGGTCACCGTAACCGATCCCCTTTCAATACCTCCTTAGTAACAACATTTGCATTATTCTTTGTTGATTTGCAGTTCTTTTTCAAGTGACCAATATCACCACAACTCCAACACTTCAAATTCTTTTCAAAGTTGTTTTTGTCTTTTCCATTTCTTGACTTGGACCTACCACGCCATCGGTTGGAACTTTTTTCGCCACTCCTTCCCTTTCCTCTGTTCTCAAGATTTAGAGCAGATCTTGATGATGTCCTTTCACCAGAATCCATCTTGTGAACTTCTTCAGCAAGAATTTGATCTCTGACATCATTGAATTGTAGTTTTTTTCCCAACAGAGTTGCTAACCGCTGCCCGCATTGGTTCTCAAAAATTTGGTAAAGATGCCAAAAGAATAAGTGAATGAATTTCATCATCAAATTAATTTCAACCGATGTTAATTGAGAAACAATCGTGTTGAACTCATTGATGTGTTCAGCCACCGAAGCATCTTCTCCCATTTTCAAGTTGAATAAATTTTTCATGAGATGTACTTTATTGTTTGTTGATGGCTTCTCTTACATATCCGATAAAATGGACATCATCTCTTCTGTGGTTTGTGCCTCTGCCACGTTATGTGCCACATTCTTCGTTAGGATCAATCGTATAACACCTAACAGTTGTCGGTCAAGAAGTTCTCAGTTATCATCCTCTATCTTTTCCGGTTTCTTTCCCGGTAGAGGTGGATGCAGATTCTTATTGTACAGATAATCTCTAATATGTAACCGCCACAATGAAAAAATACGTTCCATCGAACATGTTGATTCTCAGTCCCAATCCATCATCTCCGGTCATTGCTTCTCTAGCTTTAGCAAAAAATATAAAAAAATCTTTTCTGATGTGGAAGATCAGACAAAGCTGCAACCACAGACCATACTCAGAATTCTAAGAATTATTACAACAAGGCTCTGATACCATTTGTTGGGTAATTACACCGAAGCGATAACGATCATGATGATAAAATATGGAATAAAATAAACAGTAAGAACACAAGAATTTACGTGGTTCACCCTCATGTTTTCAGTCAATGATAGTTGCTGCATGTGAGGATACAAATACGATTTCACCAAACTTCCATTTATTGTTTCTTGCACTGTTGCTCTCGGGATCATTGGTAATACTTGCATAAAATCCCCTCCAAGCTCAACTATTTTTGCCACCAAACGGCTTTTGGATTGTTGTCAAGTCTTGAAGCGTTCTGTCAACGGCTTCAATTGTGGTTCTTTTTTACATTGGTGCTTTATCTCATAGAATTAATGTTGCATGCCTTAATAAATCTGCAATACCACTATGGTTTGAGATCGTACAGTAACTCTCCTCATGTAAACTAATTGGAATCTTGAACCTTGAATGGCAGTTCGACCTCCAGGTAAAATTGAAGCTGCCATTCCGGAAGTTGTCGTTGCAAGTGAAATCAACCTTTTGCTTTGTACCTTTCCAAGACGTGTTCTATACAAAAAAGTCTTCTCAGTTCCACCTGGACCATTTACAAAAAATACACCACATGTACCATGATTTAAGCATTCAATAATTGCTGAAAATGCTTTTTTTCTCAGCATTCAAATACTTCTTTGCTTCTAAATCATCCAGGGAAATGGGCAGATACATTTCTTCCTGCATTTCTCTTGGAATATTATCGATACAAGCATTCATTCACAGAGAAATTCGTGGTAGATCAAATTCTTCAAGGTTTTTTCCCATACTCCATAAAATATCTCCGATAAGCTGCAATGTTTTGGAAACAACAAGTTCCCTATTTGTAGAATATTGTTTTTTGTAAATTGTTCGAAATTGCCTCAACATAGGCGTCCCCAAGTAATCTAACATTGGTTGGTTCACAATTTACTAAAATTGTTGCAAGTAATCTTCTAATTGAGTGAGACATCTGATAGCTAACAGCTTCATTCAAGCATTCAAAGTTTCTTTGATCTGATTCAAGTAATCTCTTTTTATGTGCTGCTTCTTTGAATAAATAATGTATGTGGCCATTTACAGTTAATATATCATCATAAGAACATGGCTCTCTAACATGATTGAGAATAATTCTCAAGTAATATCTTTCCCCATCGATAGGATTAGCACCATTGATTCGTCATCTCACTTTTCTTTTTCCCGTCAGACCAAAATTTTGTCTTCTTGTCCCAAACATAGAATTCTTGAAATTCAGAATACAACAATGTTTTTGCTTTAGAGTTTATGTGAACACATATGGAAAAATTCGATCAGCATGGTCTTCGAACTATTCTGTTGCTGCAGAAAATTTAGATGATTTTGATTGTTCCAAAACTTTATACACTGTTTGTTTGGTAAGTGAAGAGGAAAATTAATTACAGCACGATAACTTTCATTCAAATCAAATTCAAAAATCCTCCACATGGCTTCTTATGTTGAAACCCTCCTTGCATCTTGGAATTTTTTTATTTCATCAACTCCATCTTCATTGGATGAACCAACCTTGTACTCCAACTTTGTCATATCATTTGTAAATATACTTGTACAAATATTTAACTGCTGCCAACCCCTAACACACATCCACATTTATACGATATTTATACCTCTGAAGAAGATAAAAGTTATACGGTAAAACCATTGGTTGTTTAATTTGATTTTCACATCCTTTCTTCTCGGTAAATGGGTAACCATTTTCTCCTTGAATTGTTCTCTGGCAAAAACTTCGGGTATAGTGATTTTTACATTGACAACTAACCATGCATGAGTTTCCTCTATTTAAAATCCCGCATGGTCCATGCATCATGTGCTTTACAACAAAACTAAATAGTTTAGGATTCTCTTGTTTGTCTGGTAGTTCAGCTGACATATATTGATCAAAAAAATTTGGGCTGTTTATTTTAAACTCCTGCTTTAATGTTATCATCATATGGATATATGGCAGACCTCTTTCTGAAATTCAACAACATAGGCATAAGCACTGACTTGCCCAAAAACAGCACGTTGAACAATTTCTTTTTTTCAAATCTAAGACTTTTGCTCTAAAAACTCTCGCGGTTAGATCTGGACGATCCTGGGGTCGTTGACCACTCATCAAATTATCTTTGATTTCTTTCCACTCTGGATTGCACATCATTGTAATTAAAAAATCTGGTTTTCCAAATGCCTTAACTAATGTGATAGTATCTAACTATCGTCTGCGCATATCCCTTGTCCCACCTATAAATGTTGCAAGAAGCACGATTCTTATGCAAATTATACTTCCTCTTGTTTCTCCTCCGTTAACACTCTCCATGGTAGCTTGATAAAATTCTGATTTCATCTCAGATTGATTTCTTCTATAGTAGTTCAAATGTGTTGTCTCGAGTTTGATATACATATCAACATCATACCGTTGTAGCAATCTGCCTCCACATAAAAGTAATGACGAAATATTTTCTCTCATCTGAAATTTATAACAATAGTACTCTCGGCAAGAAATCATCTTGTTACTATTTTTGTGTCACCTGAAAACAGTCCAAAACAAATAATATTAGCAAACAAGATCCTTCTACCTGGGCTACCACTTGTCCAAGAAGTCCTCATAGATGCATCTTTCCCGCAATTACATAATTTAAATTCTAGATCCGGAGATTGATGACATCTTGTTTGAGCTTTGTTTTTCATGGAGAAAAGGTTGGAGGATGAGTAGATTTAGTACAAAGTTGGAGGATAAGTGAAGATGATTAGATGAAGAATGGGGTGTGTTATATGGTCAAAGGAAGGAGATGGAATTGGTGTGAAAGAACTTTTTCCTCATAAATTGTTCAGGTTTATCATTGTTTGTTTGTTTTTTTAAAAAATAATAAAACACAAATTTTGGTTATGTGGAACCATTTTATACCACATCACAGTTATCATATGCCAAATAGGTGACATTTGATGCCAATTAAACAAAACTCGGCAGTTTTCTGGAATTTCGATGACAAAATCTAAATAATCTGAGTTATTGTATCTTTCCAAAAATATGAGAACATGTGGGATCAAACACAATAAGAAGCAATCATATTTCCTCGTACTGATCATATTGCATAAACATCATACTACATGCTATTATTTAATTATTACTGTGTTTTTTGTAACAGTAATAACACAAATTGGATCTTGGACAAGCCCAACATCGCCTCAGATACTGTAAAAAAAAAAAAAAACTTCGGACAACTACATGATGCACTAAATATTTGAGAATCGCATAGCTCTCACTTTTGCGACAAGTGATTCGGAAATTCATGTGACATCGCAGAGTACAACCACATCCTGACACATTTTATATGGGACATATTTAGTATACAAAATATGTTGAACTCCAAATTGTTTATATAGAAGAGAACAATGAATAATAGCAATATCAACAGTCATTAACTTAGGAAAACACAAAATAATGATGATATTAATTAGATAAGATAAATGTCCCTTGGTTTTTGTGCATAAGAATAAGAAATGAACATGAATTACTTAAATTAAATTTTTGGGATGGATTGCATTTGAATTATACTCGAGAATCTCATAATTTTTTATCCACGTTAAATTTAATGATGATTCACATTCTCAAAATATATATACACGCTTTGACCAAAACCCAATATATACATACACACTTTTGGCTATTAATAATATTAATAATTAAGAATTAAATCATGAAATTTCAACTTGACCAACACACACGCTTTGACCAAAACTAGTATATACATACACGCTTTTGGCTATTAATAATAATAATTAATAATTAATAATTAATCGTGAAATTTTGATTTGACCAAAAACCCCTAATATTAAGTCATAGTCCACACATTATCCACATTAACTCATACAAAAACACACACACCAAAAGACATAAATGACAATTCACAATGATCAATATTGGCTCTTTTATATTGGTAATATTATTGTGTGTCGTAATAATAATAACACAAATTGGATCTTGGACAAGCCCAATGTCGCCTGAGATACTGAAAAAAAAAAACTTCGGACAACTGGATGATGCTCAAAATATTTGAGAATCGCATAGCTCACTTTTGTGACAAGTGATTTGAAAATGCATAAGACATCGTGGAGTACAACAACATCCCACATTTTATATGGGCCATAGTTAGTATACATAATATGTTAAACTCCGAACTGTTTATATAGAAGAGAAAAATGAATAATAGAAATATCAAAGGTCGTTAACTTGGGAAAACATAAAATAATGATGATATTAATTAGAAAAGATAAATTTCCCTTGGTTTGTGTTCATAAGAATAAGAAATCAACATGAATTAATTAAATTAAATTTTTTAGAGGGATTGCGCAGGAATTATACTCGAGAATCTCATAATTTTTTATCCGCGTTAAATTTAATGATGATTCACATTCTCAAAATATATATACACACTTTGACCAAAACCCAATATATACACACACGCTTTTGGCTATTAATAATAATAATAATTAATAATTAAATCATGAAATTTTAACTTGACCAACACACGTGCTTTGACCAAAAACCAGTATATACACACACGCTTTTGGCTATTAATAATAATAATTAATAATTAATTATGAAATTCTGATTTGACCAAAAACCCCTAATCTTAAGTCTTAGCCACACATTATCCACATTAACTCATACAAAACACACAAACAAAGGAAATAAATGACAATTCACAATTATCAATATTGTCTCTCTTATATAGGTAATATTATTGTGTGTCGTAACAGTAATAACACAAATTGGATCTTGGACAAGCCCAACGTCGCCTCACATACTGTAAAAAAAAACTTCGGACAACTACATGATGCTCTTAATATTCGAGAATCACATAGCCCTCACTTTTGCAACGAGTGATTCGGAAATGCATGCAACATCGCAGAGTACAACCACATCCCGACACATTTTATATGGGCCATATTTAGTATGGATAATATGTCAAACTCCGAATTGTTTATATAGAAGAGAACAATGAATGATAGCAATATCATCAGTCACTAACTTGGGAAAACACAAAATAATGATGATATTAATTAGATAAGATGAATATCTCTTGGTTTGTGTTCATAAGAATAAGAAATGAACATGAATTAATTAAATTAAAATTTTGAGATGGATTGCATATTAATTTTACACGAGAATATCATAATTTTTTATCTGCGTTAAATTTAATGATGAATCATATTCTCAAAATATATATACACGCTTTGACCAAAACCCAATATATACACACACAATTTTGGCTATTAATAGTAATAATAATAATTAATAATTAAATCATGAAATTTTAACTTGACAAACACACGCGCTTTGACCAAAAACCAGTATATACACACACGCTTTTGGCTATTAATAATAATTATTATTAATAATTAATCATGAAATTTTGATTTGACCAAAAACCCATAATATTAAGTCATTGTCCACACATTATCCACATTAACTCATAACAAACACACAAACCAAAGGACATAAATGAAAATTTACAATGATCAATATTGGCTCTTTTATATTAGTAATATTATTGTGTGTCATAACACTAATAACACTAATTGGATCTTGTACAAGCCCAACGTCGCTTGAGATACTATAAAAAAAACTTCGAACAACTAGATGATGCTCTAAATATTCGAGAATCGCATAGCTCTCACTTTTGCGACAAGTGATTCGAAAATTCATGCGACATCGCGGAGTACAACCACATCCCGACACATTTTATATGAGCCATATTTAGTATATATAATATGTTAAACACCGAATTGTTTATATAGAAGAGAACAATGAATAATAGCAATATCAACGTTCACTAACTTAAGAAAACACAAGATAATGATGATATTAATTAGATAAGATAAATGTCCTGTTTGATCAAGTTTATTTGAAACATGTGATGCAATTCTCGGTCCTGAGTGCTTACATGCCGCTTCAGTAGCATTTGGTTCATCACAGAATATGATACATTATCATCGTCAGATGATGAAGAGTTTGTGATTACAAATACTGAAAATGAAAGAATGATGAAGAGTTTGTGCTTCTCATGGCAAATACTGAAAATGAAAGAATTTGAAGACTGTACGAAAATGAAATTAAAATGGAGGTTTATTTCTAGAAAAATGTTTGAATTTTATAAAATATAATCGTTTGATTTTCGATTTTTTTTAAAAAAAATTCCATATTTTTCCAAATTTACGATTTTTTTAATGATTAATCTGACAATTATATCAAATTTTTTATTTAAAAAATAATAAATAAATTTTCAACAGAGGCCTCTACGCAAGACCCATCATCGCTATCGCACCTGGAAGGATCCGCGTGCTTCTTCCTCGCCCACTTGAGAAGAAAATTAAATAAAATCAATTCAAATTGTTGTATGATTTTTCGTTATTTTTTGCAATTATGATATTAAATTTGTTTGAATATAAATCAAATTAATTATAAAAAATTTATACAAATATATAACATATACGTCAATGCACTAGTATACATATAAGTGTTTGTAGTGGCCCATTGAAGCTATGAAATCATATAATATAAGAGTCACCAAAAGCGTTTTTTGGGGAAAAAAACATATTCGCTAGCTTATTTTATTACTATATGATATATAATTTTAAGATATTATTGTAAAACCCGTAAATCAGACTACATATAAGTCATGTATAATTCTAGTATTTAAATTAAAATGATTTTATTTCATGAATATTTAAATGTTTTTCCTTAAGTTGATTATTTTATGCAGTAGTTTGATTTTTATCATTTCAGTTAATTCAGTGAGGCCGGACTAGAATTAGAGTTTTGAGATAGAATTTAAGATTCAGAAAATATTTTCAGAATTTATTTTAGCTAGCAAGTAAGTTCATTTAAGTTAAAAAAGAGGTTTGAGGATTTAATTTAATTACTTGAGGTGAGTAGAAAATAAATTTATTTAAGTTCCTTAATTAAGGGGTTAGTTCACTAAATTAATTAAAAGATATGTGAGGCTTTTAAGGGTTATAAATTTAGTAAATAAGCAACATTTTCTCCTCCATTTAAATGATAAAATTCGGCCACCCTTAGTTGCTAGAACATTCCTTGCCAACACATCACCTTTGACCCTTTCATTGTATTTAATTAGTAGGATAATTCTTCGATTTTTAGACCACCATTTAATTAACAATCAACCTTATCCTAGCCTTGTTGTGCATGGTAGAATCGGCCACACCTCATCCTTAATCCCTCCCACCAATATTTGATAGCAACAAAAATTCAAATTTCAAAATGAGGGAGACTTGGTCTTGATTTGTCCCTTATATTTTGCACTCATCTCCCTCACTCCCCTAACCATTTCCCCATCTCCCGAATCTCGAAAATCAGAGCCATTTTAGAGTAGAAAACCGTGGGTTGCATAGCTAGACACAAGAGAAAAAATTCAGTAGCAAGCTAGGTAGCAAAGCGCTCCACTCCTCCGCGCCGAATCGTTTCATTCTTTCATTTTCTTTCGAAACGAAACCAAGGCATGTATATATATTTCATTGCTCTTCAATCAAGTCATAGTATCATTTCAAAACATCACATGTACATAGATTTGAAAGGGAAAACCGAAATACATGACAAAACATTTTGAAACCATGATGCAGATTTTCGGATTTTTCCCTTGTGCTCTCACGTTTGCTGCTGTTTCAGTTGCTACAGGTTATGGTTCGACTCCAGGCTCCCAAGGCGAATCCTATACATGTACTAGAAGGGTTTAGGACCATGTTGATCCATTAGTTCAGCCCAACGCTTGCTGGAAGTCGAAATGACAGCAACCTCCCCATAGGTGCAGAAATGTGTTTCGGAAATTCAGTTGCTGTCAAAAAGGGAAATGAAACTGATCATGGCTGCCCCAAGGCCTATAGCCATGGTTATATCACTTCCTTAGCATGTCTAAGACGTGACTAAGCCGCTCTTTTGGTGGCTTGGTCCATGGTGAATCGGTTTTTAAATTAAAACTCAAGAACAGCACAGCATCCTTTCGGCCCTCCCCTTTTTCCAGCATGTGTGTTTCGAATTGGTGGAATGGTGTGGATCTTGTTTGGCCTATGGCCCTTAGCCACGGTTCATACCATGCCACTAGATGTCTAGATCGTGTCATGGTCAATCAAATGACCACTGGAACGATCCATTATAGCAAAACAAGAACAAGAGCCTGACGTGCAGAATGTGTTCTCGGGTAGGAACTTTTCGATTGTTGTTGGTGTGATGCGAATTGTGACTGGTCTAGGGCCCTTAGCCATGGTTCAAATCATTCCTTGGGATGTTGATAAGAGTCTCTGGTCGGTGTTTCAAGCCCCAATGGCCGGTAGTCTCGAAAACGACGCAAAGAAACCGAAGCACAGTTGCTGTATTTTGGACAGCAACTTGCTGTGACGGTTCAGTGGCTCGTTCGAGTTCTCGGTTGGCTTTTATCCTATGGCCTTGGACTGGACAGTGCCTCATCGAGTTAGGAAGGTCATGTTTTTGACCGTTTGTCATTCGAATCACTTTTGAGGTCGTACGAGAATTTACGGTGCGATGTGCCAAATTGACTCTCGAAAGAGCGTTTCATGTTTTGGCCTCCATTCACCTAAGATTCGACATGCATCATTTGAGGAGCATTAATTAATCATTTTAAGCGTATTTTAATCATGACTATATGATGTTTCAGTGTTGGTTCGGGTTGGTTCGGAGTCATGATTAAATACGAAGTCATTAGTAGCATTTGTCTCAGTTTTTGGTTTTTAATTGCATGGTTTGGTCAAGTAAAAACTATTGCATATTTTTCATGTCATATTTAGGTTGCAGCGACCCTGGGAGCGATCCAATCCATTCAGTAAAAATGATTACATGATATTTAATTCAGTTATTTAATTATATTACGTGCAAAAATACAAATTTTGAGATTTATGCGATATGGCTTGTGGTCACTTTACTATCATGATTAAACCCGGTCATCAGTTACCGGTCAGTTCAGTTGTTTCACCCAGTACTGTGGCAGTGGTCTGATCAGACATACATTACTAAGTCATGTCGCCAGTTACAGGCCCAGTCGCCAGTTACCGGTCAGTTCAGTTCAGTTCAGGGACCACATGCGTAGACCATAATCTCACCAGAAAATTATTACATGCTATTTCAGTACAGGGCTCCAAGGAGCAAACATTTTCACTATAATTTTCAGTTCAGTTATGCACGTATTATAATTAATCATGATACGACATTTTTACGATATGCCTCATGACATGATATTTTCACTTGCATGCAAGCTTATTATTTATTTATTTACTTGCTATTTACGATATATGCATGTTGAGTCTTTAGACTCACTAGACTTGATTGTTGTAGGTACTGATGATGTCGGGATCGAGGGCGGGGACCAGTGAGCTAGCTTGGGTCGGCATTAGTGGCACCCGAGGACCTCAGTTTCAGCACTTGCCATTTTTTTTATGCTCAAATATTTTATCAGTTGTTGAATACTTTAACTTGTTATTTTGGCAAGTAATAATTTCTTCCGCTGCTATTTTGAACGTTAAACATTTTATCAGTTTTTGGTATGAATGAGGCACTCCATTAATTTTAAAAGAAAATTTTAAAATTTCCCGCAAATTTTGAAGTACGAATTTTCGGGCCGTTATAATTATGATCTCATCTAGTAAGAAAACGAGGATATTTTGTTATTTAATACTGATCGATCATTATTTTTTTAAAAATGAATTTATGCGATATATTTCAAATATACTTTTTTAAAAAAGATATGATTGAACAGATTTATTTTCCTAAATATCCCTAAGAAAATGTTTCTCAATACTCAAAAAGGAAAAAAAAAAATTAAAATGCCTCTTGATTCTTGTATGAATTGTCTATCGTCTATGGGTGGAATTGTAGATTAAAATCGCATTTGGTGAGTCTTATCTTATGGTAGAATATTATCATGATTGTAAAAACAGAAATAATATAAACAAATACAGCCAACTGAAAATTCAATAATCTATTTATTCATCTAATAAAATTTAAAACTTTTATCCCTTCAAAAAAATTAAATTAAAAATCTTTACGATATCAATCAGTTTTATTTATTCGTGTATACTTGATTTAATAGTTAAACAATATTAATTCACTAATTTACTTTTAACATTGATGATATTAAAAATAATTCATACATAGAAGACATGCAAATTTTTCTAATATTTCATAAATACAATGTATTATGTAAAAATATGATGTGTAAAACAAGAGCCTGGCAATTGATTTACATTTGAGAGCAAGTCTATTGTGATACGGATCTTACGAATCTTTATTTGTGAGATTGGTCAACACTACCGATATTACAATAAAAAAGTAATACTCTTAGCATAAAAAATAATATTTTTTCATGAATGACCCAAATAAGATATCTATCTCACAAAATACGACCTATGAGACCATCTCACACAAGTTTTTGCCTACATTTGAAGGTCGTTTCTCTCTCAAAATTAGTCGGAGAAAAAAAAAAACACAACAGAAGAAAAAGAGATAAGGAGAAGGATTCAACACATTGAAGTTCTCTGACGTTGAATGTGCCATGACTGCTAATTACAGTTCGTGTGCACCCAGGCCAGATGGATTCTAGAATCCTAACACTACAACAGAGTTGAAAAGAATTTTAATTATTAAGATTTTTAAGATATGAATATATTATCAACGGTTTTAAGCAGGCTTATCCTATTTTTTTAATAGATAAATTATGTTACATCAAATTTTTTTATTAAAATTTACTTTTACAAAGTCCAAAAAATTCATAAAATTCAAATGTTACATAAATAGCCATTCAACCAAAAGATTGACACCAACACACACCAATTTGGTTAAAATCTAACATTTTCAATCTAAATCAGCATCTATTTCTTTCTATAAACCAACCCAGTCCAAAATGGCATGACCAATTAAATCTATAAGGTTGCATTTGAATTTACAGATTTGAAGTTAAGGATTTCAAATCCATAATAATAAATCCATTGTTTGTTTAGGTAAGTCTACTTGACAATGCATTTCGAATCTCAACTAGTTATTTCTTGAGTTATTCCGGTGGATTTCAATCATACCAATATAGACTCATTTTACTCCTCAAATCAAATCCTCCAATCAAATCGCAACCTAAGTAATATTACAACTAACCAGCCATTTCTGTAACCGAAAAAAAGAATAAGAAGAAGAAAATTTGGTAAGAGGTCCAATAAAAGTAGCAAAAACATAAAAATGTGATATTCCACCTTTCTTTGGTGGAGGCTGGATATAAGACCACTCTGCACAAGCAACATCAGATTATACCACACCAATTTCTTTTATTGCAATAAAGCAAACTTTAGTTTAGAATTTTAACTCTTCTAATAGGAACCATATCTCCGAAACATCATACTTAAAGAGCTAACCATCAACGTATTGCATATAACAATGGATAAAGCAAACGTATATGTATCCATATCCAATTTACCTTGGTTTTAAGTCGAAAAGTTTGCACGCTATGTAAATGAGCCATCAAAGGAGATGTATCTTATCCTAAGATTCAAAATACTGACTCAAGATTATAAAATTCATACAAGATGTGCTCCAAACTGAATCGTAAAACCTACTATAGCATCATACAATACAATAACCACAGCGAATTATATACAGGACAGGGAGGGGATTGCTGGTTGTACTACATAATCCTGAGTGCTTAATTATAGTTGCGAGTGAAATCAAGCTAGAAGTTGACATAATAACTATCTAGGTCAAGTGACACTCAAGAAAATTTGCCACCTCTATAATAATTTCACCTCAGGAGAATTCCAGAATCAGAGTTAACAGAGGAATTAGCTCCTCAGAGTGCACGCAAAGCCAATAAAACTGCAGGAGAAAAGACATAATAAGCGCCAAAGGCCAAGTTTTGAAGTTAAATCCCAATGAATGGATGTATCGGAAACAAAGAAGCAACAACAGCATGGCATAATATCATATGAAAGGGCACATCTCTGCTAAATTTCACGCCAAAGCAAATAATTAAATACAATAACTTCATTTCTTCACATAATGGATTTTAGATTTTGGTCCTTATCCAGTACATGACAATTGCCACGACATCCTTGTAGCCAACTGCCAATTGGTATATTGATAGATGTTTAGCCGGTTTCTTATAATGGAATTAAGCAGGCACCGAATTGGAATAAAATAAATACTTAGCATTTCAAACAACTAATTGTAATGATTTATACATTTCCTGATTGAAGCTAGTCCAAAGAATTCTGTTCACTTTCTTCTCGAAACAACTTGAGAGGCAAAAATTGCTGGCTGCAATATGCAAACGGCAAACCCACAGCTCAGATCAGATCTAAATTACACGTTTACTCTCTAAGCACGTTCACTAAATTCAAAAGCAAGAAAACACTGCTTGTAAATCATGCTAGTTTTTTTTCCACTTCCATCTTCACAATGAAAAAACAGCACCCAATATTTTCCCAATGTAACAGAATATAAAGCACGTGAATAAAACAACAAAGCAATATGGCATATTACATAAAACATTTGGATAAGTTGTTTTTATGGTAAAAAGAAGCAATGAGAGAACCACCAATTACAATAGTAGAGTAAAAGCTTTTGCATTAGTGTTACTCCGTGCAGTGTATATGTATTAGTAGAGTAAAAGTTTTGCACTACTATTACTCAGTGCAGCACATATGTGTAAACATATTTATTATTTACGATAGTTCCGCATATGCCTGACCATCGTTCTTAATCCGACACTTTCATTTCTAAAACTGACAGGTCAGGCTCAAGAATTAATAGCTCTGGTTTAAATAAAAGGTGCAATACAAACTAGTGGTGTAAACAAACCGAGCCGATTCGCGAACTTTGCGTGCCGACTCGAAAAATATTTGATTCGTGTTTGAACCTGAACCAAACTCGAACATAGTAGAACTTTTTTTTCGAAGCGAACTCGAACCCAAATTATATTATTCGAGAGTTAGTGAGCCTTGATATTTTATTAATATAATATAAATATATATTAAACAAATAGATTTCGAATATTTCAAGTATTTATTTTCGAGAAATAATTTGAATAGTTCGCGAACATGTTCGAATATTTCGAGCCGAATTCAAACACTAGCCCTATATCGACCGAACTCGAACAAAACAAGTTGAAATTTTTTGAGTTTCTAATCGAGCGCTCGAATACAGCTATTCGAGCCTTAAAGTTTTCAGCATATTCGGCTCGATTCGGGTCATTTACACCCCTAATAGGAACCGAGCCACAGCCAGAAACGGTTTCAAGACCAGCTTTTAGGAAGCAAACCAAATTCCAGTTCATGGGTTCGAATCGTACTAACTTGGGTTAGTTCCACAGGAATATAAAAAATAATATCAACAAATCTGTTTCAAACTCTTCAGTTAGTCATGGACCTGATTCAAAGGTTTTGATTGACTGTTCGACGAAGAACTAAGAAGTCCGGCCATGGAAAAACTACACTAAAATTTCTAGAGAGAAGAGGAGGAAAAATTGTCTGAAACCTGGCAAAACAATTATAGACTAGAGAAGAAAGTTTGATGATCCAACTCAAAACAAGTAAATGGTAAAACCATAACAATCACTATCAGACTCCATACATGGCTTAACTAAAGTATATGCATAATGATCGCTGTGAGACATTTTGTAGAATGACCTGCATTTATAATGAAAAATACTAATCAGGAGGCTCACCAAGCAAGCACAGGAGGATAATTATGGAGAAAACCACTTGAACAGGTCGACCATATTGCATCTGATATTGAGACCTCTGAAGCTGTCTTTGTATGGAACCGTACCAACCATACAGCTGCTTGTCATAATAATCATCACAACCATCAAGGCAACTCTTGTTCTTCTCATAACATATGTTGATGGCCTTCACAGAAAATGAAGACCTCGTCAGCTAAACTAATCATAAACAGCAAAAGAGTTTCAGACAATAATTTTGAATGTAATAAGGGAAATTCAATTACTGACTTTTGTCAAATTCTGAGAACGAGGCAATGTGGTATGGGTTTCTTGATCGCGATCTGTAAGCGATAACTTCTTGTAACCATTCTTTGCCCACTTCAGCTGAGACATGGATGATTCCATGGTACTCAAAAACTGTGAAAAACTAGGTATCTTTCGGGGGGGTTGATCAGGTTGTGCCTGGGAAGATTCATGAGGTAAAACATCATCATCCATTGCAATTTCCCAGGAGCCAATATCAGCACTGGCACTACAGATCCTACGATGCCCTGGAAGCATCTCCCCATTAGCCTCTCCTCGACCCAACTCAACCAAATGAGAAGAACTTCTTGAACACTCGGTCATTAACTGTCGATCACCCTCTAGCGGGCTTTTCACTCCCTGGTCCTTAACATGAACTTTTCCTATGATTTTATTCATGGTGGAAGATGGTGACGGTCCTGAAAGGAACAACGCAAGCTCGTTGCGCTCTCCATCATTTAGTCGCACCCAAGGCAATGGTGGCTTGCCACGTGAGACTGTCGATTCATTCAAAGTGGTTTCTACTCTTAAAGTCTGATTCTCAATTGCTTTTATGAAATTGTGATGCCTATCTTTGGCATCATCAACTGAACTACTACTAGTGTAACTCGAACCCACGGCACGCTCAAATTCATCCAACTGCATCAATAAGGCACCCAAACCCATCTCAACTTCAAAACACAAGCATAGTAACAGAGGAAAAAAAAAATTCACACCACAAATCCAAGTGAAAACTCTACCAGTAAATGGATTCTAGTGTAATTTAATCACCTGCCATTTGGTAGTGCCAAGGGTTGTCTGGAGATCTCGTCGGAGCTCATCCAAATTCCAAAGTCCAGAGGTGTCCTTATTAGCATGGATCCACTTTCTATAAGCTGATTCCATCCTTCATAGAAATTCAACAACCTTAACACATCCAATCTAACAACATAACTCGCGTATATAGCATTAAAAAAGGAAATGCATGACAAAAATGGATCAACAACAGAATAAAAACCAGTTTCACGCAGAAATAGCTAAAATATTCTATTGATTGCCGAATATTTATCCGTATCCCTAAATTATAAAAAAAGGAAAAAAAAAAACAGATTCTTTTCAAAGTACCTATCGGCAGATTCCTGAACTTCCTCCGCAGCAGAGAAAAATGGATCTTTTTCCCACCTATCAAAAGCCGACGCCATTTCTCCCAAAAAATTACACAATCTTGAACAGAGAAACAAATTACAGATCAAACTCAAAATGTAGGAACTGAAAATTTAACGGATCGAAAAATGCGGTTCTTTTTCCCTTTATATATATCAAGAAAATTGCTGAATCGGGGGAATTCTTTAAAAAATATGGAGAAACTGGCGGTTTATGTTTTATTTTATTATTGTGTCGTGGCGGATCTGTTAAACGGCGTCGTTTAATGCTACATGGACAGTCGAACCAAGTGTTGAGTTGGTGATTATCGATCGTATACATGATTATAGTAAAACTGAGATATTTTGGGTGGAAAAATTCGCCTTATAAATGGAAAAACTAATCCAATATCGATTTAAAATTAAGGAATGACCAATATTATTTATATTTCAATTTATTACACTCACGCTCCACTTTTAATATTTTAAATTTATTTATCAGGTGAAACGAACGGTAAATAATATAATTCATCGTGGATAACAAATATCTCGACTCTTTATATATTTTTGGTCAGAAATGATCTAGAAATCTCCTTATCATGTAATGGTTGCTATTACTTACAAAAATTCACCTTAAGGTTTCTTATTTATGAAGAATTTATGCTAAACACAAGTTTGGACGCAGATCTCAAGAATCTTTATCTGTGAGACTGGTCAAATCTACCGATATTTACAATAAAAAATAATATTCTTAGCATAAAACGTAATATTTTTTTATGGATGACCCAAATAAGAGACTCGTCTCACAAAATACGACATGTGAGACCGTTTCACACAGGTTTTTACATAATGGAATTAGAGGGACTTGATGGGATTTGGAAATAAAAATATCATTTTAATGTTTGGAAATATGATATTTCAAAATGAGATTGTTATTTGGTGGAATTTGATTATTTAATTTAACTTGGTTAAATCTTTGCAAAATAGGTAAAATTTCATTGGATTTCCTGGAATTTGAGTCATAGAAAGAAATAAAAATATTTTTACTAATAAATTTTTATAACTTGTTCATAAATGTTAAATATTCTTCTCAAATTTTATAAAATATCATTTATCGAAAAAACATATTATCAATTCACAACATTATATTCATATTATCAATTCACAACATTATAGTATATATATTTTTGATAAAATTATTTCAAAATCAATTTTAAATATTTTATATTAATTTTTTTTATAAATAAGACATTTCAATTAAAAATTTTGTTGTTTTAATAATAAAACTTGATTTATCAAAATTTGATAAATTTATTTTTATTGATAAGCTTATAATTTTTTCATTTATTAAAAAATTTCACTTACAAATATTTTTGTATGTTCGGAATAATTTTTTTCCTTGATAAAAAAATAAGAATATTTATATAAATATTGTTAATAAACAAATCATTTTAAAAAATAGCAATACAATATTTTTTAATATAAAATAAATTAGTTTTAATTCTAAAATAAATTTAAATTATATTAAAAATTTTTACCAAACATCCAAATTGAATTCCAAATTTAAAGGACTATATTCGTGGTAGAAATTTGTTGATTTTTTTTTTTTTTAAATAATAGACATTTGTGGAGTTGATATTTTTGCAAAATCTAGCATATTTTTAAAAATTTTCACATAATCTTGTAAATTTATTTTAAATGACTTTTATTGATATTTGTAAAAAATTTATAGAACAATATGAATTTTGTAATTTATTATTCTGATTTTTTAAATTTATTTGAATTAACAATTAAACATGAATAAATTTTTATTTATTTCAAATATTTCTCTCTCTATATAATATTTTTAATATATTGATTTTACGAAAGATAATAAATAAGCCAGTACTAAATTTAATACAATTAAACTTTAATTATTCAATTCAACATGTTTATTTAAATTGTAACGTTTCGAAAATTTGAAGGTCAACGCGAACCACATGTAAACAAGTTACTAATTTTTTGCATTTTAATTAATTGTTTTAATTAAATAAATTAATTATATTGTGCATATTTACATATTTAAAATATACTTTTCTACATATTTAAAATATACTTTTCTACGTAGTTGCATTAAAATGTATTTTTAAAGGTTATTCGATTTGTGATCGAGAAACGGAAACCCGAGGGCTGAAAAATAGAAAATGTTTTTATTAAATAATTATTTTTGATTATTTAAATTATTGGTGATACTTTTTCTTATTTTTGAAAATAAGAGATTTTGAGGTGATTTTATACGCCGATGCGTAAATTTTATCGGTGTTTGTTTTTCAACAAAAAAAAGAACGTTTTGGCAATCCGGCTAATAAATTCACAAAATTATTTTTTATATTTTAATTAAACACTAATGGGCCTAATTAACTTTCCAAATTGAGTGAGTCGCATGTGAGACCGTCTCGCGGATCATAATCTGTGAGACGGGTCAACCCTACCCATATTCACAATAAAAAGTAATACTTTTAACATAAAAAATGATATTTTTTCATGGATAACCCCAATAAGAGATCCGTCTCACAAATACGACCCGTGAGACCGTCTCACACAAGTTTTTTTCTTCCAAATTTAAAGGGTCGTATTCATTGCAGAAATTTATTGATTTTTTTTTTTAAATAACAGACATATGTGTTGTTGATATTTTTGCAAAATCTAGCATATTTTTAAAGATTTTCACATTATCTTCTAGATTTATTTTGCATGACTTTTATTAACATTTGTAAAAAAATTTATAGAACATTATGAATTTTGTAATTTATTATTGTGATTTTTTATATTTATTTGAATTAACCATTAAACGTGAATAAATTTTTATTTATTTCAAATATTTTTCTCTCGATATAATTTTTTTAATAGATTGATTTTACGAAAGATAATAAATAAGTCAGCACTAAATTTAATACAATTAAACTTCAATTATTCAATTCAACATGTTTATTTAAATAATTAATATTTTTTAAAAATAAATAACAATAATTTTCAATATTAATAAATAATCAAATTTAAAATAATTTCATTCATTTTAAGTAATTTTTTTTGCGTAAAAAATATATGAATTTTGTTTTTGACAATATATCAAATAAGAAAAATAAACAATACAATTATTTGTACTTGAAAATAAATAGTAAGTATGGTAAAATATTTGTAATTAGGGTAACTTTATAAAATTTTAATAAATTTATTTTATTATAGTTATTCTTATATATATGTATCGATAAACTTCTAAAATTATGTATCAATCACACACATTATATATATGTGTGTGTATATATATATATATATATATATATATATATTAATAATTTTGATTTTAAATTATTGTTAGGAACAAAAAATATGTTTTTAAAAAGTACAAATACAAAAAATAAATGGATGAGAAAAGAATGAAAATTTTAGTGTTTTATTGAGCATGTGAGTTTGATTGATTTTTCAATTAAATGTACATCTAAATCTTTAAGTGGAATTAAATATTTTTTTTGGCATTTTATTGTTGTATTTTAGGCTTTAATTCTTATATTTAATAGAATTTTAGCAGTTATAATATCAATGGACTTTTGTGGAATTTTTAAAAGTCAAGTTTGAATACCACGTGACTTTTTAAAATTTTACAAAAATTTACATTGAATATCACTAAATTTTTATAGAATATATAAAAATTTAGATTGAATTATCTTTAAACTTTGAAACTCCATAAAAATTATTAAAAATTAGAACCAATACATCTCTCTCCCTCACTCAATGGATTTCCAATTTCAAATCCCAATTCAAATCCAATTTTTTAAAATGGCGTCGGCCCAACTAGCTAATTACCTCACCCGGCCGGCACAGTTCGTAATATCATTTTATCACATGAACGAATGAATAACCAATAAAAATTTAGGTGTAATCGGAATCCCGGATACGAAATCCTGTGTAGATCTTCTCCAACGGGAGAGCCGAAGCTTGCGATGTCGCAAGCTCGCGTTTACGCTGACGTCAACGTTCACCGCGCGCGAGATTATTGGGATTACGAGTCGCTCACCGTTCAATGGGGGTATGGATTTCTGGAACGCGTTTCCCCCACTTTTTCAAATATTTCATATGGATGAGTTTGGGAAATTTGTTTTTCCTTGATAGATTCGATGTGTGCGTGAACAGTAGTATATTGTATTCGACTCATAAATTAGCTTGTGGAACAATGGGGTCCTGATCGCATTAGTGTAATGAAATGTTGCCAAGTTTAGTGCTTTGGGGGATGGATGATCAGTTTTATGGAGGAAATCGTGGGAAGATCGTGATTAGTGTGTGTGTGTGTGTGGGGGGGGGGGGGGGGGGGGGGTGGGGAGAATAACTCAGGAATCTGAAGAAAAAGAAATTCAACATCTGAAGGAGAACACAACCGATCACTCAAACATTTTGCAAACACTATCCAAAAATCTTTAGTTTTCATCTTCAAGTATTTTTTTTATTTTTTTAGTCTGCTTTCAAGTTTTTATTCATTTTCATTTTTCAGCAATTTTTATTGCAATTATGCTGACTCCTGGTGATTTATGAAAGTAAAATCATGTTGTGAGTTTCTTTTCTTCCATTTCTAATGTCGTTTCAATCAAGTTCTTTTATTTTGGTTCATGTTAGTTTAGGATATTAGAACCGACGATCGAATTTGGAATTCACGTTATTTGAATAGTTGGAAGTTATATTTTTATTATTTGTAACACAAATCGGTGTTTGTAGCACCTGGACGTCCGCAACTCAATAAATATTATGTAAACAACTTGTCACTTTGGCAATCAGGTTTTGCGGTTAATTGGTTTCAAACTTCCAGTATTGGTTTACCCTATGTATCCAATGTAATTCTTAAAACACAGGACTTGCTATGCCCTTTATGAAAGTCTTTATCATTAATTATACCTCCCTTCTTGTTTTTTGAAAATCTCGTCTTCTCCCAGCAAATTGTCTTTGCATAGTGCCTTCTGAATTAACCATGTCCGTCTGATGCTGGTTCCTGAAAAAGAATGATTCAATTCGGTTGGGTTTTCGATTCAATTCTGCTTGAAAAGTTTTTAGACTTTAGTAGAAATCTGCAGTTTTTTAATGTAATCTTGAATCTATTTTAGCCATAATTTTTTAAATGTTGATGTGGTGTAGAGAGATGTTAAAATTGGTAAATCGGTGAAATAGTGTATTGATTGGTTGAAAAAAAGTAGAGAGAAAAAAATTAGTGTTAATATTATGTTCTCAGTGAATAATAATTGATTTAAAATGTGAAATGAAGTGTATCTATTTAAAAATTTTGAAAAAAAAGAGTTCTAACTTTTAATTTTTTGCCTAACATTTTGTTGGTACTCCACTAAAAAGCCAACCAAAGTCGGCCAATGATTTTCCAAATTTTTTGCGAGAGGATCTAAATTAATTTTTGCCTGTTTAACATGCTAAGTTGAAATATTTGGGCTAGAAAACTACTTGTTTGGATTCCTAAACTGTTTTTCGTATGTGTATCTTGTGTCATTTGGCTAAATTCTCTATTCAGGATGGAAATTTGTTATTTTTTATTAATAGAATTCTATATCATGAACTTGGATATGGTGAAAAGTCAAATTAGTGTCATTCAGAATTTAAGTTGTTTGTCATCACTATTGGTTTCGATTAGATTGGGCCTTTCAGTTGTTTGATTCAAGGAATGTTTAGTTGCTACTGAAAAGTATGTTGAAGCAACATATATTTTTATTTATTCAGTACGCATAATTTTATTATTAGCAATCTCGTTGACAGACTGATTGCTTAATGAATCACTATCTTATCCTAGAAACTAATGAGCTCATGGATAAGGACAATTCAAAGAAGGAAACTAAATGATTGAAAAAGTGATGTTCCAAATGGTGAGAATGGAGTTGTTACATCCGATGAAATTCAAGGGAAAGAGTGAGGAAAAAATGTTTTTGTTGGTGTTAGATTCTTTTCATGGTCACATTTATGATTTAGGACAATGTGAGGATGGAAACAGAAAAAGATTCCGAATCAGTTTACAACGCCAGGGAAAAAAGCACAATGTACAATACTTTGTCTTTGCATATTTTATGCGGAAAAGAGATAATCAGGTCTCCGCTGGTAGAGTGGACACAATTATTTTATATTGGTGGTTGTTGCCCCGCGACTTTTTCATTAAACTTGTTTGCTTGGCTGGGTTTTCTTTGTTTGATGATTTTCTTGGTGTAGCATTATAGCACATTCATTTCTCGTGTATTCAGTGATCAAGATGACTATGAAGTTATTCGAAAGGTAGGAAGGGGGAAATACAGTGAAGTCTTTGAAGGTATAAATGTCACAAACAAAGAAAGGTGCATTATCAAAATTCTCAAACCAGTCAAAAAGAAGAAGGTAACATTATCATTGTATCGTACTGAATGACCACTTAAATTGAATTTTGATGAATTGGAAAAGGTCAATTTCATATGTGTTTTCTAAGATATAATTCCGGCACACCCCAAAATATGTGTGTTCCAAGGTCTTTATGTTTATCTCTAAATTGCGATTTTTGTTTTACTTTCTTTTCAACAGATCATATTAAAATGTATGAAGAAATATTCTATAAATAACAAATGTTTATCCTACTAAATGGGGTCGATCATATAGATTCTCCTTTGTCACGGTGCTTTGTCCCCTACTATATCATCATATATATTTAAAAGAATTTATCATGTTTTATTGTTGCTAATCTTTCTTACTCGGTCAGTTTACATATTCGTCAGTCTCACATCGTCTAACTGGGGCATTTATTGGTACCCTAAGTAGATTTAATGATTTTTTTTGCCCTTCTAGGGTTAGAATGATTTGTTCCTCATTCCATTCATGATACTCTTGCAATTTTAGGCATATGTATATTGCACCGTTCATCTTGTTACATAAAGATAGCCTCTATGTTTGATGACACATTTTTCTAATTATTCGATATCAATCAGAAGTCATCAAGATCTTTTACAGTAAATGGTATTATGTTGACTTGTGCAGATAAAGAGGGAGATAAAAATTCTTCAAAATCTGTGTGGAGGTCCCAATATTGTGAAGCTTCTAGATATAGTGAGAGATCAGCACTCAAAAACTCCTAGTTTGGTTTTTGAATATGTGAACAGCACTGATTTTAAAGTTTTGTACCCAACACTGACAGACTATGATATACGATACTACATATATGAGCTTCTAAAGGTACAATTATGTGTTAAATCTTCTAGCTTCCTGAACTTTTACAGTTTCCTATTGGTCTGTTCCTTTATAGGCCTTGTAGTTTTTATTTTTATTTGTCTTGATCTCGAGTTCGACATACCTCTTTCTGATTTTATGTAAGTTCATCAGTTCATGTCCCTGCCTTGAATTTGAAAGTCTAATGATAAAGTTACGTCTCTCTTTTTTTGTCACGTGAAATATTGACATGAGAGATAAATAATATATAATATAAAACAAAAACATTAGTAAACTCTAATCAGCCAATCTGTATGCTCCTTTCATTCTCTAATTATAATCTAAAAGATGACGGAGAGTATTTGGACCTTTTTTTAGCTTCCTGTAATCAAGCGAGCACCCAAGTCAAGATAATAAATGAAATGTGTAGAAGCTGAACTTTGTTTATTTATCCTGCATGATACCATCTTTTTCTTGGGGTTGAGTTCCTTGCTAAGTTATTAGACAACTGTTTAACAGCTGCTCACATGGAGTGATGAAATTTTAGGGCGTCTAGACCCTAGAGTGCTTCTATTTAATTATAGACCTGAAAATAGTAAAGGTTCAGCACATGTTTACTTGATCATGCAAAAGAACTTCAGTTTTATACTGTCAATTTACACATTTATTGGTATTCAGTTATGATGTTCTAGCTAATTAGAGCCTCTGTGAATTGGTGAAGAGTAATTTGAAAATGGGCTTATCGCATCTTTGAAACTGGAAGTTGACGGCCTTGCTAGTATTGAATTCATGGAAATTAATTTTGAATGAGATTATAATGCTTGCAGCTTGCTCTCTCCTTTTTCTAGTGCTTAAGCTTTCCTTTAACATGAATAATATGTTAATGATGCCGGTTATGGTAACTGCGGTATCAGTTTGGAATTGTAGTTGGTGGCTTTACAAGGACAGACTTTTCCTTCTCTGAATTCTTGTGACTGCCATCTTTTAAAATAGACGCAATTTGAATTTTAATCCTTGTTTCGCATCTGAGGCTGGATTAGAGTTTATCAGTGAACTGAAAATTCCAAAGACAGTTACTCTTTGTGATTTTGTCAAAGATCTATTTTGATCTGATGGCTGTCCGATATACAAAATTGCAGGCATTAGATTATTGTCATTCTCAGGGGATAATGCATAGAGATGTCAAGCCTCACAATGTTATGATTGATCATGAATTGCGAAAACTTCGTCTAATTGATTGGGGGCTTGCCGAATTTTATCACCCTGCCAAAGAATACAATGTTCGAGTGGCTTCAAGGTTTTTGTTTTGTTCTTATTTTCCTTAATCTATTTGTAATGTAGGGTGAGGGTGAGGGTGCATCTTGATGTAAGTTACCCTTTTGTTTTTATATTGGATATATATATATATATATATATATAAAAACAAAAGGGTAACTTACATCAAGATGCACCCTCACCCTCACCCATATATATATATATATATATATATATATATATATATAAATATAATGTTTCTTTGATTCAGAAAATTTTATGCATATAACTATCTCACAACACTTTTTGCCTCTTCAATGCCAATATGGAGTTAATTAAAGTTCCCATTATTTTGTCTTTGTGACCTGTGCTTTTTTATCTTTCTTATTTTTATCATCTAGATACTTTAAGGGGCCTGAACTACTTGTGGACTTGCAAGACTATGATTATTCTCTAGACATGTGGAGCCTTGGATGTATGTTCGCTGGAATGGTAAATATCCTTCTTGATAAAAACTTATTTATTTTTTTGTAGTTATTGCCATTTGAATTATCATCACTTCTCATTTGCAGATTTTCCGGAAGGAGCCATTTTTCTATGGTCATGATAATCGCGATCAGCTTGTCAAAATAGCCAGGGTACTAAGAAATTACGATAGTGATTGAAATTGCAGTAATTAGGTGCTGTATAAGATTTATTAATTGCTATTTCTTCTAATTAATTGTAGCGCCTTTACCCGAGCAACTACTAAATAGACTAATAAGCATGCTGCATGCAAAATTTAAACTTGATAACAACAATTAAACAGCGGAAACCAAATAACATAATCATCCTATAGCGCTCTTATCCGAACCACTACTAAACAGATAAATATGCAGCATATAAGTATGTATACTACGTTTATATATCTCAATCAGTACATCACGTATCTCACTAAAACAATTTGACAGAAAGCTTATTCGTCTGCACCTACCGACATAATGAAATCACTACTAAGCCAGATCCTGAATTACCAAACATACTTCAAAATTTTCCTAATGATCCTTAATTCACTATTTAAGGCTTTTGGATTATACTTGTGTCCGTCACCAGTCCGCTGATGAAGTCTCGATCCGCGTCCCGGTTCACTGACCACTCCTTGAGTCGATACTAGTTCCGAAAATTCCCGACACTAAAATGCCCTAGAAACTAGCTAAAAATGTGTCCTTGTAAAGCCATTGATTTACAGAATAGCTTCAGAAAAATCATTCATATACTACAAAAATTTGTCATTCAATCCTTTCTATTTATGAAGCTAATTGCATGTTCACAGAATAGCTTCAGAAAAATCATTCATATACTATTATTTTGGTTTGGTTGTTTTGGTCGCTGTTATTCTTCTTTTGTCCGATCAACATATTTAGTATTGATTCTGGTTGCTTTTTGATAAACATATTTTAGAGAACTATGACCTACCATGAAAAGCTTTTGTACTGAAAAATAGAATGGAGCAATGACTTTTTTCTTTGAGTTTGCATTAATTACTACTTATCAACATCTCCCCCCCTTCTAATCGAATTAACTTTTGGAATTTTTATTGTTTTGGAAACTACCTGCTTGAACTTGTCTGGAACTATGGAGGATTGGAGTGTTTTAGCTAATAGTTCTCACTTATATCTCTCTTATTACAATTAACATGATGTATTGTTTTTGTATCCATGTCAACATTTACACAGTAAACATCCATTAAGATTTCTGTGCAACATTTTTAATATAGATAAGAAGTTGGTTGCAGGACAAAAGGACCATTTACATTTATAAATATTAAATGTGCTATTGTGAGGAATTGGTTTTTATCAAATTTCCTGAACCTTTGTTGGCTTTCAATTTATATGTTTGAAATATCTGTCCACTATGACTTATTTATTTTTCAGATAGAATGATGCATTTTTTAGTCCTTCTGAATTTATAAATGTGCTTATATGACCTTAAACATCGCAGGTCCTTGGAACAGATGAGTTGAACACATATTTGAATAAATATGGTCTGGAACTGGATTCTCAGCTTGAAGCTCTTGTTGGAAGGTATTGTTGTAACTATGATTTGTCTCCATTCCTCACTCCAAGGCATGTGCACCTGAGAAAAACTTTTAAAGCCTGAAATCTCATTGAATGGGATGATGTTCTTTATTTTGATTTTTACTTCCTGTAAATCAATAATTGATGAAGGAAAGTACGTTGTCAAAAATAAAACTCATGATTCATTTCCATTTATCGAGGCCGAGGTTTAGCCATAACTTACTGCTGTTACCTTTCCCTCAGGCACAGTAGGAAACCCTGGACTAGATTTGTTAATTCAGACAATCAGCATCTGGTTTCACCGGAGGTTTTTTCTTCTACCTTTAAACGCTTGTGATGTTTTTCATCTAGTTATTATACCTCATCTGTGCGATATCGTTGACTTCTTTTTTTTTGGTTTGTTATCGTAATGATAGGCCATTGATTTTCTTGATAAGCTTCTCCGATATGATCATCAGGACAGGCTTACGGCCAAAGAAGCAATGGTAAGATCTAGCAGTCTTCTCCCCTCCCTTTTTCCCTTTTCTTTTTCATATGTTAAATCTTCCACCCTACTTTTCTCCGATTCCGGAAGAAAAAATTATTTGTAATTCTTACAAATGTACTAGATTTGCCCACCTCATCCTTGGAATTGAACCCCCTCCCCAACAATGAAATCATTAAGGTTCAGATTTGATTATAAATAATCTTGGAGTAATGGATTTTAAATCAGTTGATCAATTAATAATTTGAAATCCATCATCGGTTGTAGAATTATAACATAAAATAGATGATGGACTTTGAATCCGTGTATCTAGAATTATCGAGATCAATCCATCAAATGCAGTCTAAATTTCCTTGATCTTTTCCTCGTTAATGAAATTGAACTTCATAGATAGTATAATGGTTCTTATATATACATTTCCGTCTCTGCTGCAGGCTCATCCATACTTTGCCCAGGTGCGAGCTGCCGAAAATAGTAGGATGCGACCACAGTAGCTGCACTCGTTTGCGATCTTGAAATAACATCTCATTCGAATTCAGTACTTATCAATGCGAAGCGAATTGGAAATACTTATTGACTATGAATCAAATAAGAAGATAGCACATTACATGCATTTGATAAATGCTGTTTGTAAACTGGAGGATCCTATGCTGTAGTGTGGATCTAGTTCTATTAGTAGTTTATCTGTGAATCGGACTCCCAGATACTTTTTTCCTACACAGGGAGAGTACGAATGAAATCGCACATTCTACTAACTCGAACAATTAGAAGCCTTTTCTTAATGGAAGGTCAACCAAAAACACTTTATGCTGACACCAATCCGACTATGTAGCAGATAGGATAAGCTTGTGAAGAAAAAGAAAATATTTATAACTAGGATAAGGTGGTTTAGTATCAAAAGTACGCACACACGAAGTGAAACTCGAAGGTCAACTAAATTGTACCCCAAAGTTATAAACAGATCGTGGAATTATAAAATTTTAATCCTCATTGGAAATTGATAAAACTGAAATATATAAAGAGTAGGTCTCTTGTGAAACGGTATCACGAATCTTTATATGTGAGTCGGGTTAATCCTATCGATATTCACAATAAAAAGTAATACTCTTAGGCATAGTTTGGTACACATGATAGGATAAACATGTGATAGATAATATAAGGATAAGTTAAGGATAAATAAGATGTAGGATAATATATTTAATGTTTGGTATGATTTTAATAAGAGTGATTAAATTTATATATTAGATTGTAATGACAAAATTAACCTTATCATAATAAATTTTATAATTTCAAAGTTGATGCTCGAGTTCATATTTTTTATCTGTTCATGTGTCGATAGTACTTGCATAATTTAATTATTTTTACCTAATTTTATATATTATATAATATGATAATTGAGCCCTTGATTTTTTGAGTCAAGTCAAATGTTAATTTTTAAGGTTAATCGAGTGATACTAATAATTTTATTGAGATTTATAAAAATTATTTATATAATTATCTCGAATTCATTTATATAATTATCATATTATATAATATATAAAAATAAATAAAATATTTATTTGATTTTAATTTCTACCTACTAACATAGATTTATAAAAAAATCATTTATAAATTGAGGGTAATTAAGTCATTTGTAGTGTATTTTATCATTAAATTAAAATTATCTCACCTTCTATTAGGGATAATTTATCCTTCTAAAAAATTATTTATCAAGGGCCCATGATATTATCATGAGCTTTTTAAAAATATACCAAACATGTGATAAGGAGGATTATTTATCAATCCCTCTCTTATCCCATGTACCAAACAGTGCCTTAGCATACAAAGTAATATTTTTTGATGGATGACCAAAATAAGATATCTGTCTTATAAAATACGATCCATGAGACTGTTTTACATAAGTTTTTGTTAGATAAAAAATGTTTTTCCTATAAAAATGTAGACGTTACAAACCAATTTCGGGTAAAGTAGACGCTGGGTGTGGGGGCAGTGCCCCCACACCATATCAAGGGCCCAAAATTCATTTCATGGGGAGGGGGGAAAATAAAAAATAAAAAAAAATGGGCCAGAATTTTTTCTGGCCCTTGGATCTACCCCTGCAGGCAGTGCCTGCAGGGGTAGGGTCGAATTTTCCCCAATTTCGCCATACTTGAAGATTAATAACTTATTTTCCTTGAATATTTGTCCATAGTTCCATGGATGATGGATATATGGGACCATTACTTGTCTCTGTTACATTTTTTAAGAAAGACAAATAATGGTCCCATAAACAATTCCAGGCTAAATTCATTTTAATATATATATATATATATATATATATATATATATATATATATTCTAAAATCTTTTGATGTTATCTATTATTATTATTATTTAATAAGAATTAAGAGATTATGTAAATTTATATAAAATAAATAGTGAGTCTCATGTGAGACCGTCTCACGGATCTTAATCTGTGAGACGGGTCAACCTTAGCCATATTCAAAATAAAAAGTAATACTTTTAGCATAAAAAGTAATACTTTTTCATGGATGACCCAAATAAGAGATCCATCTCACAAATACGACCCGCGAGACCGTCTCACACAAGTTTTTGTCTAAAATAAATAAGAAAAAGTTCTCATGAATTTCTGAAACATTTACAGATGAGATTAAAGTCTATACGATTAATCGACTTCTCACGTAAGATGTTTGTTTACGTTAATAATAGCTTGCTTGCGAGAGACGAAAGAATTTAATCGGTCATTAATGCTATGTCTCACCATTCCATTTCTTTATTTCAAATATTTTGTAACCTTTTTAATTATTATCTTATAAGCTTTTATATTTTATTTTGTAACCTCTGTTAGACGAGTCAACCCTACCGATATTCACAATAAAAAGTAATACTCTTAGCATAAAAATTAATATTTTTTTATAGATGATCCAAATAAGATATCTGTCTCAGAAAATACGACCCGTGAGACCGTCTCACACAAATTTTTGTCAAGTTTTTATTAGTGTTGGATTAAATATGTTATTTTAAAAAGAAAAATCGCGATGGAATACAAACAAATTAAATCATCAAGCGAGTGAAAAATAGAAAGAAAAAATAATTAAATAAATAATTGACTAATTTATTTCAAAATATACGCTTCAAAATGTACGAATAAAACTTGAATAAAATAATTTATGAATAATAAATACACCTCAATACCTCATATTTTGCATAATAATAAAAATAAAAATAAAAAATATTATAAATTAAAAAATTTATATCAAAATCGTAGTTTTCGCATCAATTAATGGATGGGGGATTGCAATCTATAGTTGAATAATAATAATAATAAATTCAAATTCTCATCTCCTATTATGTGCCAAAGTTGATATATATCTAGACTATTTTATTAAGTATATATATATATATATATATATATATATATATATATATATATATATAAACTTGAAACTCTCAATAATTACTCATCAGAGATTGGAGACTTGAAAGTAATAACGACTCATTTATTTCTCTCGACTTTAGCATAAATAGAATGAAAATCAATGCTTCTTTATATAATATATATATATGTATGTATATATATATGTTTGTATGTATATATAAAGACTTGAAACTCTCAATAACTACTCATCAGAGAGTAGAGACTTGAAAGTAATAACGACTCATTTATTTCTCTTCACTTTAACATAAATAGAATGAAAATCAATGCTTCTTTATATGTACAAAAATTTTATAGGATAGAACAGTTTCCACCCAATCAAAAATTATAGATATAGTGGAAACATTTTGTTATGGTGGCCAGTGGGGAGTGAAAAGACCAATGCAGCAGAGAACGACCACATGAATCGAAATCCATTTATTAAGACAGACGACCAAAAAATAAAAGTTCCGCGTTCTCCAAATGGTTGATCTTAGTTTAGCGTGCTAGCTGCTGCTTCATTTCGTATAGTGACAACGCTTTCTCTTATAGGGGTCTATTTTATCCGATTTTACTCAGCTTGACCTACTTGACTCAGCGGTTAGAGTGTCGCTTTCATACGATGAGAGCCATTGGTTCAAATCCAATAGTAGGTAAAACTTATCGAAACCCTTGCTTGTGCCAGCATGATAGCAAGCACGGACTGGCAGCTAGGGATCGTGAACAAAGCATCGGTTGCTTCCACTTGTGGCCTTCTTCGACTGCCTTGACACCTTAATATAAAAGAATCCTACCTCTTCCGCAAGTAGGTGGAGACCACGAGGGTCGGAATCCCAACGGGAAACTTTTAACCGCACCACATGATTCTTTCGCGAAACGCTCTCTCAGACGTTTCCACTCCTGCCCCCACAAGCAAAGAAGTTTCAAGATACTAGGCGACCAAGTTAAAGTGAACAGCTCCAAGCAAATCTTCTAGAGAACCTTCCCTTTTCTTCTCTCTTCTTTCCCTTATCTCCCCGGTCTTCAACCGAATTTTATCCATTTTGCTCAATTTGTACCCTCCAGCGATGGATGGGCCGTGATCTTTGTGGTAACGGGGGTAGAGGAAGGCTGGTCGGGGTTGTGTGTGAGGCTCGGGGTCGAAGAGGATGGAGGGGTGATTGTCGGTGTCATGAGGTTGCACGGACAATGAGCAACTCCTGGCAGGCTTCTAGGTGGAGGGAACATGAATGAACCGACCCCACACCGGAATGAGAGGAATTCCGAGACTGTTCAATGTTATGGACTGTACAGTTGAAGATGTCTTAAAAGATTTGATATGTACTATCAAGAAGGTGTATCTTCTTTTCGGTAGCTCATCACATAAGAACTCCAAAGTTAAGCGTGCTTGACTTGGGGAAATTTTGGAATGGGTGAACACCTGAGAAGTTTCTCAGGATGCGTGTGAGTGAGGACATAAGCATGCTGGAAAGACCCGTCTTGATACAGTGAGGACAATCGTCAAATTTGAGGCGTTACAGTTGGTATCAGAGCCGACCTCTCCGAGTACGGTGTGGTTCGGGGACGAACCAAGCGGAAGCTGGTGGGAATGTGAGGCCCGGGGCCGAAGAGGGCGGGGGTGATCGCCGATGCCATGAGGTTGCACGAACAATGAGCAGCTCCTGACGGGCTTCTAGGTGGAAGGAATATAAATGAACCGATGCCACACCGGAATGAGAGGGATTCCAAGACTGTTCAATATAATGGACTGTACAGTTGAAGATGGCTTAAAAGATTTGATATGTACTACTTATATCAATAATGTGCATTTTTTTTTCGGTAGCTCATCATATAAGAACTCCAAAGTTAAGCGTGCTTGACTTGAGGAAATTTTAGGATAGGTGACCCCTGGGAAGTTTCTCAGGGTACGTGTGAATGAGGACATAAGCATGCTGGAAAGACCCGTCTTGATACAGTGAGGACAGTCGTCGAATTTGAGGCGTTATATTGTGTCTTGTAGGCGGACGAGGGCAGCTCGATGACCGATGGCTTGCGTGGAGGTCTTACAAAGCCCGATATGTGTTTATGTAGCTATTGGGCAAAAAACATCTTCTGTGGCTCAGGTAGTAAATACTTTACAGGAAAGGGGTGCCATGGACTACACCATTGTCGTAGCCGAAATAACGGATTCCCCTGCTACATTACAATATCTCACTCCTTATACAGGAGTAGCTTTAGCTGAATATTTTATGTATCATAACGGTAACTTAAATATTTGAAAATTGTACGATACTTCAAATCTTATATTTTGATAGTCTTTCGATACATTGTCCTTTAACATCCCTCTTCCAAACAATTACATTAACTTCGAATTTATCCAATTCGAACACATTACTTCTCTTGTGCAAATTATAGAATCCACCACTAGACCATTTACAATTATCACATGTGATTAAGAGACAATGATAATGAGACATTTTCAAGGTTTCAAGATTGTTAATTGTAGTAATTCAAATCAAGAAAAGGGACTTTATAAACTTTAAAACAGCTTTTGAATTCGTAAAATCTTTTTTAATATAAACTAATATCATTAAACAACCAACAAACCTTTGTTGTTTACGTATAAATAGACTGAGAAACAAACTAATCACGACATTAAAAAAAAACTAAGTTTTAAATAGACGTAATGATAACTATGATGAGTTTGAAATATATAAGAGATGTACCTCATTTCAAATACATTCTTCAAACTATGCTTAAATCAATTCGATCACCAAAAAATCTTTTTTTTTCCCCAAAAAAACATATCGAATCATGTTGCCACCCGAAGTCCCTAATTCTTCTAGAGAATTCTTGTTCCAAAAATAGATAATTTTGTTTTCCACAAAATGATGATGAAACGTATAATTTGTACAAATCTATCAAATCCTTACATCCAAATATTCTGGAAAAAAACCCGGACTTTAGATCATAAAAGTTGCCTAAAAATTACTACCTAATGTCAACTCTTGTTCTATATATATATATGATATTTTTATCACGTGAAAAACAACATCTTCTAAGTCCATACCATGTGCACATGATTCCCCCATTTTTAGTTGGTTCGTAGAATATGACCATTAACCAATGTTTCATTTATCAAAATTACTTATTCCAATCTCATTTAATTGCGTATCATATGTTTTATCAAGCCAACTAACACAATCTCAAAAGTCATTAATATAATTTATAATTTAATGAATTTTTAATATTGTATTTAATAAAAAAATTTACATTTTTTTATATTTCAATTTTTTTTTTAAATTTATCAAATTGGACAAAGATTTGCGCAGAGCGTCACCCATATTCCAAAGGACACCAGCATCCAAAGTAGCCGAAAAGGAGAGCTGAAGGAAAAGAATATGCTTTGCGCTTCCCTGTAAACATCCTTTTTTTTTTAACATTAAAATATATAAATAAATAAAAAATAAAGAATAACCAAGTAAGATACAGTTGGTTGCTTTGATGATTAATGTTGGCATTGAATTTGTAGTCCATTATTATCTTTAGTTCGTTCCCACTATCTTTGAACCTCTCACGAAACTTTTTATCTTCATTTCCCCGTTCTGATATTCTCCCATCAGATTGGTACGCAAAAGGAACATGGAAATTTTTCAAGACTCAACTTTTACAGCTTTTTTAGCTATTATTTTATGTTTTTTAGTGGCAAAGATCGTATCTTTTGCCGTTTCTGACTCCGTCGATTATCATATTTCTTCTGTTCCTTCTGCTGTGAGAAAAGAGGTGTCTTTGAACAGAAGGCTTAGAGTTATGACCACAAAAGGCATAAAAAAGGTGAAGTTTGTTGATGATGTTAAGGTCAAAAGTGTCGATCGGTATGAAAGTGAAAATGGGTCTGAAAGGCCTGTACTGTTGGATGACGCTGAATCGAAGAATCAGGATGAAAATAGTATAGCAAGGATTCATGAAATTGAAGAAATGGGGATAAATTTTGATTCCGAAGTGCAAAGTTCTGAGAAACAATGTTTTGATGTTAGGGAGATGAATTATGTTGACTCCCAAAATAAGGAGTCTGAAATTACTGAAATGCTTGTTGAAAAGGATATGGTTTTGGGAGAAATTAATGAAATGCTGGTTGAAAAGGGTTGTGGAGATGATAAAATTGATATGATTTTGGGAGAAAAGGGTCTAGTTGTTGAAGAACTGAAGAATGGAATTGTGTTGGAGTGTGATGACATGAAAAATGATCAGAAACAAGAAAATGGACCTGTGGGTTTTGGAGAGAATGATGGATTGAGTGATGGAGATGAGGTGGGCGTGGTGAAACCGAGAGGTGATGATGGTGTTCTTGTTGTTGATGATGATGATTGGGAAGGATTAGAAAGGAGTGAATTGGATAAAGTATTTGCAGAGGCTGTTAATTTTGTGGAGTATGGAGGAAAGGGGAAGGAGAAAGATGTAGATTGGTGCTCCAAATTGGATGGCGATAAGAAAACGCAGTTGTATGGACTTCATAAGGTTGCGGTGGAAGGGCCGTGTCGTGAGCCTCAACCTATGGCCCTCATGGTGTCATCCCGTGCCAAATGGTATTTGATCTTTGTTTGGGTTTGCCATGTTTGATAATTGCTATATATATTGGTGTGCATTGCATTGTTTATAATTGAGAATAACATGTAGCTATTCAGATAGCGAGTGTTAGGCTTGCCAAATCTGGTCTATCACTGTGAATGACTAGGGATGACCCTCAAGTTTTAATTCCTACTTGTATTTTAAAATATCATGATTCGAAATAGAAGCCATGATATAGGGCGGTGACACAGTCAATATACTTTTTTATGTCGTAGATGTGAATTATTTCAAAAAATGTCTTAGGTTGTATTTGGGGTGATAGATTTGGATTACATGAATTTCGATTATAGTTTTATGTTAACAATGAATCAATAAATCAAATCTTAAATTCATACCTTACTTCTTATTTAGAGATTATAAGGGGTGAATTTACGTTTATGGTCTTACTTCTCTAAAACATCGAAAACACATTGGAAATCCATGGATTTGAAACCCATCAGTCCAAATACAACCTTAGTGTCTTGTGTTATCTTGCGGCTGGATATCACTGATATGCAAATTTGTCTAAGAAATGCAGCTTCTTTTGATGAAATTTCTTGGTTCAGTTTAGCTTGCGAGCATGCAAGAACCACTGAGTTTATGGTGTAAACTTTCTGGACTAGGATGAAATCAGAAAATGAAAAACACAAAGGATGAAATCATAGATCAACTAAGCTCTCATGGGAAGCTTGCTGTAGTATTAGCATACCGAGTACGAATGACATTTCTCTGTTCACATTCACATTTTGTGTTCAGGTTATTATCTCAGTTATAGAGACCTTTCCAATGATTATAGCTCTTCCATCAACCTTATCCGAAATTCCCCATCCCCACGGCCTTCCCTTTCCTGTGAACTCAACTTAAAAACGTGGATTCTTTTTCTTGTTTTGACTTTCGAGGACCTAATTTTTTTGACGGTTTGGGGAGCAGTAGAATGATCACATTCCGAGAATGGGATCATTGTATTACTAGAGAACATCTAAGTTCTAGATATAGAATATTATAAAATTCTGAAGAGAACCTTAGTGCTGTGAGAGCCTAGGTCCAAAGATCCTCGAAAAGCTATCACGGTATAGTTTGATTGCTAGTTATATAACAGGGTTGGTTGAAAGCCGCTTTATATGAGTGATGGAGACAACTAATTCCATTGTGCAAGGAATGCATGGCAAAAGCTCGGAAACACGAGTCCTGAAGAGGCTATGGAGGAGTATATCAGAATTCTCTCAGAGAGCGTACCTCATTGGATGCCTGGATATAAAGCGGTACGATTGTCGTTTCTTGATCCTTCTAGGTATACTGATTTCTGCATGTAAAAATTTCCTACACTATATTACTGAACTTTTTTCTGCAGGATACTGATACGCGAGGTTGTTTTAAGTTTGAAACTGATACTGATTCCGAACCTATATCAAGCCCTGTTTCGGAATATGGAAGGTTGGGATGGTTTTTATTTCATTTCCTTTCTGGTTCTTGTTTTTAATTTCCCATTCAGGACCGAGAACAAGACATCCTGGACAGAAGGCCATTTGAAAATGTTCAAGCACAAACTGATAGTCTATTTCATTCTCTGCAGGAAATTGGAGCTGAATGCCACTGATATAGGTGATTCTAACATTGGTCCAAGTTATGTGGAGAATGTGACGTCTGACTCGGTCTGTACCTTGCTTCCCATCTGAATATGTAACAATATTTACAGTTTGGTCTATTTGTATGCCATGGTTGATTAAATTGCCTGTCACCAACATTTGGCTGCAAAATAATGTGAGAGCTGATTTAATTGTATTGCTCCAAATTGCTGCTTTGCTAGGAAACAAGAAAATGTGATTTCATTGCTTTTGGTTGCTTCATCAAGCGTAGCTTGTTTTTGGATGTCTCATAAAGGATACCGCCATTCCTTGTCACTTTGAGATATATGATATCCTTTCTTTCACTTTGAAACGTCTTTATTTCACTTCGAAGTGTAGGAAATTATTGGTTTGGTGCATCCTTGCTTCATATATTTAACACCTTTGTACATCAGAGTCGAGTTGCAAGCAATTAGGTGAATTTGGATGTCTGGCTCCATGGTAGTGTCCATCTTTCGCGAGGATTTGAAATTTATTTCAATTTTGTCCATCCAGACAAGTCAAGGAATTTGAAATCATATCATATCAAATCCATCGTTCCAAACACAACCTTATTGAACTTTGTACTGATTATGAGGATTGCGTGGTATGGCCTCGATTTATTGAATGTCTAGGAGTAGCATTGTAAGGAAAATTGATTAATACAGCTGCATTATGATTTGCATTTCCTCCAAAAGGGGCTGTGTATGACTAAGCTGCTATGCAACAAAAATTACAATTACTAAATTCTCTATTAATATTTTCAGGCTAAAGAGTAAGCTGCTTCCAGGCGCGTCCAAGACTGCTACTCCAGCCAAGTTAGGCACTCGGTTTCAAGATTTGATGTGTGCTGGCTTTATATTTGCTAATTGTATTTTATTAATTAATGCCAGTGTTATGAATGGTATATAGTACAGTGCATATATGTATATATCTGCTATTGAAGTTGATCACTGTCAATCACTGTCACTGCTTTGTGCTAACTCGTTTATATAATTTGGCTGAATAAATTTGAAAATGTGATTTATATATTAGAATTCCAGAGGATAAAAGGATATGATAGCTCAGAAAAAAGGTCCTTATTCTCATTTTGGCATTAAGTTCATACACAAATATTAGAAATTTAGCTGTTATTGCCTGGAGGGACCAAAGACGTTCTTCCATATGCCTCTCCACATGCATGTCCCGATCCGAACGTACTTCCGGATCCTCCATAGTGCCCGCCTCGTCCTCCAACACCACCACCACCACCACCACCACCACCACCTCCGCCACCATTGCTACCGTACCCGAAGCCGAAGCCTGAACCTGAGCCTGAACCACTTCCTCCACCATAGGGTCCTAACCCACTGCTACCTCCTCCCATTGCACTTCCTGAACCATATCCCCCGTTGTTCCATCCACCACCATTACCACCTCCGGACCCATAGCCACCCCCTTGGCCTATGCTGGAGCTCCCACCCCCTCCGAAGCCACCGCCACCCCCTCCACCTCCCAGGCCATACCCATTACCTCCACCACCACCTACCCCGCCCCCGAAACCACCACTGAATCCTCCACCTACCCCACCTCTTGAGCCTGATCCATCTCCATTTCCTCCACCATTTCCACCCCCACCTCCCCCATTACCTCCGCCATATCCACCAACCCAACCTTTCCCGTTGTTACCCATCCCATTCCCATATCCGTCAGTTTTCAGCCCCATATCAGCATCTCCTTGGCTGAACATCATTTGCATAGAGTCTGCCACATTGTGATTCCCACGGTGCAGAAACCTTCCTTCCCTTGTAGCGTCAACAGCTGCATAGTTATGGAGAATCGAACACACCAGCATAACCAAGAAAAACAGAATCCATGAAACAATGTTAGACCTCTCCATTGTTCCTCTCTAGGCTCACTAACACCAGAGCACAAACTCTTATTTATACTCGAGATTGAGGAAAATATCAATGTAAGGACGTATAAACAATCTGCTCCCCGTCAAATTAGAACCTCACCAGTCACCACCTCATCCCTATTATCAATGTCCTGAAGTTCAGGGAAAGTGATGGATGCAGTGATAAAGAGCTAGAAAATGCCAAATGGATACCGCAGTATGTGGGTGATGCAAATGCAAGGAAAGAAGATGGTGATGATAGTGGTGTTTGCCAGTGGTAAAGGCACATTATATAGGGGTGCTCCTACCTATGTTTAGGGGCGTATCGTGGTGGAGTGGAGGCACAATGCGTGCTTGATGGATGGGGTGGTAAAGGCATTTTGCATGAACATGAAATGAAGTTTTGGAATGATGGGGGGATAGGGTGGGTAGTCTTTCTGGTTTTTGGAGGAAGAAGTATGGCTTTTGCACAGACATCTTGCAATTGAAGTTTTATTAAACAAAAAAAATTCAGGATTAACAATATTTCTCCTTTTACAAGTGAACCAGACGAAGTTGGTAACTAAGCCAACTTCAAGAGCCATTCATTTGACAGAAACAAGAAATTTCGTCCTTCAAAAGAGCTAAGAATAGACCCTTCTTCTTTCTCTTGCTTTCCTCATCTGAATTCTTCATCTCACGACACACCTAGTCATTCCATGATTCCAAAGAAACTTATATACTTTTTGGCCAATTATAATTCCTCTTCCCAATGTTCTTCTTTTAGCCCAATTATAATTCCTCTTCGCATTGACTTTTATTAAATTAAACTTAAAATATCAAATATTCTAACTCGTATTACTTCAGAGTTCAGACCCCGTAAAATGAACAATTTGTTTTAATTGAAAATTGAAGGACCCGAAAATATTTGAGATCTTTTCAAAAAAATAAAAAATTTGAGATCAATTTCAATGAATCAATCACTCACATTGATGGCGACTTCTTCAATCCAACCTAGGCGGCCATCTCCAATCCACTGCACTACATTGGTGTTACACTAAAATCATCTCCAACCACATTGCACTACATTTTACACTACAATAGAATATTCCAAGAATATTTTTTTTTTCAATATTAATATTTCTATTTTATGTTAATTATTTATAATTTGATAATATAATGATAATCAATATTAATATAATTGGAGGATCGGGGTCTGGTTTACCGTATTACTAAAAATCTTTTTTTGACGTAATTTTTTTTATGTTTCGTAATTTTATGGTTTGTTAGTTGTCGCAGTTTGTTTATTTTTTCGTAATTTTTGTTGTTTTTTGTTCGTAATTTGTACCATTTTAACGCATTATTAATTTAATCTGTGTTTTTTTATTTTTTTATTTTTACACTTAATTAATTTCTAATCAGAAAATTAAAAATTTTATAATTAAAATTTCGAAAAAATATTAATTAATTAAATATTAAACACTTATATTAAATTAATCAAATTAAAAACTAAAAAAAAAAAATTGTGGCGCAGCAATTTGTGGAGCCGCTTGTAGAGCTGCTCCAATCCAGCGCCAGTTTTGGTGCTGGATTGGAGTGAAAAATCATGGCACCACAATGATGCTCCAGCGCCAGTTTTGGTGCTGGATTGGAGTGAAAAATCATGGCACCACAATGGTGTGGCACCAATGTGGTGCCATGATTGTAGACGATCTTAGGAGATTATATGCTACACTAGGTGCCCATCCACATTCATTTGGAATGACACCCACACTATATGAACGATGAAGATCCACACCTAACTAATTTCAAGTAGAAGATTTAAAAACATCCGTGGTATATATGGAATACAAGATCGACATAGCTGGGAATGCAAACAAAGTCCGACATTGAAAATTCATGGAGATAATCACTTGTTCATAAGATAAAATATATCTCTACTGGTACAATACTTTTTGAGTGAAGTTTAAAATCAAATCTACGAAAGTTTAGACTTAAAATGAACAACAACATATCATTATTGAAATATGTGAGTTCCAGCTACAACAGATATTAAGTACCAGCAATTCAATAAAAGGAGGGGCATGCGACTGAAAGAAATGAAGAAAAAGAAGAAGCATTAAACAGCTTAGCTTGTTCATTAATGCAACACAAGCATCAAGAACGCTTCTTTAATCATAAAATAAAAAATAGAATTAACTCAAAAATGCTTCTTGAATCATCAAAATAAATGACATAGCTATGTGACACGACCCCACAGATGCATACTAAAGAAGTAGAGATGATCATCAGGGCAAATATTCAATCACTTATGATCGTTTTGGTGGAACATATGGCACATGCTCGTCTTCACAAATATTCTGCAATCATGCGAATAATTTATCAGAAACAGGCAGTAGACATGACAAATAAAGAACGTTAATAGCAATATTATGACTATATGGTGAACAAGAACGGCTAGTGACATGCTTAATTTACTTTAGTCAAGATCAACTAAATAGAACTCTAGAGTTTTCTGCGTGCAGAAAAAGTCGAGTGACACTGATAAAATTGGCCATGACTCTGGCCGACTCAAAATTAATATGGGGCCATCTTATTTTGTTTCTCCTTCTGGGCAAGAACATTTAAAACCACGTAAGAAAACACAGGGCTAACGGATCGATGAAGAAGGGTTAATAGATATTAGGGTAAGACAATTTTTTGGGTTTATTTGCTTGAAGTATACCAAAGATAGCATACCTGCAGGTCGTGAGGGAGTGCTTCAGAAACTGCAAGTGTGTAACAACCAGGAACAAATTTTCCTGAAAAGTTTCAAAACAATCACACAAACGAAATAATCATAGTACATCTTTCCATTTTAACAAGACATGTAGAGGTATGCGTCAAAACAGCATGCAAAAGGGAGTGTGAGGATGTGCAAAAGAAATTATGTTCACTTAGATGAAAAATGAGCAAGCCCAATCTCTCTTGAGGTTCATGGAAGAAAGAGGAATAATGGTGAAGAAAGAATGCGAAAATCCTTCTTCATTTCCCCTAAAAAGTCTAATAGTAAAGTTCACATTTGTCCTTGATGTGATCTATCTTCCGGATCTTATGCTAACATTATAAGTCATATTTAATAGATATTCCCAACCATTCTATCCTAAGTTGGTAATTATGGCCTCCGTCTTTAGCATGAAAAAATACAGGTTGTCTACAGCAGCCAATTTTTTTTTTAAAAAAAAGGAAATCTAAATGGTTTGAGGCTCTGAAAAATCACCATTGGCCAGCTTGAACATAGTTGTGCTAGCATGCATAATGGAGAATACAGATGATTATTATGTGGACATAAGGGCCGTGGAAAAGATAAAAAATAAATTTACAGTTGACTTCAAGTAGAAAAATGTAGAGACAAACTAAGCATTGTCCCGAGGTATTCTCGGGTTTTTCAAGGAGATGCAGAGTGGTTTAATTCCCCAGTTATAGTGATGCCTAAGGCCATCTCCAACCCATTACGCTATGTTAGTGTCACACTAACTTTAAAATAGTGTAATTCTTACACCAAATATAAAATTCATCTCCAACCCATCAACTCTAAACTCTACATTAAAAAGAATATTCTCGGAATATTCTCTATTATTTTATTAACAAAAAATAATTTACTTCACAAAATATTTATAAACACAACAATTAAAATATCACTAGTATCTAAAATCATTTCTATATTAAAATTCATTATATATATTACTGAATTAAAATATTAATTAAATATTTATTTATAATTACGTTAAAATTTTTTAATATTTAATATTCATTTTCAATACTTAAACTTATTACTTGATTAAATGTAATTAACTAATCATTCAAAAAAATTACAATCACACAAGTAAATATTTTGAACATAAATTACTAACAGTCAAGAATTTTGAGTGAGAGGGAAGAAAGGAAACGTGCACGTGATAGTCTCGACTATGGAAAATATTTTGGAGACATTGGAGGATCTGGATCCAGCTTACCTCCGTTTTAAATTTAAGTGCTTGTCATCCTTATTTTATTGTATTGTGGTATGATTTTTAATAGTTTGTTGTTTATTATCTTCTTTACGTTTATGTTGTATCATTATCTTTGATTTGAAGTGTTGTCATCTTATTTTATTTTATGTTGTATTGTAATGTCAATTTTAATAATTTAGTGTTTTTTATGTTTGTTTATTTAATTTTGTATCATTTTCTTTGATTTTCAAAAAAATAGTGTTTGAAATCTTAATTTTTTTTGTACTTGTATCTTTGTATTCAATATTAATTAATTTAATTATAACTACATAATTAAGATATTCTTGGCAAATTTTATACTATTTTATTTACTACAACTAATTTATCACAAATAATTTATTAACATAATCATATTATCTTTATTAATTATGTATTAAATTAAAATATCCAAATTTTTTAAATTCACTTTTTTAAAATTAATTGTTTGAAATAATACATTTTTATAATTAAATTGGATTATAAAACTAATTATATAATATTTAAAGTTTAAGTAAAATGACAATAAAAAAAATTACAAAAAAAAAATAAAAAAAACCAAAAACCCAACGCTATTGCTACAGTGTTGCACCAAATTTGGTGCAACACTGTAGCACTCCACTAGTTTGGCGTCAACAATAGGTATCGGTTGGAGCAGATAACCCTGCACCAAAATGGTGTTTTACACCATTTTGGTGCAGGGTTGGAGATGGCCTAAGTTGAGAATTTTTTGACGCCTTGCAAGATTAAAGCATAGGTTTGATACGAGGCAACACATATCTTTTACACTGCAGCTTGGAAGAATTAATTCAATGAGGAACAAATCCCAAGTTCTCTGGACTTGTTTGCACTGGGCATGATGCCTTTACATTAATGAAAATGAAAGAAGACAAAATTCATCACACAGGGGTGTGATATCGAAGGTTTTTTAGACATACTGTAAGAATGGGAAAAATCAAAACAAACACGTTTTTTCTTCATGCATAATTTCCAAGCTGGATATGATATACAGATAGTTATTTCTCTATCTTAAGATCCATCGACTCACAACTACTTTAATTTTTTATATTTGTGATACCGAAAATCATTTTATATAAGTGAGAGCAACATGATTCTAAAATAGTATAGCAATTAAAATACCGATGCGGAGCCACCGAGCAGCCCAACTCCTAGCAGGGTCCATGACTGAGATTATCCTATTTGATTCATAAAACAAATACTGTGAAATAGATTACAGCAACAAAATGTTCATTTCTCTGACTAATTATTTATTCTATAAGTGATATTAAAAGAGTAAAACCCGGTGAAATTGGGAGTGGTGCAGTCAACAACGCGTTCATGGTCATCCTCCATTTGAAAGAAAGGGCAGTTTTCGCACCCTGATTCCCGAAACTGCAATAGCAGCATGTGTAGAACATGGAAAATATTAAATTTCATATTGACACTGAAAAAAATAAAAGTAAAAAAAGGAAACAAACAGGAACACATAAATTTATGGGGATAAAGCCAACCTGGTCATACGTCTTGACAAGACGGCAGCGAAGACAAGCTCGAAGCTCATGTCCAAAGCTTGTGGGTATCTGTGCAGCCACTACTCCCCCATGATTAGCCATTGCTTCCCTCTAGGTGGTACTACAAGAACAACGAAGGCAGAACTATTAACAGGGTATAATATTACCAAATAGTTTTGCAGAAAAGTCATCCTCAGAAGTATAAGCAGTAGTCAATCAATCCCGCCGATCATCCTGATCCCATGAAAAAATTTAAAAATGGTAATTGTGAAATTCTTACAAAATTTATTTTTGTACCCCAATTATGTTAGACAACCGTAGTTGTGCTCCCTGCATCTGGCCCATCCCACTCCAACAAATCGTACCTCAGAATACACGAAAAGCAACTTCTTTCATAGCAATAACTACACGGCTAGGATGGTTGACATGGAAAAAATATGTGTACTGAATTATAAATTTTATACAAATACTCCACAGGTAGTAAGTAGCTTACTACTAACTTGTTCAAGACCCTTAAACCTTAAAGAGGATTACAGCAAAAAATCAAATCAATTCATTCAAATTAGACGAATATAAAACAAAAGGAAACAACGACAATCAGAATAAGTTCACGAATCAATAAATAAAAAATCGAAAAACGTGAGAGATGTATCAGCTCAATGGCTTCTAATTTACAGACATCAAATTCATTCGTTCTCGCTTTCCCTTGTCACACAAATTGGAAACAGCGCATGAAAACACGCATCCTGATTGTAAAAATAGTTCACTTTTTCTTTTCAAATCACACGAATATAAGAACTGAATACAACTAACCATTTTCTGAAATTTTTAGGACAATAGAACTGAAAAACATATAAAATTAGGTTATATTATACCTCACTGGTAATACCGTCAAGCTTTATCAAATTTTGCTTCGACTATGGCCACCTTTCCACGGTTCCGGAATCCGAGTTCGATTTTTCGCCTGGTGATGAATGTATTATTTTCCTGAAACATGCATATGAACAGGGAGAATGAGGAAAACGGGAGCGATGGAAGGATTTATTAAAAAAAAAGGAGTGAATATTTTATTTTTTTATCTTTTATTTTAAATTTGTTTAAAACCTAATTTTGTCATTAGAATATTTAAATATTTATTTTATTTTTTATATAATATATATAAAATTTAATTTAATAAAAATAACTTATTATCCCCTCCTTTCTCTTTCGCGACCCACTCTTTCTCACCTCAACCCAAGATTTTCTTTTCCTCATCTGTTGCTGCTGCACACTCAAACCATCTTCCATCTTGCATCATTGTTCTGGTTTTTTGCTAAATATTAACGATGACTCTAGAAAATATTCATCTGCAAGAAATCCAACGAGAAAATCACGTATTGGTAAGAAATTTATTTTGAAATTTGAATTTGTTATCGAAGCTAGATTTGGGTCGAGCCGTGGGTGGAGGCTCGAGCCCTGGGTCGTGAAGAGCTCGACCGTGAGCAGTCGGGGAAGCTCTTCCCCAAGAGCGTGCTCTTCAGGGGAAGAGCACGACTCAAGAAGAGCACGACCCAATTGACCCAAGCACGACCCAATTGGGTCGGAATTGGGTCGTGCCGACCCAAGCACGACCCAATTGGGTCTTGGGTCGTGCGTGAACCAATTCTTCCCCGCTGTTTAAATTTTGATCACTAATATGTTTGTTTTGTTTTTGTCTGCAGATTTACTTTCCCACTAAACTTGGAAGGAATCAATTTTTTGAATGCAAGTTAACATTAGGATCAAGATACGTTGAGAAATGTAAGAAGATTATATCATTTTTAAATGAGAAAGAGATAGAGTATTTGGTGTAGCATACTCAATTCGGTAATTTAATTATATGTGCGAAGGATTATAATAATTCGAATCAATCGTTATGGTTTTTGATCAGCAGGCAAACTTATAATAGTGAACGTAGTGAATTTTGGATGATATATCATAAACGACCTTTGCGATTTTCATTGTTAGAATATTGTTTGTTAACGGGTCTAAATTGTTCAAACGTTTATCCTATGATACCTGACGAAGATGAATTTAGGTTGAGACATTTTGGAGGAAGTGACGGTATAAGTTTGGGGGATTTAATAGATAGAATGGATGAATATGAGAATGAGTCAAGGGAAGAGATAGACATTGAGAAGTTGAAATTGGCCTGTCTTTTGTTCGTAGTAGGTGTTTTAGGTAGACAAAGAAAGAATAAATATGAAACAATCGATTTAGAATGGATTAGATTAGTTAATAACTTTGATAGTTTTATTAACTATCCGTGGGGTAGCATAGCTTTCGAAGAAGTTATTTATGGACTTAGAAAAGATCTTGAAACTAAGTTCAGAAACTATGAGAATTTGGTAGCACGCCGTGGGGATGATCCAGATTTCAGTGGATGCGGTAGCTTCCATATAAGTGGACTTATTCATCTGTTACAGGTAATTAAATATTGTTTATTAAATGAAATATTCTTATTATTTTATATCATACTAATAATATGTTTTTTTGTTCTAGATTTTGGCCTATGAATATTTTCCGGCAATCACTGAAGTGTTTGCTAGACATCGGAAAGGTCGCAATATACCGATACCTCGGATGTGTCATTGGTTGACTAGAAAATGGAGTAAAAATCATTCCCCTTCCATGGATGATGTGAACAAAGCTTTTAAAAATGTATATACCAAGGTAAATACAAAAAATTCATTTTATTTACTTTTTCTAATACATTTTTTGTTAACAGTTAATTAATTTTCATGTTTATTGTTAATGATTAATATATGATATTTTGGGGACGCTCATTCCCACCACGGAGGAGCTGTTGTCCGTACATTATATGACTGTCTATTTTGTTGATTCTAATAATGTGATAATCCATCGCATTACGGAGTTAATTTGCCAAGGTATCAAAGTAGTTTGTACTCAAAATCCATTGGACGACCCAGAGGATGAAGTGGGTGTACAGACTGAGATTGAGGATCGACGGTTTCTCCATACATACTCCAGATCATCTCGAGATAAAGTCAGAAAATCTTCTCGATCATCTCGTAGTCCTTCACACATGAATCAACCGTCTCCTCCATCTATGTATAGAGATCATACATCTCTTGAAGATACGTATGAACTTCGTTTCACAAGTTTGGAGGATAAAGTTGAGACGATACTAAAGGACCAAGCCGATATCAAGAATCAAATGAAAAATATGCAGAACGATATCTCGAGCTTGAAGGATATGTTTGAGAAATTTTCTTCAATGACTGCCAATGTTGGTAAGTTTTATTGATATTTATATGATTTTTAATTGTTAGTATGAAAAATGAAAAAATTGTATGTATTATTCTTGCAGATCAAGGCCAAACATCAAGGCATAGATTTGAAGATATTTCATTCATGAGAGCAGATGAGGTGGATCCAAATACTCGACTTGTGAATGATCCGTCTTTGACTCGTGCTTTTGAAAAAACTTCGGGCCATAAGTTAAGATTGTTCACAGTGGAGGAAGAGCCTATGACAGACGAGGAACTACGTCATCTTCTTATGAATGATATGATGTCATTGAGTTTTGAGAAAAGAGTTAGATTGTTCGCCAATAGATCGTGGCCACGAGTAAGTGTTGAGATTAATTCTTGTATGGCAGATATGAGGATATCTGGGATGTGCTCGTCCTACGATAGCTCGTGGTTTCGTGACTTGGGGACACCTGGTTGTTGGTTGACTGAGACAGTAAGTTTTTTCTTATTTCTTTTCTTTATTACGTTGAGTTAATAATTAACATATTTCACTTTATCATTTTCAGCATATTCAAGAATGTTGTCGAGGGTTGCTCCAATTACAAACGGCATACTCACATTTAATGTCACAGGATGTGTCATTGATGGACGTCGATTTTCATCAGCTGGTTTCGAGTGCTTTCAATGAGGGCGGTCAGAGTAATATTGAATGTTTGATGCCCTATGTGAGAGCAGAAATTGATGAGTGGCCGTCTATTCCATGGAACAAAGTCAACATAATTTTGATACCCTTTCATCTTCCTGGGCATTGGGTTTTGTTAAAAGTTTTGCCTGACAATAAATGTATCACAATCATGGATTCTGACCACAGCGTAGATAGGTCGGGCATGACATTGAACACACTTATTAGCCCTTTGTCACTTATGCTTCCACATATGTTGGGTGTTGATCCTTCGGAAAGATGGAGAATAAATAGGCCAAAAGATTTTCCTACTCAAAAAATCAGGTTAATTTTTTTAAAAAATTATTATATCATTATTGTTTAATGTATATCAATGTATAATTTATGTTTGTTTTTTCATTGCAGCGGTGAATGTGGAGTTTACTGTTTAGCGACAGCAGGTTATACCATGTTCAGGGAAAATGCCTATCAATTGAACGAAACGAAGATTGAAGAATTTAGGCATTATTGTTGTTGTTGTATTTGGGATAAATTATGGTCGTTGGATTAAAACATTTATATGATAGTTGGATTAAAACATTTATATGATACTTTATATTGATTTTTAGTTAATCTATGTGATATTTTTTTACTAAATTCAATCTAATAACGATCTCATACAAAAAATATATTTAGAGAATGATTCATCAAATGCTCAATTATATAACACCATAAAAAATGAAAGCAAGTTGTGATTTATTCTAGTCACTTGTAGCTCTTTGGCTCGACCCACTCAACCCAATTTTGGGTTGGGTTGAGTGGGTCGTACCACACAATATTCCACCCAAAATTGGGTTGAGTGGGTCGTGCCACACATATATTGTGTGGTTCAACCCACTCAACCCACAATATACTCAATTTTGGGTTGAGTGGGTTGCGCCACACAATATACTCAATTTTTGGGTAAAGTAGTTTAATTTGATTCGAGTCTTACATGTTATGAGTTTTTTAGGTTCTATTATTATGAAATTTGTTAAAAATTTGATTGGAATTAAAAAAATTGTTAAGAATTTTTGTCGAGCATAAATTCAACCCGATAAGAGATACATTCGTCTAATATTGTTATGAATTTTTTAACCAACACACTTAAATTATAATATATAACACATATTAAAATGTTTACACAAATAAATTTTTTTATATATATTTACGTTCTAATCATATATAGAATGACTTATGTATTATGAAATGATCAAAATTCAAAATCTCTCTACCACTCGACCCAAACTCTAAACAAAACCCTAAACCAAACTCCAAACACCACCACTCGACCCAACAATTTACCATCCACTCGACCCAAACTTAAAATTTAAAGCACAATCCTGTCCACTCCACCCACTCACCACCCCCTCGACCCAAAATTAAAAATTCAACTCAAACACATTACATATTAATAAAATCAAATGGATAGCCTTTAAATTCAAACAAATTACATTTAATTCAATCTTATCTTCTGCCAAATTCTCCAATGTCTTTAAATTCAAACAAATTACATATCATTCAATCATATCTTCTACCAAATTCTCCAACCGATGGAAATCTGTTTTGTTTTTTTCTTCCACGTCTTCTTTTGATCACAGGTAGCAGTACTAACAAATCATCGAGTGGCCACTCGTTCTGATTCAGAACAGGATAAATTGGCTCAGAATAAGCTAAAGACCATATCATAACAGAATAATACTCTGTGCACAAGGAATAAAAATTGACATCACAAAAGTAACTCGCTGCAATTGCATGCGAACATGGAATCTTGTCAATATCAAATTCTCTACAGGTACATCTTTTGGATTCCAAATCCACAATTTCATTGTTTGTAGCACTTCGAACATCGAACTCAAGACGGCCTAGCTCATAAACTTGATATCCCCGACCAATATTAAACCTTTCGCGCACAATCGATTCAACGGTTGGAGTGAAATTGGTTGTTGATGCGACGGATGCATTTCGATACCTTGAAAACCAAGATGTAGTCAATGTTTGCAAAGAATTTAGTAGTGCAATGATTGGAAGTTGTCTTTCTTCACGCAATCTTGCATTTATTGATTCAACACCGTTCGTTGTCATAATGTTATATCGAGATCTTGGGCTATATGCTCGAGTCCATCGATCAAATGAATCACTTTCATCCAAAAACTTTGCAGCATCAAGATATATTTTCTTAAACTTTTCGTACTCTAAGTCAAAGTCGGTTTGCTTGTAAATTTTTGCTAACCGCATAAACATTTCGGTACAACCCTTCTTTTTGCAACGAATTTTCATATTTTGTGACAAGTGCCATATACAATGACCATTATGTGCATTTTTGTAAACTGCCGCAACTGCAGCAATGATGCCCGGATGTCTGTCTGAGATAATCACCAACTCTTCCTCATCAACCACTACTTCCAAGAGCTTTGTCAAAAACCAACTCCATGAAGCAATGGATTCTACATCAACAACATTCCAAGCCAAAGGATATTGATGAAAATCTCCATCTTGTGCTGAGGCCACAAGTAAAGTACCGTCGTACTTTCCTTTCAACCATGTACCATCAATAGATACGACTTTTCTCATGCATCTATATCCTCTTGCACATGCGCCATATGCTAAAAACAAATACTTGAATCTATTATGCTCATCTACAACTAAATCTATGATACTACCAGGGTTCATTCTCTCAACCATTTTCAAATATGAAGGTAGAAGACCAAAACTTCTTTCAGGATCACCTCTGAAGATATCATGAGCAAGTTGTTTGCCTTTCAAGGCTTTGTAATAGGTAATGTCAACCCCTTTGTTCCGCATCATTGTCATGATAGATTTTGGTTGAGGTGTTTTTTGTTGTCCTCCAAAGTTCTCTACCAACATATCACAAACGATAGATGAGCTACCTTGTCGATGTCTTCTACGCATTCCAGTCAAGTCACAATTGTGTGTGTTGCAGTATGTACGAATCACAAAATCTGTTGAGTTCTCGTGTTTTGAAGTCCAAATTCTCCAACTGCAACCTTTATTCACACAACGAACCGAATAGATATTTCGAGAAGATTTGACACTTTCAGACTCAAAAGACGAGCCCAAAGCAATTTTGGATAGCACTTTCTTTATTTCGGTCTTGCTTGAAAATCTTTGACCAATAAATAAGCTTGAACCATCGGTAAATGAATATGTATCATTGTTAGCTTGAACATGAGTGTCAATATCATGAGCTACACTAATGTGGTGGATGTTGACATCATTATCATCCACATGCACTTCATCTATATCCTCCCCATCATTTTCTGTGTTTCTCACATCATTCTCTTCCATATTTTCAGTTGAAGTATTTATATCGTCTAATATATCATTATTGATACAATAGTCATTTGAGACAAAAGTTCTATCAAAATAATGATCATACAGATTTATTTCATAATCGACACGCTCATCATCCAAATGAGTCATATTTAAATCCGGTGACATGATATTTTCACTTTCAACGTTCAACGATATCAAGAGAAACAACATTGAGTTCAAATTCGACATGAAGAACCGGTCTTTCTTTTGCACATCCAAAATATAAGTATGTTTTCAAATCATTATCATCTTCGATATAAATTGGACGAATATTGCAATGCTTCACATCAGGAAGATAACTTAATTTCAATTTTTGTGTGTAAACTAGATTCATAATTCTGTATATCTCACTTTCTATATATTCCAGAGAACAAATATCAAAACCCAAAGGAATCGCTGCCCACTTACCACTCGGCCATGAACACCATTTAAATATATCTTCTTTAATTTCCCATTCGCCATTGTACTCAACGAAAATAACGGTTGGCATAACCTACAAAATATAGATGAGAATATTATATTATAGATAATATTATTTATTTTAAAAAATATGCTATATGAAAATGATGCACCTCGACCCACTCTTCACTTTCCACACCACATGTGGGTCGAGGTGTGTGCACATCGCGACCCACACCCACATGTGGGTCTCGGTGTGGGTCGAGAGATGACGCTCACCAACACACACCCGATCATCGTGCTCGACCCACACTATCACACTCCATACATCTGCTCGACCCACACAACGTAGTACTCACATTAACTCCATTCACAAAAATTCTAACAAAAACAACCAGAAATAAATTGAAACAAGTTGGAACATTGGAATATATACTTACTTCTCCGGCAAATCTTCAAATTTTCAAATGATTTTTTACGTCAGGAATACAAAAATAACTGAACCTGAATCGATTATTTTGCTAGGAAGAATATCTAAATGAAACATGAAATCGCAGATATCAATAAAAAATATTTTTTAAAAATAAAATATAAATAACTAATTAATTAATGAACTAATAAATGATCTCACCTAACTAATAAGTGATCTCACCTAATTAACAGAGTCCACTCCCTTTTTTCGATTTAAAAAAAAAGTCAAAATCTTTTTTATTTAATTAAATTTAAATTGGATCCTATATTTTTTATTGGCCCCATATGAACATGAATAAAATCAGGTTGACCAGCTCTATTTTAAGACGATCTCGTGAATCTTTATAAATTGATCTATCGATATTCACAATAAAAAGAAATATTTTTAACATAAAAAAGTAATATTTTTTTATAGATAACCCAAATAAGATATATCTCACAAAATCCGACTTGTGAAACCGTCTCACATAAATTTTGGTCGAGTTAATTGATTAGGCTATCTGCTTTGTCGTGCTTGATGGCAATTGGGATATTAATTGCCACAACAACTTAATCAAAAAATTTAAAATAATGACGATTACTAATATGAATAAAGATTATAATTATTATTTTGTTATAATTTTTAATTATTTTTTAAATAACAATAATATAATTATATTAATTATGTAAATTTTAGAGTATATATGAATTTCTTAATATTTAAAGTGGATTAGATATTGTAATATGAATAAATTATATGAAAAATATTATTTATAAATGGATACTATACTTTTGTAAAATCTAATTAGTGTAACAAAGAAGAATTTCAACTTTTACATACAATATTGATAACACAAACTTTATTCTTTTGATATGTGTAAATATATAAAGTGGTTAAGAAGTTGATGTTCTTTAATATTGCATGATGGAAATATGGTATTAATTGATCTCCTGAATACTTTTATAGTTAATTGTGTTAAGCGGTTCATGTTGGTGTCTGATGTGATTGACATGTGACTATGTGAGCCACAAAATAAAGAATATATCATATGTTATCAAGTCGTGAAGATGACATCGTTAACAAGAAAATGATAAAAGTGATATTTGGATGATACGAGAGAATATCAACAATAAGACACTCGTATCCTGAATCATGAGTCTAACATTGTATAATCTCTTATGACCATATGTTTCTTAATATGAGGTTTTATATTTCACGATATAAAGAAATAAAATTGTGTTTATTAACAATTATAAATTTTGGTCTATTACAACACCGCTGTTAGACCTAGGCATTACAGTGAAATCTGAATCTTCTCTTCCACAGTTCTTCCCCAATCTCCGCCGCCCTTTTCCTCTAGCTTCCCTCGGAGGCACGCAAGTTTCCACTTCCTCTGTCAAATACTGTGTTTTCTCGCGATTAAAAAGGATTTAAGAAACGAAAATGAGATTTGATTTCATAACAAACTTCGCCAAATGCGCTGTTCTCCAACACCCGGAGCGACGTTTCTATGGCATATACAACCGCCAATGCCACAGCCCGTCCGAGCTCCATCAAAGAACCAATATTTCTGGAAGCCCGTTTAGAATTTCCTCGTACTTCGTAATTTCGTGCAAGCGGTATTCGTCGAAATCGGCTAATTCGAACATGGGACTCCTGGCTTGGTATTTAGGCATGCTGGAGTCGCGTCCGATTTTGACAAAGAGCATATCTTCGGCCATTATTTACGCGGCAGCTGATGTCACCTCGCAGGTGGTTTTACATGCTTGTTAATTCCTCTGTTCATAAGTTTCTCTGATTAGATTCAGCCATATTAAAGCTTGATTAATGAAAAGATTGGCTTTGATCGGTATAAATGGTTAGTGCATTTTGGCATTCTTTAACTTTGGTTGATCATAACTATTTAAGATTATGGCATGAAGCCGTAAGACTTTGATTGTTGCATGAAAAATAATGTCTTTATTGAGGCTATATTGTTAATTTGTGTGCTCCAATAATTCATTTTCTATGATTTTATCAGCCGGAATTTGATCATAAGTAAAAAAATGTGCAGTCATGTCAAATTATATGTTGTAAATTTTGGGAAATTTAACTGATTAAAGTGCATTGTGCTGTTGATACAAAACGTTTATTTGTTTTTGTGTGTGGTTATAAAATACCGGGGTGTGAAGCATTATGAATCGAGATTATTGATCACTTGTGTCTGAACTTTGTTAGACAATTACTATGGAGCCACACGATGCATGGGATCCAATAAGGACATTGAGGATGGCTGGTTTTGGGCTGATGATTTTAGGTCCGTCGCAGCATTTTTGGTTTAATTTTGTGGGGAGAGTGGTACCAAAGCGCGATGTCATAAGTACTTTCAAGAAGTTGACTATGGGACAGCTTTTCTATGGACCTACTATAAATGGCATTTTCTTCTCTTTTAATGCAGCTCTTCAAGGTATGCTACGGCTACCCTTTCTTTGCAATATTTGAAAACTAAAATTGCAGCAATATCGTTCTGTCAATATCTATGTCATTTATCTGTTCCCTTCCGATGTATTTTGATTGTATTAGTTGAATTTATATTCCCCAATGCTACATTTGGATTGTCTATTTGAGCTGTATGGATTTAAAATCCATCTTCCAAATTCATCGTATACATTTGGCAACAAGAATAAAATAACGATTTTGGAAATAAACCTTTCAAATCCAATGCATTATTAGCTCATTTCAGGGGCATTTGAAATTTCTGTTAAAGTATCACACCAAATCTATTGATTTTCAAATCCATTCATTTAATATTGATTGTCAAATCCAAATCGAGCCATTCAAACACAAGTATTGAATATAAAACTTCTGAGGTTATAGCTATTTGTTCTCACTTGAGGATGCAGTATATAGATGTCGAAACATCTACTTCAGCGATAAACATCAAATTCTATGAATGTGTGAAAAATCTAACTGATTGGATTAAATATAAATTAATCTTTCTAGGGTTTGTCATTGTATGTTCTTGCTGGTAATGTTAAACCTGATGGTGGGATTTTACCTTGTGGTTTTTTATAAGCCACGTATGAATTGAAAGATTTTGATATAAACCATCGTTTCATTATCATTTCAGTTAGCACAGTTTCTAAGGATCTGAAGACCATAAAAAAATCTAACCTTTTGGGTATAACAGAGTTCAAAATTATGAATCTGAAACGAATAATTCCAAAATGCTCAACAAATTTTTTTATTCAAAGATGATCTATTATAAATTTCAAAATAATGCAACTGGCTGTAGATAATGAGTTTACACAAGTATGCATCCATTCTAAGACAAGCATGAGGCCTTATCATCCTCCTTTGAAATTAAAAAATCTTTTGGTAGCGACAAAAACTTGAAAAAACAAAGAAATGTGGCTTTACTGTATGTGGTCGTAAAAGTGAAGGGAGATTTTGGTTGCCATAATGTTTCCTTGTTATGTTGACATTGTCAAACTAGGTTGAATCATATCTTTAAGAAACAAACGGTTTCTCTATATATCAAGAAACTTATACATATAGTCAGTTTTGTTTTTGTGTTGATTCAACCTTTTGAAATGGCTTTACTTTAATGCTATATTAAGGTGAAAATGGGAATGAGATTGTTGCCAGATTGAAGCGAGACCTGATCCCTACATTGTTAAATGGCCTTCTATATTGGCCGATGTGTGATTTCTTCACGTACAAGATCATTCCCGTCCATCTGCAGGTACTTTAACGTCTCCAAGTCTATCCTGACATTTTTATATACCGGCAGTTCAGTACAGAAATTTGAAGTCTCTAAGCTTTAAATCCGCAATAGTGAGATTACATTTAACTCAACAACTTCTGTTAAAATTTTCCATGTGCCACTCTTTTGCAGCCCTTGATGAATAGTTCATTTGCGTTCTTGTGGACCATATACTTGACATATATGGCAAGTTTGCAGAAAGCCATTCCCGAGTAGTTTGCTAGTTCCTTCTTCATGCATTTTACTAGACGGACGTTAAGGCAGGTAAGATTCGTTCGCTTTTCCAACACCACTTATTCACAATGTGACAGAATTTGGAATCCTGTGGTATTTATCATATTTCTTATGTACTTCCTACTTCAAATAGTCGTCGTTGTGCATAACTCGATAGCATAACAAAATTTAACGGCTGTAGCTGACGCTTTGGTTTCTCGGTGAGTCTCGTTGTTACAAACATGTACTCCATGTGTTACAAGTGCAATGGAAGCTCTCTTCATCTTCACAATTTTGTATTCCATATATTTGTGGAAATAAAATAAAATTGTGACTGAATCTGTGTCAAGAAATAAAATATAAAAAAAACTATGGAGGATTCCAATTTTTCTTTGTACAGACAAGCTTTAGATTTTATTTGCTGTGGGCATATTTTTTCAGGAAAAAGTAAAATCTAAAAGCGACGCAGGGGATATGCATACAAGAATATTTTTTATATCAAAAATATTATTTTTCAGTGAAATCGTTTTACGAGATACTTACTCATATATCCATACAATACATATAACCATACAAATATATTAAATATGATAGAATTTTATAAAATAAAGAACATTTTAACATATTTCAGTATTACAATAATATAACATCAAGAATTTATCTTTTATATGATTGAACTCTCATGGTTATCAGTGATAAATAATATACGGTGATCGATAATATGGAATATTGTCAAATTGTAAACTTAATTTATTAGGTGCAGTATTTGTTTTTATATCTTGATAAAAATTTCTACGTAAATGATCATAATTTATCTGGGAATAAAATGTTCTATTTCATATAAAATTTCGTGACACACACACACACACACACACACATATATATATATATATATATATATATATATATATATATATATATATATGTTTTTCACGAAAATTACGGGCGTTCCAGGCACATGTTCGTGTCAAATGTGAATGATCCGACTTCGTTTATCAAACGTTGCGAGTTTCGATTCGACCGTTAGTTATAGTTCCTTTTATGTGACTTCAAAACTAAACGTATAAACTGAGGAAAATAAAGGAATTATAGAGAGAATTCATGGAGAACATCAAACTTAAATATGTTGTTAAAAAGTGAGTGGGGGAATTGCATGAGGCATTTGGGTGGTGGATCGAGTTCGTCTCCTCAATGGTTGAGCCACAGATTCATTTTTTCCTCGTTTTGGGGTATGCAATTTGGCAGGGTCGACTTATGGCTTTGTACCCTTTTTGTTGTTTCGGGCAACTGACAAATCCAGCGCTTTTCGAACATCTCGAGTACCTGCAAAAAGAAAATAACGCATCTTAGGCAGTGATTATAACAAACCACAACAAAAGTATAAGGGCAAATGTGCGTACCCGAAAGCTTTAACGTCGTAGGAACAAGGGAAGTGTACCTTACAGCCCACCAATCAGAATAGCCGTCTGATACGGTAATGGAATGATTAATGACATGGCTCTTGAATAATTTCGCTTGCTCGGACAAATCGATGAGAGACAATGAAGTGAATTTTCTCTGGGAAAGTTCTGTTTTCATCATGTAGTTGATGGAATGTGGCAGATGCAATGTTCTAGAAGGGAGACTCGGGACTAAACCGAGCTGAGAATGGTACAATGCTGGATTGTAAAACTCAAAGGAATGTGTTTGATCACGAGGAGATGTCACATCACATACTAAGAATCTCGGGTGAAGAATGGTTACTCGGACATCATCGACGATGGATTGTGCTGCAGTCTTCCTCACAGTGGCCACATGTTCAATCCACGGGTAATCTACGACCTTAATTGTGAAGCAAAGTGGACGACGGGTTGGCCTATCAAATGGTAAGAACTGAAAGAAGGAAAAAATATCTGTGACAGTGAAGTCACTTTGACAGGACATAAGGTCCTTCCACGACAAATGTTCAGTGAGAGAGCCAGGAGGAGTTGCTAGTTCAGGGAAGTAAGAAAACAACCATGCTTGAAGAATCCACATGGCTGCGTTGAGCTTAGAAAGGGGTGTGTCATTTACAGCGACATTCAACCATCGGTAAATGACCCTAAGAACATCACACCAAGACCATGGACATGCCCAACACTTAAAGACCTAGCAAGAGCTAAATATTCCATGGTGGGCTTGCCAGAAGAGGGACAGAAGAGGTATTTATATATCAGCATCCACATGAAAGATATGCGCTCCTCGCTGGTGGGAGAAGTTATTCTAAGAGCACACCAAGACCGGATAACTTGGGAATATGATGATGGATTCAGGTATTGTTCGGAAAGCTGAGGCAAGTCTTGAGTATTCACTAAACTAGGAAATTAATTTCCTAGAAGTGGAAGACCCGTGAATTGAAGGATATCCTGCAAAGTGATAGACATGGGACTACAAGGAAGTATGAAAGAATTACAAGGAGGAGCCCACAGTCTGATAGCACCCTCAAGAAGATCTATATTGAAAGTAGTGTTAACAGTATACATTTGAATGAGTTGGTAAAGACCTTGTTTCCGTCAGGTACTACATCAAATTTTTTCAACCGGTCTACCCACGTGTTCCAATTTGCATCACCTCGTGGTAAATATTTAAATTTTGCGTACTCAAAAGGTGGCGTCACCTTGCGATCTAACAACAAAACACTAGACTCCAGAGTAGATAAGGGGGACAACATGTTGGCAGTCTCAGCAGAGAGAAGGATGTGAAAATAAGAAGAGTCAATGAGGGGATTGAAAACTTCCATTGAGGTGGAATCGTCGCAGATGATCGTCGAAGGCCTGCAAATGATACAAAATTCAAAGTAAGGCAAATGAGACTTAACAAACTAGAACTTGGTGGAATTAAAAGTAGCTAAGAGCAGACATCCTAGGAGCTGAGGGAGAAAGTTGGGTTCGACAGTTAGGAAAGCGTGTGTCCACAAGTGGAAGGTCGCTGGTTGTCCCTACAAATCAAAACACGCAAGCTTCCTCACATTTCAAAAAATAAAATTCCCTCGCACACTTCCTGAGCATATCGATTCTTTTGGTGTTCCTCAACATGAGATCCACAAATATAATTCCTTCGCAATCAAAGATTCTAGTTTATCTTCATTCCCCTCAATAATCTCATTCTCCACCCTTAACCGCTCGATTTCCGCACCAAGTCCTCAAAATCTCACGCACTACCTTCCTTCTTCTTTTCCATTACCCCTTAATTTTCCACCTACCACTAACCCTACGCCGGGCAATAGAAGCGTCGTCGTCCCTCGACATCCTTCGTTCATCGATTTCGCCAATCGCTCAAACGACTTTAGCTGACTACGAATCGCGGCCTGTGGCTTGTTCTCGCCACAATGCCCTTCGGGATATCGTGGACTCCGCTTACATTTCGGTGGGTTCTGCTCTTCAAGTAGCGTGGGCTTCCATTTGTTAGTTTGTGATTCTTCCACTCGCCACTCACTAGCCGTGCCACTCCAGGGAACATGTAGACTATCAGATTCTATCATTTAATTAACATGGTAGAATCAATTATATGATGCTCTATGTGTTTATTCAATATTTTTCGTTGACATATTTGGGTAGGCTTCTTGCTGTTTATATACTCTTGCGCATCCTTTGGTGATAATCCTTATGCATTGGCGGTTCTTTGTAATTCGTTATGTGTGAAAGCTTCCTCCCTTAGGGATTTTTCTTGTTTGAAATGTGAGGAAGCTTGCGTGTTTTGATTTGTAGGGACAACCAGTGACCTTTCGCTCGTGGACACACGCTTTCCTAACTGTTGAACCCAACTTTCTCCCTCAGCTCCTATGATGTCTGGTCTTAGGTACTTTTAATTCCATCAAGTTCTAGTTCGTTAAGTCCCATTTGCCTTACCTTGAATTTTGTGTCATTTTGCAAGCCTTCGACGATCATCTGCGACGATTCCACCATAGTGGAAGTTTTCAATCCCCTCATTGACTCTTCTTACAGTCATATCCCTCTCTCTGTGGAGACTGCCAACATATTGTTCTCCTTATCTACTCCGGAGTCTAGTTTTTTGTTGTTAGATCGTAAGGTGGCGCCACCTTTTGTGTTACCACGAGGTGATGCAAATTGAAACACTTGGGTAGACCGGTTGAAAAAGTTTGATGGTAGTACCTGGCGGAAACAAGGTCTTTACCAACTCATTCAAATGTCTACTTTTGACACTCTTTCAATATAGATCTTCTTGAGGGTGCTACCTGCCTGTGGGCTCATCCTTTTAATTCTTTCATACTTCTTTGTGGTCCCATGTCTATAACTTTGCAGGATATCCTTTGGTTCACGGGTTTTCCACTTCTAGGGAATGAATTTCCTAGTTTAGTGAATACTCAAGACTTGCCTCAGCTTTCCGAGCAATACCTGAATCCATCATCCTATTCCCAAGTTATCCGATCTTGGTGTGCTCTTAGAATAACTTCTCCCACCAGCGAGGAGCGCATATATTTCATGTGGATGCTGATATGTAAATACCTCTTCTGTCCCTCTTCTGGCAAGCCCACCATGGAATATTTAGCTCTTGCTAGGTCTTTAAGTGTTGGGCATGTCCATGGTCTCGGTGTGATGCTCTTAGGCTCACTTTACCGATGGTTGAATGTCGGTGTAAATGACACACCCCTTTGTAAGCACAACGGATCCATGTGGATTCTTCAAGTATGGCTGTTTTCTTACTTCCTTGAACTAGCATTTCCTCCTGGCTCTCTCACTGAACATTTGTCGTGGAAGGACCTCATGTCCTGTCAAAGTGACTTCACTGTCGCGGATACTTTTTCCTTACTTCAGTCCTTACCATTTGATAAGCCAGCCCGTCGTCCACTTTGCTTCACAATTAAGGTCGAAGATTACCCGTGGATTGAACACATGGCCACTGTGAGGAAGTCTGCTGCACAATCCATCGTCGATGCTGTCCGAGTAACCATTCTTCACCCGAGATTCTTAGTGTGTGATGTGACATCTACTCGTGATCAAAGCACATTTCTTTGAGTTTTACAATCCAGCATTGTACCATTCTCAGCTCGGTTTGGTCCCGAGTCTCCCTTCTATAACATTGCATCTGCCACATTCCATCAACGACATGATGAAAACAGAACTTTCCCAGAGAAAATTCACTTCATTGTCTCTCATCGATTTGTCCGAGCAAGCGAAATTCTTCAAGAGCACTGTCATTAATCATCCCATTACCGTATCAGACGACTATTCTGATTGGTGGGCTGTGAAGTACACTTCCCTTGTTCCTACAGCGTTAAAGCTTTCGGGTACACACATTTGTCCTTATACTTTTGTTGTGGTTTGTTATAATCACTGCCTAAGATGTGTTATGTTTTTTTTGCAGGTACTCGAGATGTTCGAAAGCGCTGGATTTGTCAGTTGCCCGAAACAACAAAAAGGGTACAGAGCCACAAGTCAACCATGTTCAAATTGCATACTCCTAAACGAGGAAAAAATGAATATGTGGCTCAACCATTGAGGAGACGAACTCGATCCACCACCCAACTACCTCATGCAATTCCCCCACTCACTTCCACTCCTGTGGTTGGTACTATGATAGTGGAAAGTGATCACTCCTCCTCAACCTCTGGTCCTTCTGCTGATCAAGAAACCGAGTTAGATGATTATGTCCGATTGGCTATTTCTTTGGCCTCACTTAAACGCAGGAAAGTTCTCCCAAAAAGTCATTCTGATGACGTGGCAGAAAAACCTTTGACGACTGACTCTCATTCTCAGGTAATAACCATTCTATTCTTCCTTTCGTTATCATTTGGATCTCACTTCCTCTTTGTCATTGTAGGATTTATCAACACGACGGGCAATGGTTTCTTCTGTCGAAGAGATTTTGGACTTGGACTTCGACTTCAGATTCCTAGACTCAGGACCATCCCATGTGGCCTCTTCTTCGGATCTCCCCTCTGGATTGGAGCTAGCCACCGCAAAAGCTTCACTGCAGAATTTTCTGAACATGAATCTCAATGCCTTAGAGAACTTGGAAAAGACCACCATTTTGTCTGCTGTGTCTATTTTGAAAAGCAGCCCTGATTTCCCCCTATCCCCACTACATGACGTGCTGAATGCTTTGCCAACCATATTCTCGGCTTTTCAGGACTCCAGTTCTACGTGTTCGGAGACGTTAATTCAGGTGCAGAACTTCAAGGAGCAAAAGAAGAAATTGGATGGCATGCTATCTGAAAGAAAAGTCGCTATGTCCACTTTAAATAAAAAAAAACTCGGAGTTTGACGCCAAGGAGGAATTAGTGAAGAAGTTAGAGATGTAACTCGTCCAACACAAAGTTGACATGGTAACCCTTCTACATGACAGTGAGGTTTTAAAGGCTTCCACTGATAGATTCAAGATTGATATCCAAGGCCTGGGCGAAGATTTAGTAAGTCAAAAACATGCATATCAACAATGGGAAGACGCCCTAAAAACCACAGAACATAGCAGAGTGCCTGTCTAAGTGGGAGGAATTACGCCATCGTGACCTTTCTTAAATGCTCATGCACCACCATTTAATATTTCAGTTTTTTATTTTGTTCGATGCTCAGACCGTCTTATGTGAGTTCTTTTAATTTGTTGTATTTCTTTGGCATGATTTGGCTTACCGATAAATTTTGGGTGCTGGAATTATATTATATATGTGCTTGGGTTTGTCCACTGGTGTTTGTATAGATTTGTATTTCTGGGATGTCAAGATTACAAGGGAAACTCTGCCCAAATTTCTGTAAAAGTGAATTAAAAAACACAACAGCTAAATAGCATGTTTCCTTCAATATTATCATCACACGCTATCACAATTGCTCATTGACACCCATACTTTCCAAATAACATCAAAGTATCGAAATATTTAATAAACACACTCTACACGTCATCCATTCGGCTATCAAGACAAAACATCTCTTAAAAGCACATCAGTTGCAAAAGATTCCATGAGAAAATTTTCTTTTATTTATTCACAGATGCTCCACCACTATTTGTAAACAAGTTCAACAAAGAATGACTTGAAAGTCTATTCTCCCCTTTTTACGGAACTTCTTACAAGTTAATATGACAAATTCAAACCAAGTGGCCATCTAGCATACTCTGTACTTGAACCAACAAATTTCAAAGTCCAGGATTGATTGACACAAAACACTGTGATATCCACTGGTGCACTCCCCGCCACATTGACCATAGGGTGGTTTGCCAGAAAATCAGCAACAGCTTGTCCTTTCATCGATTTTTGGGGGCAATAAATCAAGGTAAACTCGGCCAATGCCAGCGACCATTTGCCAATCCTCCCAGTCAAGATAGGCCTGTGAAGCATGTATTTGACAAGATCTGTTTGTGAAATCACATAAACTCTTGACTGGATCAGATAATGCCTCAATTTAGTACATGAATAATATATAGCCAAACACAATTTTTCTATGACGGAGTATCTAACCTCCACCTCTGTAAGTGATCGACTCAAATAATAAATGGCCTGCTCATGATTCTCTTAGTTGTTTTGCGCCAAAAGACATCCAATAGAATCTTGAGCGGCTGTATATATAGTTTGAGGGGAAAACCACGCCTTGGGGGCATCAAAACAGAAGGTTAAACAAATATTCTTTTATTTTATCGAAAGCTTCTTGGTGACATCTTTCCCATTTAAATTCTTCAGAGTCTTTCAACTTTAATAATAAAGAAAATCTCGAGTTTTACCTGCCAAGTTTGAGATAAATCTTCTTAAATAATTTACGTGACCGAGGAATCTTTGTAGCTCCTTCTTATTCTTCGGTGGCATCACCGCCATGATAGCTTTAGCCTTATTTTTCTCCACCTCTACTCCTCGCTGGTGAACAAAAAAATCAAGGAAATTCCCAGCTTGTACACCGAAAGCACATTCAAATGATTCAACTTCAAATTGTGTTGCCTCATCCTTATAAAGCTCTTCCTGAGGTGGCCGATATGATCTGATGCTTTTTTCGATTTAACAACAATGTCATCAACATATACCTCCAAGAACTGACCGATCATATCCTGGAAAATGGTATTCATGGCCCTTTGGTAAGTTGCTCCTGCATTTTTTAAACCAATGGCATAACCAGCCATTCAAACGTGCCAATTGCCCCAGGACATCTAAAAGCTGTTTTGGATACATCTTCCTCTACTATTTTTATTTGATTGTATCCTGAAAATCCGTCCATGAATGACATCAACTCGTTTTTTGCCACTGCATCGACTAACATATCGGCCACCAGCATTATATAAACGTCTTTCGGGGTGGCACAATTTAAATCCCTGAAATCTATGCAAACTCGAAGCTTCCCATTCTTTTTCATCAAAGGGACTATGTTTGCAAGCCATTCCGTGTATCTTACTGGACGGATGAATTTTGCTTTGAGAAATTTTTCGATTTCTTCTTTTATCCTTGCTTTGATGGCCTTGGACATCCTTCTAGCCGGCTGTTGGTATGGTTTGAAACCATCTTTGATTGGTAGCCGATGTTCCACCAATTTACGTCTAAACCCAGCATATCTTCATATTCCCACACGAAACAATCTTTGAATTCCACGAGAATTTTCACAATTTCTTTCTTCATATCTTCCTCTAACAAGTCACTGATATCCCAGATTCACCTCTTTCAAAGGATCCTGAGTCTCTGGCTGTCGATCTTCCATCTGAGCCGGAGCTAAAACTATATATTCCAAATGTAATTCTGTTTCCTCACTGTTATCACATTCATCTTCAAATATTATTTCAGTTCCGTCAATGTCACACAATTCCTGAGATTGTACTTCATTCACCAGATGCTGCAATGTGGCTTTCCATTCGGAAGTTGCAGCTACTTCCATCTCTTCTTCAGTGAACTTAATCATCGACCTCCTCGATAATAGTTCGGACCATGGGTCTAGGAGAGACCATGGCAGTGGGTTTGAGAATTTTTTCAACTGCTTCTTTCACTTTTTTAGTATCCATGTAGACTGCACCTTGCCGTTCATTCGTCTTGTATTCGCGAATTTTAATAAGACCGAAGGCTCCATCACAATACTTAGCCTCTCATGTGTTTGAATTAGATTGATACGGCTGCGAATAAGCCTGCACCGCTTCCACATCATCCCCTTTCCACATCAACAGTAACTGGTGCATAGATGATGGTACACAATGGTTGGTATGAATCCAATATATTCCCAACAGAGCATAGAAGCTAGCACTGGAATTGACCACGAAAAAAGCTGACAACGAGGATCGAGACCCTACAGTAACATTTGTTGGCAACACTCCTAAAGTTTTCGTAGATTTCCCAGTAAAAGTCGCCACCGAGACTTCGGTAGGAATTAGGTCATCTACATTCTTCCCCAACTTCTGAAGGATTCTGTATGGTAAAATATTCACGGCAGATTCATTATCTATCAGTACCCTAGACAATGGCTTTCCATTAACATGTGCTATAATATAGAGTGGTTTGATGTGTTTAGTCATCTCATTGGTAGGTCACGTTTTCAACACTCTTTTCTCTTCATCAACAAGAACACCAACGCAATCATTTGAAATATTGGTTTGAATGGTTTAAATATAATCTGGATGATGATAAATAAAAAATTGAATCTTGAATTTGTAAGTGAATATAATAAATAGAAATGTTTTTTGTTCGAACTTGCATGAATTTTTCTGTGAAGAAAAAGAGTGGGGATGACGGATAAAAGAACGATCATATATCTCTAGCAAACATGAAGATAGAAAAAGTACATCATTTTTTGCCGTAGAATCAATAATGTTTTTTCAATACCTATGAAATTGATCATCCATTCGAGGCCAAGTGATCGGTGATATATCGATTTAGGGATCCATTTTGAATTTAATATAAATTTAGAACAACTTTATTAATAAAATGTTTAAGTACTCAAAAATCATATACCAGTATTATATCTGAATTCAAATATCATATATTAATAAGTACTGTACTTTTAATATTTTGTATTAATTTTCATCCGAAAATACGAATGTGTAATCAATATTAGTATTTGATATATATGTCTTTTGAGTACTCAAAAAACATATATTAATATCATTTCTAAAGAAATTAGTACTCAAATATCATATATTATTACTGTATTTTTAATGTTTTGTATCGAATTTTATCTAAGAAAATAAATGTGGACTTAGAGAGTGCAAACATATTTTGTTGTAGATCAAATAGTTTAAATAAATATTTTTTTTGACAATGACTAACATGAATTTTTTGTTTAGCTTTAGAGAGTGCATAGTATTTACTCTTTAACTATTCAATCCTAATTGATTAATCAATTAAAAAGACTATTTATCTACTTAATTAAAAATATGACAATTAGCAATGACCAAGTGTGAGAGATTTGAAGGACTGAGTCAAATTACGCGTACTACAAAAAACAAATATTTTATGAAAATGATATAATAAATCTATAAATCATTACTCAATATATAATCTGAAATTTTTGTAAGTTGATTATATAATGATGTTGGTTTCTTTGATTTTTTTTATTTAACAATATATTCAATTTCACAAATGGCAAAATTTTGGCGGTAGATCTTATAACATTTACCACCAAAATTTTCATTTAACCAATTGAATTATATTAAATAGGAAAATTTGTGCACACTTTCTTTGACAAAATATTTGACATTTTTAAAAATATTCGTTGGGAGAAATATGTGAATGTAATAGTTCAAATCCTACTATAAATAATTTCAGCTGACTAAAAACCTTTATTTTTTTTTTTTATTTCCTTCTTGCTTGTCTTGATTCTTGTTTCACCGTCAAAATAATAAATCTATATATTTTTAAATTACAAAAATCTCTCCACAAAAAGTTCCCTACTTTTTTAAAATTGTGGTGATAAAGATAATTTACCAAAGTTTCTCCAATTAAAAAAATTCTAAAAAGATAAACATCCATTTAAAATTTTAAAATACCTTAATCTGAAACATTTTCCCTCCATATTAAAGTTTAAAGTGTGATAATATGAAAAGATAAATATCCAACTCTTTTATCAAATTCTCTCATTCTTTCATCATTCACTTCTTTCTACGGAAGATTGCTTTTTCTTTTGGCATTTGGAGGTAATTTGTTTTCTTGTCTGTGATTATTTCTTGCACTACCAAAATTTGTAAAACCTTTCTTACATGGTTGTACGGTTTTCTTGAATCTTGATCAATTGAGAATTTTTAGATTAATGTAATTTGTTTCATACTTGGTTCGTCACATGTATTTAGAAACACATGGGATTATCAGTCAGATCCAATTTTCTAGAACGGTCGAAGGCTAAACATATTTTCTTCTCATTGAAATTTGAGTACGGTTTGCGGTGGGAGGCTTGTATAGGAACTCTTGCATGGTGTTTCCATTGAATGTTTCTTTTTATTAATTGAACCTCGATTTTGTTGGCAGTGTACGCATTATTTGTTTTCTTTTCTTTTTCCATCTAGAAATTGAGGTGACATGCCTCAGTTCTTGTTTCATATTTGGTTTTATAATTTTTTGCGTAAATATTTCATTTCTAAAAAATAAATATCAGTGAAATCAATTACACTAAATTTTCGAGTGTCCTTCGATGTGTGCGGTATGTGCATCTCCAGAGAAGTTTTTAATATAAAAATTACCATTTTGTTAATTATATACATTTAATATTTATTTTGTGCGATTTTTTTCATTATTTTTAAGGTTTGATATTATATATGACAAATAAAAGAATACGAAAGTTGCTTCAGAATATAAGTGGACGATCTTGTAGAGATGATACAGGTAATAGAGGACACGAAGATGAGCCTGACTCACAAATCACTTCATCAAATCCATTATTAGACCCACAAAACAATTCAACACAAAATAATACAATGGAGTCAAGACAAAACGAAGAGAATAATCGAGGAGGTTAAAAATATTTTTTCAGTATAAATTGTTGATTATGTTTATCACTTGAAAAAAATAATTATATTTTGCATATTTTTTTAGGTCACAACGAGATCACACATTCATCCCAAAGCCCACGAAAGAAACGTGGGAAAACTATTATGAAGGATGTTCATTCTTTAGCACTCGGTGACCGTTTAGTAGTAACATTTAATGAAAGAGGTAAACCTTATGGCGAAATGCAGCCGACGCTTGCCAATTTTGTGGGCACCATTGCTCGTAATGGAAATGTTTTGCCACTTGATTTTTCAGATTGGAGAAAAATGCCTAAGCGTTGCTTGGATGATGCATGGGAACGTTTAACAGTAAGTTGATAAATATTTTAATTCATACTTAATTCAAACCATTATTATAACTTTTTCAATGTTCACATGCAAGTTTTGATATCTTCGATCAACATAGAGCTAGTGTGATGCAGATGATGGGAGTTTCATGGAGGCGATGGAAGACACAAGTTAAAGCTACTTCTTATGATCCAAATATTCCATTAAGGGAACTTGTGTCAATTCGTCCCATTCCCATGACCTTACGCCAGAAGTATGGCAAACTTTGTGTCATTACTGGAAGTCTATTGAGGTTGTTCTTATTTTGATTAATTTTTATATATATATTTTTTTGTTATGGATAAATTTGATATAATTATATTTTTCCAGAGCACTTCAAGAATAAATCGAGAACATGAGAGTAAAAAAAGAGGGATACATGCACAAGGACGGACAAATATTGCATCTTTGGAATATAAGTTTGTAAGTATTAGATCATAAAATATGTTCACGAATAGTTTCATACTATTGATTTATTATATTACATGTGTTTTTGTGTGTGTGTACTTTTGGCATGTATGGATTAGATATAAGGGAGCTATTATTGAACATATATGATTTAGATAGTAAATTTTCCATGCTTAGTATTTGAAAATATAATCAAGATTTTATTGTTGTGATGATATCATTCAATATAGATGAGTCTTGGGCTATTATAACTTTTGCATATTTAATCAAAAATATTTTTTTCTATGCTTAGTTTCAAGAAAATGGCAGAAAACCAACTCGTATTGAAATATTACATTTGATTCGACAAAGTAAAAAAAAAGGAGGAGCTCTTGTTGATGATGAAGCAATACGAGTTGAGGTTATATGTAGTGCCCAAATTTAATACACGTATAACCCATGCATTCATTTAATTATTAAATCATTTAAATTAATTTTAAATGAGTTTTGGCGATGCATGATTTATTTAAATGCATTATTTTAAATTGTTTATGTTTATGTGATGCACGTTAAAATGTCTTTCGAGCTTAATGTTTCAGGCGATTATTCGAGGCGAGATCGAGGAAGAGACCAGTGACGATTGTGACCATTTAAAATATGGTATTTTATTTGAAGTTGAGGTTGGGAGCATTTTAATTAATTTAGTGAGTTTTAGCATTTTTGAATCCTAAATTAATTATTTTGTGAGTTTATGATTTTAGAACTTTTAAAGTCTAGTAGGGTGTGTGTTATATTTTAATTAAAGAGTTTGATTTAAAGAGGAGTAAGGATAGTATTTTAATTAAATTGTTATTTGAGTCAATCTTTTTAATTAGCATCTTGATTAGCATTGTTAATTATTAATTAGCAAATTTTACTCCTCCTAATTATCTAACACACGCACACACACATTCTGCACACACTAAACTCACGCACACACACACTTTTACACACACCGATGCACGCTCAAACACACACACTTCATCCATTCTAGTTTTATTATTTTGAAGGAGAAAAGGTTAGGGTTCTTGTGCACATAGCAGCCGTCCCCCTTCCCTCTCAAATTCCAGCAATTTTCGTGATTTATTTCAAGGAAAATCTGTAGTGACCCGTTCCAGAATCACCTACTAGTTGAGAACTAAGCATGCAACTAACTTAATTAATAACAATCAGAGATAACAGCGGAAAATACCAACAAATGATAGTTATACAACCCAATCGAAATAGAATAGTACTGAAAACTAAACCAACCAGATACTCACTGTCCTCCTCCTGCTCTTCCCGAGCTGTCCAACCTGAGGCCTGCCCCGTGGAAATGGGGTGTCCAAGATAAACAAAAACCGAGGACGTGAGCGATAAAAACGCCCAGTACAAAAGCATGAGTATACAAACCTATATGAAATGCACATGCTATGATATGATACCAGGGTAGTCAAGAAACAGGAGTCACAAAAGATCTCAAAATGCTCAGTCTAGAGGCGCCAAGTGGATAGTGCCGCGCGGTCCTACCTCTGGGTCACTGCATCCACTGCAAGAACAGACGTGGACCTAAAATGTCCCGGATCACCGAAGCCCTCCCGACCCGTCGGCCACTGTGTACTCTCGGTGTCCATGCGTCCACAAGACAAGACAGGGCTGAGCGGCCCCACAAGATATATAGCTTATCTCGAAAGAGATACAGCTCAACAGTAAAGGCTATCTCGAAGGAGATACGGCTCAACATGAAATGCAACGTGCAGTAATAAACGTGACATAATAGCATGCATCATATGACATATATCAATGCACCACATAATCATGCAACACATATAAGAATGTATACTCAACCAGGATATCTCGGATAGTACTTTCGTACCTCTATCACAGCAAGCCTAGCCTTACGCAACACCGCTAATCAGGTCTAGAACAAGCCTATGCATCAAAAGCACCCAATGAACAATACTACCATGCTATACTAGCAAAACCAGTACTACCAAAGGTTTAGGGTTTACCTTCGTCCGTCGACAGCCCTTTGATGTCGATTGCCTCGTAACTCAGGCGTCGCTACACTACCAATCCTGGCAGCTCTTGGCTATCGCTCGACCGGCAACTAACCCTAGAAACCTTCCAAATCTCTCAAATATGAGACACAACTCAAGGATTGTCAATACAAAATGAGGAAATCCGAGCACTATTTATAGGCTATGATCGGATCCACCGAACCTACACTTCGGAACGTCCGAACGCCCACGTGTCGATCAACTCTTGACACCTCATGATCGGATCCACCGAACCTACACTTCGGAACGTCCGAACTCCCACGTGTCGATCAACTCTTGACACCTCATGATCGGATCCACCGAACCCACTTCGGATCGTCCGAACTCTTCGGTGCTACCGAACCATCTTCGGTCCGTCCGATTATGACCACGGTCAAAATTACACATTAAACCTTCTTAATCACCATTAATCCGTTAATTACCCAATTTGGAATTCGGGCTACTACATTCTCCCCCCCTTAAAACGATTTCGTCCTCGAAATCAAGTTTAGAGGATGAACAAAACGAAAATAACAACATCGTTACCCTCAAAATCTAAAGGACAACCCATCACTAGACGCTTAGCTAACACCGAATGACCCATCGGAGTAGAAACGGAAAGAATGACGTCTAGAGAAACATACGGTAACTTATGACGCTTAACAAATCGTCCTGGTCACCCCAACGACCTACACTTCCCTGACTACTCTCATCACCAAAGTGGTCAGCCATCGCTACAAGATAGAATAGGGAAAATGGTAAAATGGTCCACGAAAAATCCCAAAACAGAATCTATATCCCAAAATCGTAAGCATGCTCTGATACCATAAATGTAGTGACCCGTTCCAGAATCACCTACTAGTTGAGAACTAAGCATGCAACTAACTTAATTAATAACAATCAGAGATAACAGCGGAAAATACCAACAAATGATAGTTATACAACCCAATCGAAATAGAATAGTACTGAAAACTAAACCAACCATATACTCACTGTCCTCCTCCTGCTCTTCCCGAGCTGTCCAACCTGAGGCCTGCCCCGTGGAAATGGGGTGTCCAAGATAAACAAAAACCGAGGACGTGAGCGATAAAAACGCCCAGTACAAAAGCATGAGTATACAAACCTATATGAAATGCACATGCTATGATATGATACCAGGGTAGTCAAGAAACAGGAGTCACAAAAGATCTCAAAATGCTCAGTCTAGAGGCGCCAAGTGGATAGTGCCGCGCGGTCCTACCTCTGGGTCACTGCATCCACTGCAAGAACAGACGTGGACCTAAAATGTCCCGGATCACCGAAGCCCTCCCGACCCGTCGGCCACTGTGTACTCTCGGTGTCCATGCGTCCACAAGACAAGACAGGGCTGAGCGGCCCCACAAGATATATAGCTTATCTCGAAAGAGATACAGCTCAACAGTAAAGGCTATCTCGAAGGAGATACGGCTCAACATGAAATGCAACGTGCAGTAATAAACGTGACATAATAGCATGCATCATATGACATATATCAATGCACCACATAATCATGCAACACATATAAGAATGTATACTCAACCAGGATATCTCGGATAGTACTTTCGTACCTCTATCACAGCAAGCCTAGCCTTACGCAACACCGCTAATCAGGTCTAGAACAAGCCTATGCATCAAAAGCACCCAATGAACAATACTACCATGCTATACTAGCAAAACCAGTACTACCAAAGGTTTAGGGTTTACCTTCGTCCGTCGACAGCCCTTTGATGTCGATTGCCTCGTAACTCAGGCGTCGCTACACTACCAATCCTGGCAGCTCTTGGCTATCGCTCGACCGGCAACTAACCCTAGAAACCTTCCAAATCTCTCAAATATGAGACACAACTCAAGGATTGTCAATACAAAATGAGGAAATCCGAGCACTATTTATAGGCTATGATCGGATCCACCGAACCTACACTTCGGAACGTCCGAACGCCCACGTGTCGATCAACTCTTGACACCTCATGATCGGATCCACCGAACCTACACTTCGGAACGTCCGAACTCCCACGTGTCGATCAACTCTTGACACCTCATGATCGGATCCACCGAACCCACTTCGGATCGTCCGAACTCTTCGGTGCTACCGAACCATCTTCGGTCCGTCCGATTATGTCCACGGTCAAAATTACACATTAAACCTTCTTAATCACCATTAATCCGTTAATTACCCAATTTGGAATTCGGGCTACTACAAAATCGGTGCCACGTTCGTCCCGGATCAAACCTCGCTCCATCTCCGCTTCGGTGTCGTCGTACGGTATTTTAAATATCAAAAAGGCACGTATAATCTGTTCTTGCTGTGTCGATCAAGTCATATATTGCATTGCGTTGTTTTTATGCGTAAAAGTTATGTATGATGATAGTAGTTTGAGCGGATCATGAATCGGATCAATTTCGAAGGAAAATTTTTAGATCTAAAACTCGTTTTTACTGTTCATGTCAAAACTGCGATTTTTCTGTTCATATTTTGGGAAAACTTTCAACGGTAAAAACGTAGAACTTTTCGATACCTTCGATTTGATATATGGTTCGAAATTTTTGGACAAATATTGAGTGAGTTATGGTGTTTTTCGTGGGACTGCTCAAACTGCGTTTCAGAAAAGTGATGATATTGATAATTCTTGAAGTTTCAGTGTTGCAGGCTTCGTTGGAGATCGACGGGCGATTGTTGCTGCGTAGGGGTATGTTAGTAATGATGTTAAGAGTGTTTTTGAGGTTACGTTTCATGTCGATAGGCACTCGAACTAATGAGAAGTCGTAGGAAACAGTTTGATGTCAATTGTCGTATTTTGGGTCGTGGGTGTCGTAGAGCGAACATTGTTGTGTTGAAACGTTTGTACAATTTGGATTTATGTTATGGTATGCTAGGATGAGTCTCGAGGGGTCGGTGCTTGGTCCATATAATTGAGTCTAGAAGAATAAGCATTGGATGTTCAGAATTTTCGTAAGTTCGCGATCACAGTGGGTACACGGACCCTGACACGGGGTCCGTGCCTTTGTTTTCTCCTCGGCGTCTTTTTCCAGTACCTACACGGACCCCTACACGGATGAGGGCACGGGGTCCGTGCCTTTGGGTTTCACTTAGTGTCTTTTTCCAGTACCTACACGGACCCTCACCCGGACCCTGACACGGGGTCCGTGCCTTTGCTTCCTTGCGGTGTCTACTTCCAGTACCTACACAGACCCCTACACGGATGTAGGTACGGGGTCCGTGTCCTTCCATTTTTGGGAAAAATAATATAGTTTGTTTTGAGGGTGATGTCATGATTTAGTGCAAGGATTATCAAGATCGTGTCATGGGAAACTTAGAATGTCCTAAGTAATGATCGAACTCGAGAGTAAGTATGATTTCTACGTTAAGTTATGTGAGTTGAGTATACAAGTTTATGTTAGTATGTTGCAGTAACGGCCCCGATCGAAGTCCAACGAATCCCGCAACGCCAAGTAAGTAAGTATGATGACGTGCAAAGAAAATATTTTAAGTTTTGGAGGTATGCTAAATGTCTTGTGACCAAAGTATGTTTAGGATTGGAAAGCGTTAAATTATGAACGGGGACCAATCCGCCCGTTAAATTATGAACGGGTTAGATCGTGGTTGGAAAGCGTTAAATTATGAACGGGGACCAACCAGCCCGTTAAATTATGAACGGGGATCTTATGTATGCGACAGTGGATACGTCCCTGTCAGCCCAGTACTGTGGTATAGTCTGATCAGGCTCTTTTATGTTATGGGTCACTCGCTTTGAAACATGCCTCTACGCAAAATGATGAAGTATGTATGTTCAAGTATGTTCAAGTATGCAGCATGTTTATGAAAAGTTTAAGTTATGGCACGTCGAAGTATGTATGTACGTACGTTCAAGTTTTAATACGCAAGTTCAAGTTTCAAGTTATGTATGTCCTATTTTAAAGTTGCATGTGATTTTATTATGTAGTACTCGTTATTCCAGTTTATACGTGTTGAGTCTTTAGACTCACTAGACTTGATCGATGCAGGTGAGTATGTTGACGAGGAGGCAGGAGGTGGTGACCAAGGGGCGGGCTTGGACTGAGCGGCAGGCTAAACCCGAGGACCGCCCACGTTATTTTACGATTTCTTTTATGCAAGTTTAAAATACTCTGATGTTATGTTTCATTTCAAGACTTTTGGAACGATGTTTCTTTTCAGCAAATTTTTATTGTTGATGTCGATTTCAAATATTTTTTATTGGTGAAGGATGTAGTGACGACCGTATTTGATTTCATTTCCGCATTTCATTTAGTTTAAAAGAAAATTTTAAATTTTTCCGCAAATTCCAAGTAGTTAAAGTACGGTTCGTTACATTATAATTGTTTCAACGCTTTGAAATAGCTTCTCAATATTTTTTATTTTATTGACAAAATTTTTTTGTTAGGATTTACTAAATGATGCGGTGCAGCGTCATCTCCAAGACAAGCCCGAAGGAACACAACCAACAGAAGTGCATGAGGATGCATTTCGGTTATAGTGTATTTACAATTTTATTTTGTTTTTTTAATATAATTATACATTGTACGATACTAATTATATGTATATTTTCAGTGAAATATTTGGACTAGAGCATTCTGGTCGGGTTCGATGTCTAGGAGCTGGTGCATTGCCTAGCCAAGTTTTCCCAGATCAGTATAAGTCTAGATTATTTTTAACACAGAGTAATCTCCCTACTTATGATGTTACTAATAAGTTACGAGAAATAGAAGATAAAATGAAAAGTATGGAAGAACAAAGGCTAGAAGAAATGGAGCGGATGAGACAGATACATGAACATCAACTCCAAAATTTTACAAGAGTCATTCAAAGTATGATAACTGGAAGTGCTTGAGGATCTCGTGGGCCAGAATTATTACCAACACAGAATAATAATGAATTGATTCTAAAGTACTTATATAAATGCATAATATTAATTTAATTTTTTTTCTAGATGACATCTATCATGGCAGATATTATGCAGCAACAGACAAGAACTCCACAAAATGCACATGAAAGTCGAAGATCTCCATCAATGTCAGAGTCAGATAGTGATTAGAAGAAATTTGAAAAACATTTTTATTTTATCTATTGAATTTGAAATATTTTGGGTTATTTATATTAGAAATTGAAAGTATTATTGATATTTTGTGTGGATAATAGTGTTTTATTAATTAATGATAACATTCATTTTGTGAAATATTAAATATGAAGTTTTTTATTGTTTATTTGATGAATATTTATTTATCTATTTTTTTGGTTGATGATTTGTTTGCGAATGTATATTTGTTTTAAATAAAATAGAGTAAAAGAGTAAATTATTGTTAAATTGGATTTGGGAGCAATTCCAAATAATTTTATTAAAATCATCTATATCTTTTGTTTTACGAACGATTTGAAAACTATTCTCATATCGACAACGTAGAGGAACGGAGGAAAACCAATCTTATTGCCAACTGTGTCTAAAGCGGTTTTACACCGGTCCTATATTTCTTACTCCTATATCGATGCCATATATGAGTGATTTGCAAATGTTCTTAAAGTTGTGATATGCACGACGTGTATAATCGGTCTCAAACCGCTCTTCAGTTGCTACCATTAATAGTGGTTGCAAAGCACTCTTATATTGATGGCATGTAGGAATGGTGAATGACCGTTCTTACACCTCACTCTTTTTAGAACGCTTTGAAGGGGCTCCTAAATGCATAGCTACATGAGCGGTCCAAAACAGTTGTAATATTCACAATATGTCAAACCGATCTTTAATTGGCAACATCAATAGCGGTTGCAAATCGCTTTTATTTCCATGGCATGTAGGAGCGGTGTAAGACCGTTCTTACACTTCACGCCTTTTAGAACACTTTAAAACGGTTCCTAAATACACAACTACAAAAATGGTTCGAAACTGTTGTAAATATGTGATGGGTATGAGCATGATCAAACCATACCTAAAATAAACAATAGAAGCGGTTCTTCAACTTGTACCACCGGTTGAAAAAACCGCTTCTATAAGATATAAGGTCATCAATAAGAGGAGCGATTTTGCAACCAGTGGTACAAGTGCTGGAGCGGGTAAAAACCGATCTTAAAATTGAAAAAAGCCGTTTCTGTAAGAGTATTTTTTTGTAGTGTTTTGCGTTTAAACTCCTCTGGCAACATTAATGAGTCAGTGACACACTCGAATGAAACGAGAATATGTCCTACCTTGAAAGTAGCCTTCTTAACTAGTTCATTGTCTTCCTTTGATAACGTCAAGCCATCATCTTCCTCCTCATTATCCTCGGTAGCCTTCCTCCCAAATTTTTTCATCTCTTTGACCGACTCCTCCATCTTAGATCTGTGCTCAGCAGCTTTCTCTCTCAACACGCGTCGTTTTTGGGTCTGAGAAAGAGGTTTTGGGAACTTTGGATGTTCTACCCGCTTCCATATACTGTCGGGGGTTGCTTTGGGAGGAACAACAAAACGAGGTTTTCATATTTTTTATCAGAGCTTAGAGGTGCTGGCCTCTGTATTATCTTCTGAACCAACTGTGGGTCCCTTCTTCTCTCACCATTCGCCAACCCAGGAAACGAGCTCCTTCTGAGGTACTGGTTCTCTGGCATTTTGGCCATAGATTCCCTATCATACCTCATATTCCTCGGGTTTTTTTATACATAAATTAGTTGATTAAAAAAAAAATTAAATTTTATTTAAAATTTTTTTTTTGCAGAAATACCTCAATCCGTGCTTACAAAGCACGGACCATGACCTATGTGGAGATGGTTCGTGCTTCGTAAGCACGGACGGTATCTCCACCTGGAGCGTCCGTGCTTACGAAGCGTGGACGCTCCAATGTGGAGACATCCGTGCTTACCAAGCACGGGCGCTCCAACGTGGAGCCAGTGTCTGTGCTTCGTAAGCATGGACACTATCACGCCCGAGACTCAAGATTGACACCGGAGTTATTTAACAATCACACAATCGAAACAACAAGCCTTTTTCGTAGCACTGTATAAACCGAACCAGTTTATATATCATAATTTCAACGAAATAAATATTGTCTTTACAAAACCGAAATCTCAAAAATACGACAGAGTTAATGCGGAAACGTAAACTGCATAATAATAAACTTAAACATAATCAATTTCCTTGAGCATTCACCATCCCCAAAACTGCTCGGATTCTTCTTCCTCAATCTGACCTTCGGACTTATCTGGGAAGGGTTGTAAGGGGGGTGAGTATTTGGGAATACTCAGCAAGTGGGGGAATATCGAGCACAATAAAACATGCATAAATTTCGAAACACATGACTTGCGTACATACTTCATAAACATGCATAACATTTACCAGCCACTGTGATTTATCTAACTTTCTATGGTTTATTGACGTCAGTCCCTAATTTTTACTCCTCTAAGGGGGCGAGGCCGTATAGCGGTTATATCCCCCACCGCGTAAGGGTACGTCATGGTTGGGATTCCCACCCATATACAGTCGACTCCTCACAGTGCTTAAAATCAAATGACACAACACAAGAAGGAGTAGGAAAAGAATTGTACTCGACCGAAGTTTTTATCAAAAACCAAAAATCACATATGCATAAAATTCAAAACTTTAAGTTTTTTTTTAAAAAAAAAACAAGCCCATTTACAGTATATAATGATGCTAAAAACGTGGTGCACAACTTCAGGGATTGGGTCGCTTTTCGTTCCTCGTCCGGGCAGCGCTTCGGTTCGACTTCTAAGCTAACTTCGGGACGATTTTTGGGCATAGTTTGGCTATGGAGAGCAGCTGAATTTCAAGAATTTCAGCAAGGAATTTTTCGAAATTTTGTGTAGGAGAATGAAAGGGGTGATGGGGTATTTATAGGGGAGAAGGATGGAGCTCAATATGTAGTCCAATCATGCCCAAATTTGCTTCAAATCTCTCAATATTTGATTCCAATATCCTTGCCATATTTCGAAAATTGAGCTACCTAAGTTGTGAGATTTAATCCTTGATTCTTTCTACCTTGCTTGGCTCGAAAATTTTGATACTAGATTAAGGGATTTTGTAAAGAAACTTGATGATTTCCTTCCAACAAGCCAAGTATCTAACCATCATAATAATTAGGCATTAAATCTAGGGGAATTTCGAAATTTGCTTGTACTCCTTATGCCTTAATTCCTCTCAACTTGTATGGTATCCCAATCTTGTAAATCTTATTCCAAAATTTTGAAATTAACATGCCTTAGTGTAGGTATTGTTGACTTTGCCATAAGGATTCCCAACAATTATTTCCCATAAGCATATCTCTTTTAATAAATAATAAAAATCTCATACTAAAATTTTCTTACAACTTATTAATTACATCTTTCAAAAATTTCGGTTCTCACGTCCCTCTCTCCTTATGAGAAGTTGGCTTGGTCTCCAAGGGATATTCTTTTCGCATCTTCTCTTCAACTTCCAAAGTTGCTTCTCGCTCCGTGTGGTTGGACCACTGTACCGTGACGTAGGGAATGATACGTCGTCTAAGAACTTGCTCTTTGGTGTCCACGATTCTGATAGGGACTTCTTCGTATTTTAGTCCTTCTCCCAAGTTCTCTTCAACCAAGAGTGGTTCTAACTCTAATACGTGACTCGGGTCTGGAATGTACCTTCTCAATTGGGACACATGGAACACGTTGTGGATTCGTGACATGCTTGGTGGCAATGCCAGTCTGCATGCTAGCGTGCCCACGTTTTCAAAGATTTCAAAAGGTCCAACATATCGAGGGTTCAGCTTCTCAGCCTTACTGAATCGAACAACTCTTCTCATAGGCGAGACTTTCACATAAGCCTTCTCGCCCACGTTGAACTCTACCGGCCTTATTTTAAGATCTGCCCAGCTCTCCTGTCGATCTTGAGTTGTCTTGAGCTTCTCTCGGACAATTTTAACCTTGTCTACTATCATCTGTACTAGCTCGGGTCCCACCACGGCTTTCTCTCCCACTTCATCCCAGTAAAGTGGTGACCGAAATTTCCTTCCATAAAGGGCTTCTTATGGAGCCATTCCGATGCTGCTGTGATAGCTGTTGTTGTATGCAAACTCAATTAAGGGTAGATGAGTGCTCCAGTTGCTACTAAATTCAAGCGCGCACGCTCGTAGCATATCTTATAAGGTTTATATGGTTCTCTCTGTCTGTCCATCGGTTTGCCGATGATAGGCCGTACTTAGTGTCACTTTCGTTCCCATGGCCTCTTGAAAGCTCTTCCAAAAGCGCGAGACGAACCTCGGGTCTTTATCAGATAGGATGCTCACTGGCACTCCATGCAGCCTCACAATGTTGTCCATGTACAGTGAAGCCAATTTGTCGAAATTGTAATTCATGCGGACGGGTAGGAAGTGTGCGGTCTTCATGAATCTGTCCACGATCACCCATATACCGTCGTGGCTTTGCCTAGACTTTGGCAATCCTACCACAAAGTTCATGGAAATATGCTCCCATTTCCACTCGGGAATTTCCAGAAGTTGCAGTAATCCTCAAGGCTGCTGGTGTTCTGCTTTGACCTGCTGGCATACCTGACATCATCTCTTTTCATGCCATTCCACCAGAAATTATTCTTGAGGTCCCTGTACATTGTGCGCCTCTGCCATTATCTCTTGGCGAAGATTGGGGCACACACAGCCTTCCTTTCATCCACAAAATTCCCTTGTCATCAATCTGATGATCCTGAGACTTCCCTTCTCTGACTTATTCCTTAAATCTAGTCAGTACCGGGTCTCGATCTTGGTTTAACTTGACGGTCTCTTGCAGACATGGCTGTGCGGAGAGGGAAGCTAGAGTTATCTTGCCTGGGCCCTTGGGACTTAGCGCATCGGCCACTTTGTTTGCTTTACCCGGATGGTAAATTATGGTCAAGTCATAGTCCTTCAGGAGTTCGATCCATCGCCGTTGCCTCATATTCAGTTCTTTTTGGGTGAACAAGTACTTGAAGCTCTGATGGTCTGTGAAGATTTCACATTTAGCACCATATAGATAGTGCCTCCAAATCTTTAAGGCGAAGACAACTGCTGCTAGTTCCAGATCATGAGTACGGTAGTTCTGCTTGTGCGGTTTCAACTGCCTTGACTCATAGGCGATCACTCTTCCCTCTTGCATGAGTACGCCAGACCGTCTTTAGAGGCGTCACTGTAGATAGTGAAATCTTTATTCTCTTCTGGCAAGATCAACACTGGTGTGGACGCGAGTTTCTCTTTCAGTGTCTGGAAACTCTTCTCGCAATCCTCATTCCAGATGAATTTAGAATTCTTCTGTGTGAGTCTCGTCAGTGGCACGGCTATCGAGGAGAACCCTTCGACAAATTTCCGGTAGTAACCTGCCAATCCAAGAAAGCTTCTGATGTCGGTGGCGTTCTTAGGTTTCTGCCACTCGATAATTGCCTCTACTTTTCTTGGATCCACTGACTCTCCTTCTCTTGAGATCACGTGTCCCAGAAATGACACACTCCTTAGCCCGAATTCACACTTGCTGAACTTAGCATAGAGCTTATTCTCTCTTAAGGTCTGCAGAGCAAAGTGAAGGTGCTCTTCATGACTCTTCTCGTCGGGAGAATAGACGAGAATATCGTCGATGAATAAACTATGCACTGATCCAGGAATGGCTTGAATAATCTGTTCATCAGATCCATGAATGCTGTCGGGGTGCGTTGATCAGACCAAAAGACATCACTGTGAATTCATAATGCCCATACCTGGTTCGAAAGGCTGTCTTGAGGGTATCTTCAGCCCTGACCTTCAACTGGTGATAACCTGTCCTCAGATCTAGTTTAGAAAAACGGAGGCTCCTTTAAGCTGATCAAATAGATCGTCTATCCGAGATAGAGGGTACCTATTCTTGATTGTGATCTTGTTCAATTCTCTGTAGTAAATGCACAATCTCATACTCCCGTCTTTCTTTTTCACGAAGAGTACTGGAGCTCCCCACGGGGACACTCGGTCGAATTTGCCTTTTATCTAATAATTCTTGGAGTTGTTCTTTCAGCTCCTTGAGTTCGGCTGGTGCTATTCTGTAAGGTGCCTTAGAGATTGGAGCAGCACCGGGAACCAGATTGATCTCGAACTCCACTTCGCGGTTCGGGACCGTCCCCGAGAGTTCTTCTGGAAAAACATATGGGAACTCTCTCACTATCGGGATGTCCTCCAGTTTCAGTTCGACTTCTTCTCTTACTTCACTGACCATTGCTAGGTAGATGTCTTCTCCGGATTTCATGGCTCCCCAAGCTTGAGATGCGGAGAGCAGCAACTTCCGGTCTTTGGATTGGCCGTGAAACACGACTTCTTCCTAATCTGGGGTTCGGAGTTTGACTCTCTTTCCTTTACAATATACCATCGCATTGTTTCTCGCTAACCATTACATTCCTAAGATTACGTCGAAATCGACCATGACCAACTGTATCAAGTCGGCGCTAAAAGTCTGATCACTAATACTGATTTTACAATCCCTGTAAATCTCGTCAGTTTCAATAGCTCTACTAGTAGGTGTGGCTATTCGGAAGGGTTCAGTTAGCTTAACGGGCTTACGTTTTAGCTTCTTAGCAAATCTCTTAGACATAAAGGAATTTGTAGCACCACAGTCAAATAACACATAAGCAGGCACTTGCTGAATAAATATGGTACCTGACACGACATCGTTCGTCTGCCTCCTCTTGCGTGATGGCAAATACCCTGGCATTCGGTTTTTGTCCTCCTTTGATTTACTAGGGCCTGCTCCCGCAATTGGCCGAGTTCCTCTGTTCGGCCTTGCTGGTCGGTTGGCGGCGGTAGGACATTCTACAATTCTGTGCCCCGATTTTCCACATCCAAAGCATACACCGCTGGCCCTTCGGCATTCCCCGGAGTGCTTGAAGCCACAAGTTGGGCATGGCTTGAGCCCTTGATGGTTATTGGCGGGGAATTGCCCTGAGGGAGGTCCACCCGACTGATTGAGCCTCTTGAACATTGGTATGCCCTGAGAAGGATGGCTGACAAGGGGTCGCTTGTTCCTGTTTTCCCTTCCTCTTCGACGAATATCAGTTTCGGCTTGGATAGCCGCACCCATCAAGTCTAAAAAGTTGGCAGGTTGGTAGATCGCTAGAGCTGATTGGATCCTGCTGTTCAACCCCTTCTTAAAGCGGTGCAATTTCAGAATTTCATTTGCAATGATTGCTGGAGCGTAAGATCCAAGGACATTGAACTGAGAAGTGTATTCCACAACTGACATATCTGGAGCTTGACTGAAATTCTCAAACTCACTTAACTTCTGCAATCTGACTTTTGCCATGTAGTACTGTTTCAGAAATGTTTCCCGGAAGATTTGCCATGTGATTGGTCCAGCAGCAGTCATGGCTGGCGAGACTGCTTCCCACCATTTAGCTGCCTTGTCTTCCAGGAAGGGCACTATCACGTCCACTTTTAGTGCATCCGGGACTTCCAACAGTCTCAACTGAGTTTCCACGCTTTTTAGCCAACTCTGGCTAACTTCAGGGTCAGCAGCTCCATTGAAGGTTGGACACCTGTTCTTGCGGAGGGATTCATAATGGAACTTTACTCCGTGCTGTGGTGGATGTGGTGGTGGTTGATTGGCATTCGGGTTCACTAACCCTTGCAGAGTTGTTGCCACGATTGTGGCTATGGCCATCAAGTCTGCTTGATTAAGACTGAACTGAGGTGGAGGTACTTTTCCTTCGTCGTTGGCATTGTTGTTGTTGTTAGCATAACGGGATTGCGGTTTTGTCTTGGTGGTTTACCGGCCATTTCCTACAAGTTAAACGCTTCTAAGAATTTGACGTGTATAACGACAAGATTGGATAAATGAGTTATGCTGGAACAACCAAAGTTAATAAGTAAACATAATTTGATTATAGATGAACGACTGAGATTAATAAAATATCATAATTTTATTAATTTTCGAATATAAAGAACCAACTGAATGAACAAAGCGTACTGAATGAAATAAATCATACTGACTGAAATAAAATAGCAACAATGGAAAGATAAACTCCTAGTAATAAGGAAAGGTCACTAAGAAACTCTAATCATCTATCTCTCCATCTCCTATGGCAGCTATAGGCTCGTCGATCTCTATCGGCTCCTCTTCTTCCGGTTCCTCCACTAGCTTTTCCTCTTGCAGTAGCTCCACCATGTGGGTGAGCTGGGCATTTTCTGCACTAAGCTGGGCCACCTGCGTCTTCCACCCCTGAACATCTGCCTCTGCCTCGTCCAAAAGATCTATGGTACACTGGTGGCGCAGTTCGTACCCCCTCTTATTCTGCTTGATCTTGTTCTTCAGCGTTTCACCCTGTTGAGTCAGTTGATGGTTCACCTTGGCAATGCAGCTTATAGCCTCACTTAAATTTTCCAGTCTCTTTTTGCTCCTGGCATTCAGCTGTTTTTCTTCCTCCAATTCTTTTCGATACCAGTCGATATCTTCTTGCAGCTTTTTCTCTCGATACAAGCCATGCTCTATGCCATCCCTCAAATCCATGTTATCTCCTCTTACCAACTCTCCTTGATAGATCGCCTTATTGAGTTGGACCCTTATGTCCTCCTTTTCCGTGGCTAGAGTCTGAATTTCTTGTCTCTTATCGTCTAACCTGGCTCGAAGTCGTTTGATCAGGCGCGACTGATTGTCAAGGGCAAACTGCTTCATACGGATGGCAGCTTGGGCACGGGTGTGGGGTAGTATAGGGGTAGAAGGAGCCATTTCCTGAAATAAAAAAAATGGAAATGCTCAGAATCCGAAATAGACAGTATATAACAAGTGGGAATATGCAAAATATATGAAACTTTCGAAATTTAAATATATATTTATATATATATATATATATATATATATATATATATATATATATATATATATATATATATATTTCAAAAAATGGAAAGTTTGGAATTTAACATATGGGTTCGAAGCATATGTCGAGAGGATTCCAGAACAATTGACAGAATCGAATTCGGAATTTCCTACGAGAAGTTATAGGGTCTATGAATATTTCCTAAAACGGCAAAAACGACGTTTCGGAGGCCTAAACGGAGGAATTTCGCGATTTCAGTCCCTACCTCACAACTTTTGGGTGGTGAGTCTCATTTGTTGGGCCGTTTCGGAGGGGATAGCATCGGCCTCGAGTTAAAATTCCACTGACGATTTTTTTTTGAAAATCGATATTTCCACTCGGATTATGAACCTAGCGGCTCTAATACCACTTAAATATCACGCCCCGAGACTCGGGATTGACACCGGTGTTTTTAACAATAACACAATCGAAACAACAAGCTTTTCATAGCACAGTATAAACCGAACCAGTTTATATATCATAATTTCAACGAAATAAACATTATCTTTACAAAACTGAAATCTCAAAAAGACGACAGAGTTAATGCGGAAACGTAAACTGTATAATAATAAACTTAAACATAATCAATTTCCTTGAGCATTCACCATCCCCAAAACTGCTCGGATTCTTCTTCCTCAATCTGACCTTCGGACTTATCTGGGAAGGGTTGTAATGGGGGTGAGTATTTGGGAATACTCAGCAAGTGTGGGAATATCGAGCACAATAAAACATGCATAAATTTCGAAACACATGACTTGCGTACATACTTCATAAACATGCATAACATTTACCAGCCACTGTGATTTATCTAACTTTCTATGGTTTACTGACGTCAGTCCCTAATTTTTACTCCTCTAAGGGGGCGAGGCCGTATAGCGGTTATATCCCCCACCGCGTAAGGGTACGTCATGGTTGGGATTCCCACCCATATACAGTCGACTCCTCACAGTGCTTAAAATCAAATGACACAACACAAGAAGGAGTAGGAAAAGAATTGTACTCGACCGAAGTTTTTATCAAAAATCGAAAATCACATATGCATAAAATTCAAAGCTAACTTCGGCACGATTTAGGGATTGGGTCGCTTTTCGTTCCTCGTCCGGGCAGCGCTTCGGTTCGACTTCTAAGCTAACTTCGGCACGATTTTTCGTGCATAGTTTGGCTATCGAGAGCTGCTGAATTTCGAGAATTTCAGCAAGGAATTTTTCGAAATTTGGTGTAGGAGAATGAAAGGGGTGATGGGGTATTTATAGGGGAGAAGGATGGAGCTCAATATGTAGTCCAATCATGCCCAAATTTGCTTCAAATCTCTCAATATTTGATTCCAATATCCTTGCCATATTTTGAAAATGGAGCTACCTAAGTTGTGAGATTAATCCTTGATTCTTTCCACCTTGCTTGGATCGAAAATTTTGATACTAGATTAAGGGATTTTGTAAAGAAACTTGATGATTTCCTTCCAACAAACCAAATATCTAACCATCATAATAAATAGGCATTAAATCTAGGGGAATTTCGAAATTTTCTTGTACTTCTTACGCCTTAATTCCTCTCAACTTGTATGGTATCCCAATCTTGTAAATCTTATTCCCCAAATTTTGGAAATTAACATGCCTTAGTGTAGGTATTGTTGACTTTTCCATAAGGATTCCCAACAATTATTTCCCATAAGCATATCTCCTTTAATAAATAATAAAAATCTCATACTAAAATTTTCTTACAACTTATTAATTACAACTTTCAAAAATTTTCGTTCTCACAGACACTGTACATTTTTTTTCTTTTTCATTTTTCGATTATTATTGTCCGTCCATTTCGTGAACTTTCAGTTCTGAACATTTCATGTGAATGTTTTAATTCTGAATTTTCACATTATTGATTAAATAATTCAAATTTAAATAGTCTTCAACATGTATATATAACCGATGATAAATTCGACGAATGAGATATCAATTTCATCTTATTTTTTCTCTCAAATTTCATTTGCAAATTGTCTAACATCGATGTACTCTTCTATTTTGGTGGTCATGTAGTTATCGATAATGGATCGGTTGAATATAGTATTCTATTTGTTAGGCCGATACGAGTATTATGATCTATTAATTTGTTGGGTTGGTTGAAATTGTGCATAAAATGTTAGGAATCGATCCAACCAACTTTTCTATGAAGTTGTCAACAAAATATGCATTCATGGAGAGATCAGCTTGGCATGAAATTCAAGTCAATCTCGTTGATGATGATGGTTTACAGTTTATAATGCAATGTGAAAATATGCATGTGTTTCATTTATACGTGGAAGCCAATTCAATTGAGCACCATGTTGGATTTGATGATCATGAATCCTACGTTCTACATGCATCTGATTCAGGTTTCAATAACCAACCCGATACCTCTACATCTGGTGGTTTCCAGGATCAAGAATCTTATGTTCCACAGGTTACTGAAGGACTCGGCAATATAAATTTCGATGATATAAGTAGAGATGTCAATGAGGCGGGTATGGGCGGGTTTGGCTAAACCCAAGACCCTCCCCATGAAAAAAACTTTGACCCATTATCCGCCCCACCCCGGTTAAATATTCTTCGGACCCACCCCACCTTGAATATGAAACGGGGCCGGGTAGACCCGTGAGACCCGAATTTTTTTAAAATAAAAAAAGTAATCTTTCTTCTCACATGACTGAATTATGAAACAGACAATCCTCTAAATACAACACTGTGGAAAATTAATTCATGTCTTCAACCACACTTAATAATAACAAAAAAAGTATTTTCACGACATAAAGAATTACATCAAAAAAAAGAGTTACTAGGCTTACAAAAAAATCTTGACATCCCCAAAAATAAGTCATAACATAATTTAAACAGATCAATATAAATCAGTGAGTAGGCAATATTTCAGACACATTTTTCGGGATCATTTTTCTCTTCATCAAGAGTGGTAGGACAAGTTGGTAAATTATTTGAAGAATTAACTACAAAATTAAATATAGAAAGTACATTGAAAAAATAAAACTGTAATTTCAAATTGAAAAAAAAAATGTAATTTAAAAAGAGAAAGTACATTAAAAAAATTAAATTGAAAGTACAATAACTAAATAAAACTGTGATTTATTTACCTTTCACCTCACCTTACAACCATCTTCGCGAGCACATCAATGCTTCCAAAGTCGTTGGATTAAGTCTACTAAGATGATGACCAACTATTCTTCGACTATTGCTAAAAGCAGATTCAAATGCAACAATTGACATAGGAATAGCTAAGACCGTTATGGTTGAGGTGAGCTACAAAAAAATAAAATTAATAAAACTAAAATCCTAGAGTATTTATATCCACATACATGGGACGGGTATGGGGCGGGTGTTATAGGACCCATGACCCGCCCCATATCCGGACGGGTCTGAAAAATTAGACCCGAGACCCGTCCCACGACCCATTTAGTATGCCCAAACCCATCCCATACACGCGGGTCCATTGCGGGTCTGGGTAAAACCCGGACCTATTGACATGCCTAGATATAAGTGGGTCTTGGGATCAATATATCAATGTTTCGTCGGAACAAAATCATGCTCCATATTGGCCGAATCCAACATTAGATATCAGTGCTCGTTGTCCGGATCTGGCCACTAATGATGATGTTTGGAGGACTGATTCTAAACACGCTATGTCATATAGCAAGTCTGAAGAAGAAGAAGGGAATGGTGATGATGATGAAGTTAATACTTTTACAAATTTCGATGAGGGGACATCAACTCAACAACAACCTCGTGCGACATTACAGAGGCAGATAGTACCATTTCTTTCAATCACTTCTGAAATGCCATCATTTTTCAATAATTTTTTTGGAGAAGAGATTCCTGATTCTGTCGATGTATCTTCTGGAGTGCAAACAAGCTATTACAATCCGGATAAAGGTGAATTATGCGTTAATATGTTATTTAAAGATAAAAATGATCTTATTGCATCTGTGAAGGATTATTCAGTCAGAGTGGTCAGACGTGAGTACCGTGTCGTGGATAGCACACGCATTTTGTGGAAGTTACGGTGCAAAAATAATTTCGCTATGGTCGTTTATCGATGGGGACTTCGTGCTTCATTGAAAGACAAGACTGGTTATTGAAAAATAACAAAATATGGCGGGCCTCACATATATCTACCTCTATTGGTATAAGCCATAAGAACTTGAATAGTGATATGGTGACACATAAGCTATTGGGAGTTGTTCGATGCGATCCTTCGTACGAGATTAAGTACATCATCGAAAATTTAACATATAAGTATATCATCAATGGGAGGCATAACTAATGTTAACCCATCTCGGTCGGGGTTAACACATTTAATCCTGCTCCATATCCATATCTGCTTATAATAATAAAAAGGATATATAATGGTCCAACCATTAATATAGAAATGCTATATTAATAAATAAATAGGATAAATAATCACATTACATTAATTATACATGCAGGATATATAAAGGTCCAGCCATTGTAGTCTTCTCTATACGTGACGCGTTACACAACTCACGGTATAAAAATGCTAAAACTGCACTACCCCAACTATACGACTTCACGTTATCAATATCTCGTAGCAGTTGCAAAAATATTAGTCCAGCAAACCCTCCTTGATAATCATGAAACATTATTCCTCCAATAATCATTAACGCTACACACCGGGTATATTTGACAATATCTACTTCTGAAGTATCATTATTAACAAGGTTAGATATTCAATGATTGTATAGTGCAGTCATAGATAAATGACCGCCTTTCAAATATTTTGATGATGGCAGAAATCCAAATAAATCCAAACAGATGTGTTGTCATTCCTCAACTTTATGTGACACATCTATTCAATTGACTGCTTCACCATCAATTGTTAGACCCCAAATTATTGAAACATTTTGTAACGTGACTGTTGCTTCACCACATGTAAAATGAAAAGCGTGTGTCTCGCATCGCCAACGTTCAACAAGAGCAGTGATCAAATGATTATAAAAAATTTGTGAACCACATTCTAAAACTCCATAAAAACTCATATCAATCAAGTATGCAAGTCCATGATTGTGTATGTAATTATCTGTGTATAATTTCGAAATCAAATTTTCTGACATATTCACTTTGACAATATCATCAACTGTTACGGAAGAAATTGTTGACGACATATGTGTCTCTTGTCAATAGAGACACTGGGATCTTCTGGTGTTTGATTATCTGCTATTCCTAAAAAGGTTGTCGATCTTCTGAAAAGGAGAAAAGGAGAGAGCGAGAGCAAACGAAAATGGACGAGTAAGGGAGAAAATGAAAATGAAAGAGTGATGGGAGGATAAGGCATGTGAGGGGAGGAATAAGGGAGAAGGGATAAGGGTAGCGGACGTGGCAGTAAGTGCGGACGATGTGCCACGTAGGAGCATCCGCGCTCCAACGTGGAGAATGTCAGTGCTTGGTAAGCACAGACGCTGCTCCAGGAGTGCACTGATTGAATTAGTTTTGAAAAAAAAAATTTAAAATTAATTTTGAATTTTTTTTTATTTTTTATATTAATTATAAAAAAAAACCCATATTCCTCCCACTATAATGCACACCACTCCCTCTGTAATAACAATCTTTTTCATGAAAAATTTCTGTTTTCTTCTCCTTAACCTCAAATATCATTTTCCGAGGCACCCAACACTTCTTTAAAGTAAATCTTGGCCCAATGGATCTGTCCTCACCTCTACTCTTTCTCCTCTCATTGATTAAGAAATTCAAGTCAGTATTGCTCACATTCACATTTGCTATCGGGGGAAAAAGATCTTCATCCACTATCATTGTTTTTTTTTCTCGGGAAATTTCAGGACTCCTTTGATGATTCTTTCCTACAAGACATTCTTGAAAGCCCAACAAGCATTAGTATTATGGTTGAAGGAATTGTGATACTTACAGTAATATCTTCCTCTCATCTCCTCCCTAGTGGGTAGCTTATGATCTGGGGGAAACGTTATAAACTTTTCTTTCACCAAGTGATCAAAGATTTCTTCTGTCTTTGATGCATTGAAAGTGTGTGGTGTTTGCACGGGAGGAATGTTTTTCTTGGAAAGTTCTTCATTCTTGCATTTCAAGAGAAGGACTGTGCGTGATCCGGAATTTACCACTTCTACCAAGGCAACTTCCTCGACTTCTTGGAAATAAGAGCCTACTGTATATTTTCTTTTATGACTCCTCTCGCAATAATTCTTCATATTCTGATACTTTGGCAGCAAGCTCATAAAAGTCGCGGAATTCCATCCCTTGGAACTTCTTCCTAAGTTCAAAGTCAAGCCCTCGCTGTGCCATTTTCACGTACTCTGATTCAGGAAGAAATACTCGGCATATACATTTTACTTTCTTAAATTTAAAAATGAAATCATTAGCAAATTCCCTTACTTTTGGACTACTCTTGACAATTCCGCTATACTAATCTCAGGTACTAATCGGAAGAATTGTATATGGAATTGACGTTATATCATGCCAAGTCATAATAGAGTTTCGAGATAGCGCCGCATACCACATGAAAGCAGTGCTAGTCAAAGAATTTGGGAACAGACGTAGCTTGTAATTTGCAAAATTCTCCAAATTTGCTAATTCCCCACACTGGATTGTAAACCTTGCTACATGTTACACACTAGATTGACCATCTTCTCCAGAATATAAAGTGAAGTTTGGAATGCGGTATCCTCGTGGATAAGGATTGTCACGATCAACAATATCAGGATACGGTTTGTGAAACTCTGGTTGGTTGATTGGCCTCACTTCTGGGCCATAAAACTCTTGAATAACATCACGTACCGTCTCAAAATCTAACACTGGAGTTTGTCGTAACTGGTGTGGGGAATAGATTGCCCCTGGGTGTTATTCCCCGCATTTGATTCTGCATACCCGCGCATTCCCCCATCACCATACATCCCTGGATGCAATTTAGGAGACGTCACAGAGAATATATTACCGGTCATTTGTCTACTGTTATTGCAGTTCTAGTATTTCAACCCCAATTCCTCGTCCTTTTTGTGCGGAGGAGTGTATCTTCCTTCCCTGGCAGATTCAGGAATCGGTGCTTCTCCCAAGCAGCGATTTTCACCTACTTAAGAAATCCCTGATCCTTGGCCTTGATCTTTAAACAGTTTAGTGTCAGCTTCTTGAAGTTTATCATTTTTTGGTGTAATAATCTCGCCTTTTGCAGACTTTCTCAATTCCTTCACTTCTGCACAAATTCCATCATAACGGTAGCGAGAGCTTTGGTCATTTCTTTAAGATCACCGCAAATATTTCTCTCCATGGTCAACATGAAGTTTGTTGAAGCCCCATCGCCACCAAAAACTGCAACTCCTTCCTTTACAGCCTCTTCTTCGAGCTAGTGTACGAGTCTTTCAACCGTTCTTCTATCTGTATCAGTTTCTTCTTCCTGTGAGCGATGACCTTTCCCCTGTGATGGAGGAAATCTTTCATTTTTCTCAGTACGCTATGGAGGCATTTGGTCCCACCGGGAGTGCCAAATTTGTTTCTCACGAAAATTGCGGGTGTGTCAGGCACGTGTTCGTGCCAAATATGAATGATCCGACTTCGTTTATCAAACGTTGCGAGTCTCGATTCGCCCGTTAGTTATAGTTCCTTCGATTTGACTTCAAAACTAAACGTATAAACTGAGGAAAATAAAGGAATTATAGAGAGAATCCATGGACAACATCAAACTTAAATATGTTGTTATGAATTTTGATCAACATTCTACAATAAAATTGAAGAAATAAGAAATACACTGCTTGGAAAATGGGAAATGAGTGAACAATTAATGATAGAATTCTGCCGAGCTTTTGTTGTAGATTTGTTGGATTTTTGTCGTGCCTTCTTTCTGATCCCTCATGCTGCTTTTGTCACGCTCCACATGGAAGTTTCAACCACATTCCACGACGACTCACGTTTGGTCATTGTTCAACTTCTGTCATCGTGCTTTCTTGGACCGAACAGCAACTCTTCTTGGGCCAAAATGTTTGGACTTCTGATTATGGTCCTCTGAGCTATTTTTTAGACATAATAATATAGATATAACATATATATAATTTTATTTATGGGGAAAAATATCTTCTATCTAATTGAAAAGTAGGTAAAAATTTGTCTGAGACGGTCTCACGGGTCGTATTTTGTGATACAGATCTCTTATTTGGGTCATTTATTAGAAAATATCACTTTCTATGATAAGAGTATTACTTTTTTATTGTGAATATCGGTAGAGTTGACCCGTCTCACAGATAAAAATTCGTGAGATCGCCTCACAAGAGACCTACCTCTTGAAAGTATCACATTTACTTGCATGTACTTGTGTGGCAAAAGTATTACACAAAATGAAATAAAGGATTGTATACTATGTTTGACAACGAGAAAATTGCAATTTTGTATTTGTATATTTATTTATTTATTTATTATTGTGATTTTTTAAATATTTCTTTGTGATTGTCACTATATTATTAAATTTATGTTTTAAATCTAAAATTTTCAATTTTAGACAATTTCAATATTTTTTTATGAAAATGTTGATTTAGTATTGTATCTGTCTGCACCATATTGATTATGTCTCATTATATATGGAGAAAAAGTCTAAAATTGAAAAAAATAATAAACACGAGATATAAGAATAAAATTGTAAGAAAACAAATATATAAAACCAAATTTAGCATGGTGATTGTGAAAGTGAAACCCAATCATCAAGTCTCGTTACCTCGCACAATCAAACGAATCGGACACGGTGAAACCAATGTTGGAATCCCTCGAACGCGTCGGCAGAAATTTGTCGCTGTGAGTTCCATTCTCGTACGCAAATCCCCTCCTCGTTCGGAGGAAAGACAATCCCAAAAATAAATAAATAATTGCCACAATTTCTAGGCCCTCGAAGCGTCTTCAAATCTGTTCCCTTCTCGTAATTAGGTGAAAATTCTCGCAAATTTTTTTTTGTTAATTATGCTGTGATTTGATTTCCGTATTAATTTCTTGGTACTTTTGATCAAAGTTGTTCGGTGCGATTTACCTAATTAATATGGTTAGCCGATTGTTACTTTAGTGTGATATCATCCGATACACACCAAAAAGTATAACAACATCATAAAAAAATTTATATGTTTTCTCATCAATATTTAGTGTGTTGAGTTGTTGGATATATCATAATTATGCAGCTTAATTATATTTGTAGTCACTCTTGTTTGTGATTAATTTTCCAACATATACTTTAATTTCTGGATTTTAAGCTCCCAACAATAATTTATTGTTAAAAACTAGCGTACATTCAGACATCAAAATGCCTGACACCAACGTCTTGTATGAAGATACATTACTTTTGAATTTCATGTAATTTTAGAAAGAAAAAAAAAAGCTTGGTTTTACCTCCTATAGTCAGTCCTGAATTACCTAAATGATAAATACACGATGGATAATTCCACATGACTCAAAATATGGACCCTCAAATCTCTATGTTTGCAAACCACTAAAAAAAATTACGCCGAATCTGTGCACGCGCGTATTTCTTAAGATGGATGCTAGTTCAAAAAGAGCAAATATTTTGTGTCGCGGCTCGTCATCTTTGGACATCATATGCATGTATGCGCTCTGGGGATCACACACCGGCCGTTTGTTACTATTCTTCAAGGAGTAATCCCATATACATCTGGTGTGTTTGATGTAAGAAGAATGATCATCTAGTGGTATAATCCACCACCACCTAGCTAGGTGATTTCATAGGCTTGGGTTGGGGTCTTTGTTTCATGGTAGAAGTCGAATACTTGCCATGTTTCATAGGCACCATGGTGTCCTTGATGTGATTTTTCAAACAAGAAAAGGAAACGTGATCTAAAACGAGACTCATGCTCTCAATCTAATCTAACATACATATAAATATATGACTTCTAATTGTGAATTTTTCAATATACCCTTATTCATTTAATGCAGCAAATTAAATCAATAATTGTTTTGATGGGTTCTTTTATTATCTATTGTCTATCTTAAATATCTTTGGATATTAATGCATATTGAATTTATCAGTTTACTCATAATTTTTCTTTGTTGTTAACTAAAATTTTGTTACTAAAATTAGTGTATTTCTTCATGGATGCTAATGAATATTTAATATTCATATATTATCTTTTATTTTATTTTATAAATTGATTTAAATAATAATTAAATAAATAATTACTCAATAATTTAGCGATTTCATTTATGATTCATTATGTATTATGATAATATTTTAGATAATAATGTTTTTAAAATTAAAGTTTCTATTATTTTATATTTTGTTATCAATTTTAAATTGCGTTCTAAACATAAAATACGTTCTAAACATAAAATACAAAGTATTGTTATATTAACATTAGTCTATTACGAAATCATCGTATATAATAAATTGATTTGTTATCTTGTTTGTTCTTTTCGACCTATTAATTAATTTCTAATTATATATGATGAAATTACATACATAAAAAATAGTTTTTTCTCTTTTCTACATATTAATTAATTTATCATTATATATGATGAATTTATATATATAAAAACTATTTTTCACATTTCAAAATAACAAAATTGTTATTTAATATTACTCACTTATTAAATTAACTAAGTTATGTTTACCAATTCATTGTGCATTATTACTATGATTGCAACTTAATGAAGCATAGGTGATGACATAGAGTGGTCACGCTAACAATTAATATTTGTGTTTAAATTATTATTAGTAATTAAAACTACTTTGTGTTCGATGAAATTATTTGATTAGTGAGAATAAATTTGATTTAGAAAAATGATTTCTAAAATGTAAAATAACAACTATATCATATTTGTTAGGTGCAATAATTGTTTATGTAAGATATAACAATTTAAATGTGACGTTTGAGTTGATTTACGATTTTAAAAGATTTTAGTTATGTTGTCGTTACCCTGGTTATAACTTTTGGTAAAGCGGCAATTGCATGATCTTACAATTGGTATATATAAGAGTCAAAGTCATGAGATCGATTCTCATATATTACAATTAGTGTAATTATTGATATTGTTGGAGTGCGATAATTGTCCTTGTTGGATCCATCGATCGAATCATGACGATTGAGCTACTATACTGTTTAAAATATTTGAGTTGATGTGTAATATATATTTTATAAAAAGAAAAGGTTAAACAAAATTCGCAAGGAGTTAAAAGTAGCAAAAACACAATTGATATTTAACTTAATAACAAGTTTAAGTGTTTTATTTTAACACCATTATGATAATTTAGTTCATTAAGAGAATTTTATTTGAAAATCATTATATGCACTCCATTTAACATACATTATGATTTTGGTTTTAGTAAAATTTTCTATTCTCTTAAATTTATTTTTATTGTTTTTCATTGTGAATGATATTTGGATGAAAAATATGTTTGATAATTTGAGAGAGCTGTCATTATGTTATAATCATACAAATTGAAAAATATTACATAAATAAGTGACTATATTTGATTTATCGTCATGGTATACTTTTATTTATTGTGTTTTGATATATTTAGATTAATAAATACTCATAAACAAGATGTTATTTAAACGATTTTAAAAATTATCTAAATCTCGTTATTATATTTTTTATTATTAATCGCCTACGTACATCGCATGTGATCATTCCTAGTTCAATTAAATAAACAACCGTTATGTGTCTTGATATTTTGAAATAAGTAAATAGCTGTGATATTCGTCCCTAAATTATGAAAAGCTTAGTAACAAATAATCGCGATATAAAACAATCAAAATTCAAACGAATCTTCAAAGAACTCGCCTTTGACAATCCGCATGAAAAATAACCACAAACGTCAGAAAGATTGAATTGATAAGTTTGATTTTGATGAACAAAGCAAAAGCTTTTTAAATAAAAGAGAAAACTTACAAAGTGTGATTACAAAAAATCTTCGGTAATGGTCAATAATCCAATTTATAATGTATATTAATTGAAAACATGGACAATGTTGTTTCTATAATTAATTTACGTCAAAATCTCGACTTTCTAAAGTTCTTGTTGGACTTAGAGGCTTATTGGGCTTTGGGCTTGTTCGGTAATGGTCAATAATCCAATTTATAATGTATATTAATTGAAAACATGGACAATGTTGTTTCTATAATTAATTTACGTCAAAATCTCGACTTTCTAAAGTTCTTGTTGGACTTAGAGGCTTATTGGGCTTTGGGCTTGATCTTTGAATGTGAAATTAGATAAGCAAGCAAGGTCTAATAAATGGCAAGTGGAAAAAATCCCACATTGGAAAATGAACATAGCATTGGTGAGCTTATATTGAGTTGCACTTTATGGTGGTGTAACAATGATTGGTCAAGAGGCTCTCTCTCGCGCGCACAGGCGCAGGGGGGGTTGCAAATCATGGGCCCGATTTGCAGTGGAAAAAGGCTTGACTTGTGTGCAGGCGTACGTGCGCGACCTGGGCGCGTCGAATGTCGGACCGATCAAGGCAAAATTTCCCACCGAGGCTCACCTGGCTTTTGCTAATTTTATTTTTCGGAAAATTATATTGTGGAACAGTTTCAGCTGGCATTCCAACCGGTGGTCCAGCTGGCGGTTCAGTTGGCGTTGTGGAACAGTTTCAGCTGGCATTCCAACCGGTGGTTCAGCTGGTGGTTCAGTTGGTCTTCCAACTGGTGTTTCAGTTGGTGTTCCAACTGAAATGACCTTTGGTGCTTCAGCTGACTCGAAACTGAAATGACCCTTGGTGTTGTAACTGCTGACTTTTGGTGTTCCAGCTGCTGACCTTTGGCCTTTCGAATGGCCAGCCGTAACCGTCCACATGAATGCCTATATGTAGGTGCAGCCTCAAGTCATTCATATAATCCAACACACTCTCTGCACTCCCAAAAATTTTCGAAGCTTCGTTTGTTCTGTTGTCTCGGCTGCTGTTGCTCCTACCAGCTGCTGTTCCTCTGTTGTTGTTCTACTCTCGTGATAAAGTTCAGGTACTTTTTCAATTCGCCGTGGTGGTGCCTTGTGCTACGGTACTACTGGTTTTCCGTTGTATCCTGGGAAACAGACGTCCACGTTCATCCTCGCAGCACACACCGGAGGGGACGAATCTGTTTTAAGGACACTGTATTTCATACAGGCCTCGGTTTGATTTATTTTTGCACTGTCCTGCTGTTTTGTTTAGTGCAATACTACTTCAGTTTTCTTTGTACCTTTCAGTTTACGCGTACATATTTCGACTTTGACTAACAATCTTAAAACAGATTACTTATTACGAGCTTTGTTTCAGATATGGCTACTGAAACTAATGTGCAAAGGGAAACTGTTTCAGTTGTCCCTCCTCAAGTTGTCCCTCATGGTACCCCATGTGCTGCTGCAGTTGCTGTTCCAGCAAGTCACGGTGAAAAACCCGAGAAGTTTACTGGTGTGGACTTCAAAAGGTGGCAGCAGAAGATGCTGTTTTACTTGACGATGCTGAATCTGGCTAGATTCCTCACTGAGGATGCTCCTAAACTCAACGAGGGTGAGGGAGATGTATAATCAGTTAGTGCGGTTGAGGCATGGAATCATTCTGATTTCTTGTGCCGAAACTATGTACTAAACGGATTGGCAGATTCGCTCTACAATGTGTTTTGCGAAAAGAAAACGGCTAAAGAGCTGTGGGAATCCCTTGACAGAAAGTACAAAACCGAGGATGCCGGGGCCAAGAAATTTCTTGTTGGTCGCTTTCTGGACTTTAAAATGGTGGATTCAAAGCCGGTTATCAGTCAAGTTCAAGAACTCCAAGTGATTCTTCACGAGATTCACGGTGAGGGGATGACTTTGAGTGAATCATTCCAAGTGGCTGCTATTCTTGAGAAACTACCACCAGCTTGGAAGGATTTCAAGAATTACTTGAAGCACAAATGAAAGGAGATGAATGTTGAAGAGCTCATTGTTCGACTTCGTATTGAGGAAGACAACAAGGGTTCCGAAAGGCGATTGTTCTCTCCTGTTGCGGCTAAGGCAAATGTTGTCGAGCATGGTCAGAGCTCGAAAAAGAGAACCTACTCCTCATCCAACAGAAAGTTGAATATGAGACCCAAAGGAGGCGTTTCAAAGAAGAAGTTCTCGGGAAAGTGCTATAATTGTGATGGCATGGGTCACAAGGCATCTGATTGTAAGAAGCCAAGGAGAAACCGCGAGGTGAATGTAGTCGAGAACATATCTCAAGAGGTTTCGAATATGAATCTCTGTGCCGTAATATCAGAGGTTAATCTTGTGGGCTCTAATCCAAGGGAGTGGTGGATCGACACGGGTGCCACTCGCCATGTTTGCTCGGATAAAGAGATGTTTGCAACTCTTGAGGAATCTGTGAATGGGGAAAAGCTGTTCATGGGAAATTCCGCCACTTCTGAAATCAAGGGTCAATGAAAAGTTGTCCTAAAGATGACATCGGGAAAAGAACTGACTTTGAACAATGTGTTGTATGTACCGGACATTCGCAAGAACTTGGTGTCCGGGTCGCTTCTTAACAAGCATGGTTTTCGCATTGTCTTCGAGTCAGATAAGGTAGTTTTGTCTAAGAGTGGAATGTTTGTAGGCAAAGGTTATGTTTGTAACAGTTTGTTCAAACTGAATGTAATGGCTATTAAGCCCATGATCACCAAAGTTAACACTTTTGCTTACTTGCTTGAGTCTTCTTGTTTATGGCATGGTAGACTTGGACAGGTTAATTACGATACAATTCGTAGATTAATAAACATGAAAAGCATTCCTGCATTCCAAATTGATAAACAACACAAATGTTAAACGTGTGTTGAGGCAAAACTAACAAGATCATCTTTTCGAACTATTGAAAGAAATAGTGAACCGCTTGATTTAATTCACAGTGATGTATGTGATTTAAAAGGTGTACAAACTCGTGGTGGAAATAAATACTTCATTACTTTTGTTGACGATAGCACAAAATTTTGTTATGTGTATCTCCTCAAAAGTAAGGATGAAGCTATTGACAAATTTGTCCAATACAAGAGTGAAGTTGAAAATCAACTTAGCAAGAAAATTAAGGTGCTAAGAAGTGATCGTGGAGGTGAATATGAATCACCATTTGCTGAGTTTTGTGCTCAACACGGTATCAAACACGAAAGAACTGCACCTTATTCTCCTCAGCAAAATGGCATTGCAGAGAGAAAGAATCGCACTTTGAAAGAAATGATGAATGCTTTGCTATTAAGTTCTGGTTTACCACAGAATTTGTGGGGGGAAGCTGTTCTAACAGCAAATTACCTTTTAAATAAGGTGCCCCGAAAGAAGCAAGATAAAAGTCCATATGAGTTATGGAAAGGTAGAAGTCCTTCCTACCAATACTTGCGAGTGTGGGGGTGTCTTTCCAAGGTAGCAGTACCCACTCCAAAGAAAGTAAAGATAGGACCAAAAACTGTGGATTGCATTTTCATTGGATATGCTCAAAACAGTAGTGCGTATCGTTTTCTTGTACTTGAATCTCAAATACCTGATATTCACAAGAATACGATAATAGAATCAAGAAATGCTTCGTTCTTTGAACACATGTTTCCATATAAATCTAAGGAAGAACCAAGTTCATCCAAAAGATTGTATGAAACAATTGATGAAGAACAAGAACTTGATCAAGACATTGAACCTAGACGTAGCAAGAGAGCTATGATTGAGAAATCCTTTAGTCCGGATTTCATCACTTTCATGATGGAAAGTGAACCTCAAAGCTTCAAGGAAGCAATTAGTTCATCTGAGGGACCTCTATGGAAAGAGGCTATCAATTCCGAAATGGAATCCATTTTACAAAACCATACGTGGTAATTAGTAAATCTTCCTCCAGGAAGCAAACCACTAGGCTGTAAATGGGTTTTCAAAAGAAAAATGAAATCAGATGGAACAATAGATAAGTATAAAGCCAGATTGGTAATTAAAGGTTACCATCAACGTGAAGGGCTTGATTACTTTGATACATATTCTCCTGTATCGAGAATAACCTCTATTCGTGTGATACTTGCGATTTCCGCTTTGCGGAATCTTGAAGTACACCAAATGGACGTAAAGACTACTTTTCTAAATGGAGATTTAGAAGAGGAAATTTACATGGAACAACCTGAGGGATTTTCTGCGACTGGGCAAGAAAATAAGGTATGTAAATTGGTGAAGTCTCTGTATGGCTTAAAACAAGCACCAAAGCAATGGCACGAAAAATTTGATAAGGCCATGATGGAAAGTGGATTTAAATTCAGTGAATGTGACAAATGTGTATACATAAAGAACACTGAATGTGGATATGTCATTTTATGTCTTTACGTAGATGGCATACTTATCATTGGTAGTAATGATAAGATGATCAAATCCACCAAGAAGTTATTGAACTCAAGATTTGACATGAAAGATTGGGCTTAGCCGATGTAATTCTTGGAATTAAAATCCATAGAACATCAGAAGGGCTAGTCCTAAGTCAGTCACATTATGTTGACAAAATACTTGAGAAATTCAATAACGATGACTCTGCATTGGCTAGAACCCCGATAGATACCAGTCAGCATCTATCAAAGAATTGAGGGGAGAGTATGTCTCAATTAGAATACTCTCGAGTCATTGGAAGTCTGATGTACTTAATGAGTTGTACTAGACCAGACATAGCCTATGCAGTAAATAAATTGAGTAGATTCACGAGTAATCCAGGAGTTGAACACTGGAAAGCAATTATCAGATTGCTAAGATACTTAAGGTACACTCGTGATCATGGGCTGCACTATACCAGATATCCCGCTGTTATCGAAGGATACAGTGATGCAAATTGGATATCTGATATGAAAGACTCAAAATCTACAAGTGGATTTGTATTCCCTTTAGGAGGTGCAGCAATTGCGTTGAAATCTTCTAAACAAATTGTAATAGCCAGATCCACGATGGAATCTGAGTTTATAGCTCTTGACAAGTGTGGTGAAGAGGCTGAATGGCTGCGTCAATTTTTAGAAGATGTTCCAGGATGGGAAAAACCAGTAGCCGGCTATATGCATACATTGTGACAGCCAATCTGCGATTGGTAGGGCACAAAATAATATGTATAATGGTAAGTCTAGGCATATACGTCGTAGACATAATACCATTAGACAACTACTCTCAACTGGAGTTATCTCTGTTGACTACGTAAAGTCAAAGGATAATATAGCGGATCCGCTAACCAAAGGGTTAAACCGAGAGTTAGTTGCGAAAATGTCAAGGGGAATGGGGCTCAAGCCTATAGAATAAATTGGTGTGAAGGAAAACCCAACCTACGCTGACTGGAGATCCCAAGAACTAGGTTCAATGGGACAACCTAATCGCATTAATTTGGGGAATCACTGTGGGGGGTTATCCCTAATCCATTCCTATTATGAAACAGTGAATGTTGAGGATAAGCTTACGGCTTTTAATGATTCTGATAAGGAACAATATAGAATCACTTATGTGAGAGAGAAGTGGGGCCGCTTCGAAGGAATTGCAGGGCTCAATTCTAGACCCTCTTGCAGAACCAGGAGTGTGTTCATGGCCAAAACGAACACAATCATGAGAACTGAATTGTATTAGGAAGAGTCTTGTGTGAAGTATATATTAACTCACACAAACGGCTGTACAGTTCAAAGACATCATGTCTACTGTCAACCAGTGAATTATTATGCTTTCACAAGGGAAGGTTCAAAGGGTAACACCTACCTATCCTATGCAAGATTCAACTGTTGAACTTTATCACGAAAATCGTTGAATATCTTTCAATTTCCATTCATGTGGGGGATTGTTGGACTTAGAGGCTTATTGGGCTTTGGGCTTGATCTTTGAATGGGAAATTAGATAAGCAAGTAAGGTCTAATAAATGGCAAGTGGGAAAAATCCCACATTGGAAAATGAACATAGCATTGGTGAGCTTATATTGAGTTGCACTTTATGGTGGTGTAACAATGATTGGTCAAGAGGCTCTCTCTCGCGCGCACAGGCGCAGGGGGGGTTGCAAATCATGGGCCCGATTTGCAGTGGAAAAAGGCTTGACTTGTGTGCAGGCGTACGTGCGCGACCTGGGCGCGTCGAATGTCGGACCGATCAAGGCAAAATTTCCCACCGAGGCTCACCTGGCTTTTGCTAATTTTATTTTTCGGAAAATTATATTGTGGAACAGTTTCAGCTGGCATTCCAACCGGTGGTCCAGCTGGCGGTTCAGTTGGCGTTGTGGAACAGATTCAGCTGGCATTCCAACCGGTGGTTCAGCTGGTGGTTCAGTTGGTCTTCCAACTGGTGTTTCAGTTGGTGTTCCAACTGAAATGACCTTTGGTGCTTCAGCTGACTCGAAACTGAAATGACCCTTGGTGTTGTAACTGCTGACTTTTGGTGTTCCAGCTGCTGACCTATGGCCTTTCGAATGGCCAGCCGTAACCGTCCACATGAATGCCTATATGTAGGTGCAACATCAAGTCATTCATATAATCCAACACACTCTCTGCACTCCCAAAAATTTTCGAAGCTTCGTTTGTTCTGTTGTCTCAGCTGCTGCTGCTCCTACCAGCTGCTGTTCCTCTGTTGTTGTTCTACTCTCGTGATAAAGTTCAGGTACTTTTTCAATTCACCGTGGTGGTGCCTTGTGCTACGGTACTACTGGTTTTCCGTTGTATCCTGGGAAACAGACGTCCACGTTCATCCTCGCAGCACACACCGGAGGGGACGAATCTGTTTTAAGGACACTGTATTTCATACAGGCCTCGGTTTGATTTATTTTTGCACTGTCCTGCTGTTTTGTTTAGTGCAATACTACTTCAGTTTTCTTTGTACCTTTCAGTTTGTGCGTACATATTTCGACTTTCGACTAACAGTTCTTATCGAGGGGAACGTTCTGTGCGCGCAGGAATCCCTGCTGGGCGTGCAAGACGTGCTGGGGAGCACCAAAATGACTGCTAGGGGCCAAGGTGCGTAGGGAGCATGCTGGGGCAGCTCCTTTTCCCTGCTGGGGCAAGCTCGGGTAGAGAAACTTTTTCTGACTACTGAGGCGCGCCTGCTTCGGCCTGCAGGCTCTTTCCTTGGTCCTTCAACACCACAATGATATTATAATGGCCCTAAACTTGATTGTAATGCTTTGATAGCCTGTCATGAATCTTTGAGAAGCTTCTTTGAACTTCTTTTCAATAGTTATCTCGTAACATCCGATCAGATTCATATCAGTCCTTACATGCAAGGTAAAGACAAATAAATACTTTCACTAAATTACGTTTTATGGTATCTTTTATTAAATAAAAATCAAGTATTTTTGTAATAAATAGGTTTCTTATGAGATGGTCTCACAGATCTATATTTATAATACATGTCGACCCGAACATATTTGCAATGAAAATAATATTTTTTCATGAGTTGATTAAGTCGAAGGTTCATATCACAAAATTGATTCGTAAGACTATTTCATAGAAGTTTTTATGTTTTGTAATATGATAAATATAATTTGATAGTTGAAAAATATAATACTAAGTTGACAAACACGGATCCTTGAGAGTTTTACGTATATCTAGATAACTTTGAATTTACGTTATAGTAGTATTCTTCTGAATCTTCGGGATTCTCGTCCTGATTACTCGATAAGTTGCCGATAAAAACATGTAAAATGTACGAAGGATATGCCATCATAGGACGAATGTTTCCTTTCTACAAAGGATATGCCAGCTGGTTTAATATAAAATCTTAATTTTTAAAACTTATTTAAGGTTTAATATAAGATGTCAATAGATAGAGTTATATTTTTTGTAAGCTAATTTTACGTATTTCTACATCTTTTAAAGCAAATTTATAATAAAGTACTCAGTACTTTATGATAATAAAAAATAAGGTCTTAAATAGATAAATTTGCCCGTATAATTTATTGTATGAGTCTTTCTTTGCTTTATCATGTACAAGTAATTCAGGCAAAGATATTATTATTATTATTATAAAAAAATCAGGTCGAATAATTACCTGCCATTCATTTTATAACAAAATTTATAAATCAGATAACTCAAATTAAAATAATAGTTAATTAGGATTCAGTACATTAAATAAAAAGACTTTGGTTTTAGTATGTGGAGAGAGAAAAAATATTTAGTATGCCAAAATTTCCCTTATTCCCTATTTGATTTTAATTGATATCCTCGCCCCCCGAAAATGATAACAGAACCTTAGGTTGATTTATTTCAAACACATGATTTATTATTATAAAGAAACGAAATGTTTGAGTAGGAAAATTTCGAAAAAATTATGAATCCGAACTTAGGTTCGAGAAAAATAATTTACAAGTATTATTCTAATATTTTGGAATATACACAAGAGCATCTAACTATTTTCAGATATAAGGAGCAGAAAAGGACGCCTCAGCACCCTCAAGTAAACTTATGATTCAAACAAATAAGTTTATGGAGATAATACCAAATTCCTCTAAGCTCTCTTTAGCTCTTAGGGAAATCCAGAAGACAGTACAAAATTATGGCAATATGTTATATTTTGTACCGCAACGAGTTGAAAAAATCCTTGAAAACCAGGAAAAATTTCTTGAAATATTAAAGGATTTCAAACAAGAATTCAGAAAGCTAGAACAACAACTAAGTTCTAGTAAAAGAACTCCAGGAGGATGGTTACCACCATCATTTGGTACTGAACTTTTGTTACATCAACAAGGGAAGGCCAGATTGGTGTCAAAATCGTTGAATGAAGAAGAAAATATGATCAATCTAATTAAATCTGTCTCAGGAAAGAAATTAATCTGATTACAACGTTAGAAAAGATTGGTCTGGAGGATCTACAAGAGCATGCGGAATCTTTCGCAAATCTTAAAGTTGTCACTACAAGAAAAGTTTCAATCAACAACACTGATACGACAACGGTTTTTATTAAAACCGTTGTGTTTTTTCTTTTAACAACGGTTTTAACAAAAACCGTTGTCGTAGCCTAAAAAACCCCGCTTATAGACAACGGTTTTTAAAAAACTGTTGTCTTTTATGTGTTTACGACAACGGTTTTTAAAAACCGTTGTCTTTGATTTTGGGCTACACAACGTTTTTCAAAAACCGTTGTCTACAAACCGTTGTCTTTCAGATGGTTTTTTAACTATGACAACGGTTTTTTAAAACGTTGTCGTTTCTAAGTGTTTTATTTGGTTAAAGACAACGGTTTTTGAAAAAACGTTGTCGTAGTTTTTCTAATTTTTTTAAAAAAAAACGGTTAATATTTAGCGATGGTTTTACAAAATACCTTCGTCGCTAAATTTTGCGACGGTTTAATGTACACCGTCGCGATTTACTTTAGCGACAGTTTTTACATTGCTAAATATAGCGACGGTTTTATTTACACCGTCGCCGATTTCCTTTAGCGACGGTATTTACATAAACAGTCGCTAGTAGCAACGGTTTATTCATATACCGTCGCACAAGTGTCTATAAATATCGGACTCTTTAGTCAGTTTATTCACGCCTCTAAGTCATTTCTTAGTTAGTTTTACTTCTCAATTTTTTTTTTCTTCCACGATTTTCCTTAATTAAATTTTAAGTTAAAGATTATAAATATATTAATTTAGTAAGATTTTTACTATATTTTGTTAGGTTTATAAAATTATAACCGTAATTTTTTTTTTTACGAAAACAATAGCGACGAAAATGATAAACAAACCGTCGTTATGTAGAGACGGCAAGTATAATACAAACCTTCGCTAATATGCGACGGATATCAAAAACCGTCGCGATTAGCGACGGAATTGTTTAGAAAAACTGTCGCACAATTTTTGTTTTACAACGATTTTTCAATACTACGACCACGGTTTTTCACCGTCGTATTTAGACTTCTACGACCACAGTTTTTCACCGTTGTCTTTGAGCACACTCTTTTAACCACAGTGCCTTTAACAACGGTTTTACAAGACCTACGAACAGTTTTTCAACGTCGTCTTTGATGTCTACGACAACGGTTTTTCACCGTTGTCTTGTAGTGTGTAGATCTGAAGATGAATACAGCAGGAAGTGAAATACCTGCTATAACTTGGTCATCTTCTCAAGAACCACCAAGGGAAAGTGTGGGATCTCAGAATGTAAACATGAGATAATCTCAATCTGATTTCCATATTGGTGGAGGATCACACCCAACAGGAATAAGGACAAGGAGAAATCAAATTCCATTGCACCAAACACCTTATGAGAAAACTGTTTTAGATCCTATACATCATTACGGGGTTATGCTAAACCTTGATGTATTAGATTTCAAAAATAGAGAAGATCTAATAGATGAATGGACATCTGCTATGAGAATCGCAGCAGGAACACTTGATCTCAAGAAAGAAGGATTTATTAAACTTTTAGAAATGAGTCTTATGAGATAAGTGAAAATTGCTTGGGACATGACTTCATTAGAAATGAAAGAGTCAGTCCTAGCTGGTGAATCTCTCAGTGAGATCGTTGGAAAAATGACTACCCTATTTAAAACACAATTTATAGGAGTAGACTATTTTAACAGTCAAGATACAGAGAAGAGGACGAAATATACTCAAGCTCTGTATAGTCTTGAATTACATGATTGGTGGATAAATATATTATGTTATTTACTAAATATAGATGGAATTCAGGGGTCGAAGAAGATATAGCGATGCAGCTATTCTTCGCCAAAATACCCAGTCTTTGGAGAAAAATGCTCATAATGGAATACGTCCCTAGTAATCCAGATACGTTGGTAAGAAGTGCCTCTTTCCTTAAAGGAAAATTGGCAGAATGATGTCATTTGGCAGCATTACAAAAGAATTACAAACGTTTCAGGGGTATCAACAAACGTACTCCTTTATGTTGTAAGGAAAATGATCTTCCAACTATTATTGGAAGTAAACCACAGAAGCATAAGAGGAAAAGTTTTAGAACTCATCCTTATGCTCGAAATGGAAAAAGTTCTTGGAAACCATGAACAATATGGTCTAAACAAAAAGCCAGATCTTACAAATATGGACAAAGAAATGGACCATCAAGAAGTAGGATATCCTCTCAAGCATCGAGTACATCTTGAAGCACATGAAAAACACCTACGAAGAAAACTTTCAGAAGAGCTCATACTCAAGCCAACGAAAGTTTCAAAGATTGTAATTGTTGGACATGTGGAGCAAGAGGTCATATCTCGACCAAATATCCAGAAAATGAAAAACGAGATATTAAACGCTTTGATCCTACCCTGGATATTGAAGAAACAATTTATTACCAAGATCTTATTCAGGTATATCGATTCGAGGATATTGCCTCAGATGAAAGTATATATGAAGAAGAAGATGCATTAAGTCAGGAAGAATCTGATGGAACAAAATCGGAATCTGGCTGAGCAAGAGATTTTTCGGCACGAAACACGTGAGGATTTATCTGGTTTTTTTTAGCCAGACAACAATATCTCATAACATGGTCCAAAGGATCATGAGAGAAAATCATAGTTTACAGAAATATCAAGGTTTTTCTGCAGGACAGGTAGAAAAACTCTTAGGAAGTTTTGGCCTAAGAAACTGAAAGTATCATCTAATCTATAAAGTTTCTAGAAGAGAAATGGCAATCCCAATGGAACTTACAGGAAATAGAATGGAGATGCATTTAATTCCTTCTGAAGAAATTAAGGAGGAATTACAAAAACTCAAGATAGAAGTAGCAAGGACTATGTCCTGGATTCATATTGGAGCAATCTAGATCATGATAAAAGCTCATTTCAAAGAAGAAATTGATTCACCCATTGATATTGCTATATGCGATAAAAGAATGGGGAACCTTCAAGATTCAGTACTGGGAACGATCTCAGGAAATCTCTGTGCATGAAAGATTGTAGGAGTAATTTATCCAAGAATAGCCTACAACCTGGCAGATCGAGATTTAGCCGAGCCTTGACAATACATCAAAATTTCAAGGAAAAAAGACTGATGAAAGAAGGTAATAGACCATATTCTATTACCTATCATATTGCATATGCTCTATCTAATACACATCATTCATAGTTGTTTATTAGAAATGAGTTCATTGAAATACCTGAAATATTTGGAAAATTTGCTCAGGCAATTTATCGAGAAAGAATTGAGTTTCCTTTAATACAGAAAACAGATATCTAAATACAAGACAAACCGATTCTACAGAGGAATCAAAGTCTTAGATTATAATCAAATAGACTATCTTTTCAAGGAGATAGATTTAAAGTTACAGGTGGGGAAAACGCCTGTCATAGAAACCCAACAGGAGCTAAAAAAAATTTCTACAATGGGAAAGCTTAGATGTCCAGAATGGTGGAAGGAAGTAGAAATAGTATTTGATATTACAAAAGAAAGGAATCAATTTCCTTATAATATCATATACTATTTGTAAGAATCTACGATAGGAACTTACCAAGGACTGATTAATATCGGAGAATTGGAAGTCCATATCCAAGGAATTCCAGGGAAAGAATCAGACCGACTGATTCTTGGACTAGAGTTTCTCGAGGAACACAAACCTTGGAAACGTCTAGAGTATGGAATGGAGTTTATGACAGAGGATAGGATGTGGAAAATCCAATGACCACAAGTACATTCTCCATATACATTCCAGTAGGAATGTTATATGAACAATATAAGGCAGAATATTTTGCTGCTTATATTGATTCAGGTGCTGGAATCTGTACAGCAAAGCGAGGAGTTTTTCCGAATAATTTGGAAGAAGAATTACCAAAGATTGTTGGAAGGGATTTTTCAAGAAGAATCTTAATCTTATGCAAAGGGATTAAGATGACTGAAATAATGATTGACGGTGCTGGACAAACACCTTGGTACAAAGTAAAAACACCATCAATTTATTTTCATGATACAGGAGCTGACATTTTGCTAAGAAATAATTTTCGACAAATGTTCAAGTCCTATATTCAAGAAAATAAGACTAGACGATTAGTGTTCACAACACCCTCTGATCATATAATCATAGTCCAGCGATTAAGAGAGGCATTTTACAGAAAATTTCCCATCCAATTTCGCAGCAAGCGTGATGATGAAGGAAAACTTCTGAACCAAAAAATGAAGGATTCAAGACGGTTTGGAGAAACAATGCTCCAGTTAAGAGCAGATAAAGAACTCCAACCAGAATATATAGAATGCCTTAAGATAACTCTACATAAGAATGAAGTAGAGTGTGAATCTTAGGTATCACTGAAAGATGTCAAGAAGATGATCAAAGAAAATTATAATGAAGATCCCTTGGCATGGTGAGACAGAAATCAACTCAAAGCTTGTCTTAAAATTAAGAATGGCAAAGAGTATGAATTTGTCCGTTACAAGCCTATCTTAATGAATATAATTGATCAGAAGGATATGCATGTTATAATCAAGGAACATTTGGACATTGGCTTAATCAAAGCAGGAATGTCACCATATAGCAGTCCAGGTTTTCTGGTAAGAAATCATGGTGAAATAAAACGAGAAAAACCCAGATTGGTTATTAATGATCAAGAGATTAATAAAATTCTGGAGTTTGATGTGTATTTTATACCTAGTAAAGAACATCAAATTAGTTGCATACGCAATGCCAATATGTTTTCTAAATTTGATTGTAAGTCCGGATTTTATCAAATACGGATGCATGAAGAAAGCAAGAAATTTATAGCTTTCTCCACACCACAAGGACATTATATCTGGGAAGTATTACCAATGGGATTGGCTAATTCACCTCAGATATTTCAAAGAAAGATGGATAATCTTTTTAAAGATTATTTTAAATTTATGTTTGTCTATATTGATGATGTTTTAATAACGTCTAAAAATATGGAAGAACATGTCAAACATATAGAATTGTTCTCGAATATTTGTAAAAAAGAATGACTGGTTCTATCAGAAAATAAAGCAGTCTTTGCCACAAGGAAGATCGAATTTCTAGGAATAGAAACGATGAGTCTGGAATAATTTTGCAAGATCATATAGTAGAAAAAGTGAAAAATTTTCCAAATGAATTAAAAGAAAAGAAACAACTTCAAAATTTTCTAGGAATTGTTAATTTTTCTGGGATGTTTATTAAAAACCTAGCAAAACAAAAGAATGTGTTCAGTCCATTATTGAAAAAAGAAGCAAGATTTATATGGACAAAAGAATACACCGAAGGACTTATACATTTAAAGGTGGTTTGTAAAATTCTTCCGAAAATGGCTATTTCTTAAGATTAAGATGATCTGGTATTATATATTGATGACAGTGATCATTGGTGGGAAGCATTTATTACTAAGCTCACACAAGAGGGAGAACAACTATGCAGATATTGTAGTGGATTATTCTCAGATGCAGAAGCCATAAGATGACATATTAACGAAAAAGAATTCTACGCAGTAAAAAGGACTTTTGAAAAATGACAATTATTTTTACTTGCAAAGAAATTTACTTTGAAAGTTGATAACACACAGGTGAAAGCTTTCTTAAGGAATATAATTGAATCTAAACCCGAGAAGGCCAGATTATTAAGATGGCAAGCCTTATGTCAAAATTATATTTTTGATATAATTATTATTAAATCTCACGAGAATATTCTTGTAGATTTTTTAACAAGACATGGACAGCACATAGATGCTATCATCAAGATGCAAAGACATTTAAGGGAACACCTTGAAATACTTCAAACCGAGTTCAACAAGTTGGCTTTGAATGCAGAAGTTGCGGGAAGGCTACAACAAGCCGATAAGAGAATTTTTTCTGATCGAATCAAAGAATGTTTACAGGCATATACTCAGTTATGGTCTGTAATGCAAAGGCCTATCCTCCAAGGCATTGAGAAGCCACTGGTTTCCCAAATAGAGAGTTTTCGAGTACATGACTCTATACCTGGAGCATGGGTTCAAGTACCCCTAGCACAAGTGTTAAGACGGGATCATCTTCTGATGATTCGTCCAAAACAAAAATTGAAACTCCAGATTTTAATCTCGAGTCTTCAAGTCAACGCTGAACCTCGGGAATTGAAGAGGGAGAGATCAACTTTAGACCCAATATTGACAGGGACAAAACTAAGGTTGGTACTAATGAAGCTGCAATTTCTCCATTTCAGGTTTACCAACAGAATTGGGAGAAATAAAAAAAAAGAATTGGCATTAACCCACCTACCAATAGGGTTGATGTTTCAAGAAAATATCTTAGGATATGGATGAAACCTAATTCATATCCCAAGGAGGTCAAAGCCTGGTATGAATTCGGGGCCCTTGCCTCAGTTTATACCACATCACCCAGCTTTCCAGAAATTTCAGGACTATCTAAATGGATTCAGGAACCTGTTCACAAAACGTGGGCAAATAACGATTATTTGTCTAGAGGAGATATTCTGGAGCTATACTTCTTCAGTACAGCACCAAAACCAGCAGGAAAACTCTCTCGCGAAGCCTTTCATTTTATCAAGTTAAGGAGGCCATATTCAAATGTCAAAAATATATTAATGATCCTCCATCAGAAGAAACACCCCTTGTTGCTTCAATAACTGAAGACGACATTTCTACTAGAAGAGTATTGGGTTTATGGGTCTGTCTCCGTGAGATAATAAAGTCAAGTTTTCGTTTAAATTTTATCAAAATTCAGTAAACGGATCATTCCTATTAAATACTATGACAGGAAAAACCACAAGTTTTGCAGAAGAGCTATTCGAAAAGAAAAGAAATCTTCTGTGGAATAGTTAGCTTCCGGGGAGTAAAGAAAAACTCGTCGGAAATTCTGTAATATGGCACATGTGGGAAGATGGTCAAAAAACATCTGCCCAGAGTGCATAAACCAGAAAGAACCAGAATTTGGCAAGGGCTTCAAACCTCGAGCAGACAAGAATCATCTTGCAGAAACAAGACCAAGTGGGAAAGGACCAAAATCACGATTTCTTCGGGGATACAGAAAGACATTTCAAAAATCAATGAAAAAAGCTATTGAATTAACTGAACAAGCAGATACAAAGATTCCCCGACAAAGTTAAAAGTAGACATGTGACCAACCCACTAACCAAAAGAAAACCCACCATGTGAGTGGAAGGCAAGGACCACCAATAGTCGGTAGAAAATGACAAAGAACATTGGATTCCCTATCTTTAAAGATAAAGAAAATCTGATAAAAACGGACAAGAAAACTGGACCCAAAATTCATACTATAAATAAGGGTAAATGAGAACCAGTAAACCACCCCAGAAAGAAACCTAAAGAAAATGTATTTCACATATCTAAAGGTTTTAAAGAGAATAATCAAGAAAAATAGAGATCAGCTGGAAGATCTTAGATAGTTAGTTCAACATTTCAAAGAAAATGGAAATGAGATTCAGCAGATTTCTTACAACCTCATCTCTACTGGTATTACGGATAGATAAAAGAAGATGAGAAATTGATTTTTAGATTAATAATCTAAAAAAAAGACATTTCAAGAATATGGAAGGACCTTCTCAAGGGACCACTCAACCACTACATGGTCCATGTGCAAGCTGTAAATGCTTATCATGATTTGGAATCCGAATTTCAAATCCGAAGAAGCTTATCTAAATAAGGCAGGAAGAAAGAAGTGAAGATCATCGAACATTTTCCTCATTTCTTTCAATAAACAAATTGTAATATTTATTTTTCTAGTTTATGTGTTTTTCAAGTTTGGCTACTATAAGTAGCTAAACAAGTTTCTCTTCCTCTACAGGAGGTTTCAATGCAATAATAAATGTTTGTGTTTGAATAAAGAGATCTTTGCTCTAAGCCCCTCTCCTGTATTATTTTCAAAATTTTATTTTCTACTGTACACCCTAAGGTAATAAACGAATTAGAGTTGTGCCAAGTGCTGTTAAAATAATCTGTGTCGGTAACCATCGGTTGCGATTTTGTGGTTGGACTGTGAGGAGCAGTTCGTAAAATACGGTAGATATAACCCGGTGGCACTCCGATTAATGATGCATAAGATTTAATTTATTTTATGGAAACATGATGGACTATTATTTAAAAAAATATTTTTTATTAAAATATAGGTTTGAGGGGTATTTTGGAAAATTGGGTATTAGAACACAAAATGAAAAGATTCATGTACTGAATCGTAAGCTGCCCTTAAAATAACAGATTCTTTTTTTTTGAAAAAAAATCCCAATACGGTTATCACTTTGAAATAAGACAAAAATATGTGTGAGACGGTCTTACTGGTCGTATTTTGTGATACAAATATTTTATTAGGTCATTCATGAAAAAATATTATTTTTTATGTCAATAATATCATTTCTTATTGTAAATATCGGTAGAGTTGATGTATCACACAGATAAAAATTTGTGAGATCGTGCCACAATAGAACTATTCTTGAAATAATTTAATATAATAATATAGCAGCTCTGATTTCGAAATTGTGCATTGCAGTGAATTCCAGCATATATGTACAAAACAGTTTTTTGCTTAATTAATAATAATAAAATAAATACTTTGGTCTTTGGAATTTGATTGCATGCATGGCCTCCCCTCTGTAATTTTATAATATTATTGTGGTGCACTGGTGCTGGCTCATCATTACAAAATTTGTTATATTCACCGCCTAACTTTAAAATAAGTATTAAAATTTAATGCTTCTTGAATAAATATTTTGGAAATTCTTTAAGCATGGTGTATGTGTATATATATATATTATTTCACGTTTGAAAGTTCAAATCTTCGATCTCACGAGCCACAAAAAATTTTTTTCCACTCTATATAATCTATTTTATTATGAAGAATATATATTTATAATATAAACAAATTTGGTATCTTGATACGAGCTTTTTTTTTATTATTATTATTATTTAATCGTTTCAAATCGCAGAAGTTTTAGAATTATGATATCATATTTATTTGTATATAAATCAAATTAATTAAAAAAAATATTATAACAGCTTATATAATATATATTGTTAAAATCAAGTACCTCTGGACCAAAAATTATAGATGTTAGTGATACGTAACTTTATTTCTTTATACTCGTGGCAATACAGAATGCACTTATTTTGGTACTCATAGTTCGGGATGTTTAGTCCATGAATTTAGAGGAGTGCATGTCTATCTACTTGTGTTGTCTTATATCTATTAAAGACCAGTTTTATTATTTTCCTATCGTTAGTCTTATCCCTGCAGATACAGTATTACTCGTTAAGATCTGTACGTCATTCTTTTGCGGCTCATCTAACCAATTCGATAAACCCAAACATGCATCAGCAAATTAACGGATGAAAACTTTTTATCACTCATACATGTTTTACCTAACATATGTATATGTTTGTGTATTACTGGATGAGATCGACGTTAGAGTGAAAATTACTTATAATATATACGATGATAAAAAAAAAAACACGCGATAAACACAAATTTTCAGATATAAAACGAACAAAACAAATAGCAAAGTGGAAAGTGTTTCAGGCTCATAAATTTGAATCCTGAAAAAGGGCTCGAATTCCACCGCCTCCGCAGCACAGCATTCATTCCTCTGAGCAACTGAACCAAAACTTGAATGTCATGAAAACCCTTTTCTATCTTTTCAGTTCCTGCTATCATACTTCATCAATCAATCAATAAAAATATATATAACCGGGAATGGGCATTCGGCCATTATTCCTTCTCGCCACTGCGGATTTTATGGGGTCGAGTCTCTTAAGCAAGATGACGAATTAAAGGCTAGCTGTTCTGTTTGAACAAGACTCAGTTAGTTCGTCTGTTGTGTTCTTCGATCTCTCTATATATACTTCGGTTTTTCTTGGAAATTTCTGCAGTTTCTTGGATCATAATATATGTACAATATCGATCTGTGGGTCAAAACAATGAAGGGATTTGGAATCTTGTTTTGGTTCTTGATGGTGATTGGGGCAGCCGCTTCTTGCGTTTATCTTGGATTTGGAAGCACCTCCTCGGCTACTAGTACTCATGGTAAAAGTAATTTCTTCATTATCAATAATATTCAATTTTACGGCGAAATATTTGACCGAACTCCCATTGATTCTACATTGACAGTTGAGTCGAAATTATTTTGTAATTCGAGTCATGTTTTATTTTATTCTTCATTTTGCATGCGATCTATTGTAAAAAAAAATTTAAATTTATGGTTAATATAAACGAATATTAAGAATATAATTTTATTTTTATTATGTTAATTTTAAAATAATTTTATTTATAGGAGAAAAAAGAGCCACTATACTCTGAAAAAACTTCAGAAGAGGGCTTGTCGTCGTCCCATACAAAATTTTAAAAATTCAATTATTTTTATATAATCGATATTTTTTTATATGAAATTATATATTTAAAATTTATTATCAAAACCCATATTTTTAGCTAAAAACAATTGTGATTAATTAATGCAGGTCCGACCTCCATAACCAAAAAGCTCGTAGTGAAGAATGCGATGGCCTCGAGTATAAAAAGCAGAAAACTTAAGGTACAATCACTCGTACTTATTTAGTATTAATTATAATTATTACTAAGAGAGGAGGAATTAATATTCAAAAGGAAAAAATGAGAGGAGGAAATTATATATATATATATATATATATATATATATATATATATATATATATATATATATATATCCAAATTAACCTTAAATATTCCTCCAAAAAACCACAAGTCACCAAACAGCAAAACACTACTAGTCACTCCTTCTGTGATAGGCTCGATCGAAAAAATATTGATATAAGTGTAGAAGGCTCGATCGAAAAGGTGTTGATAAGAGAATAAGTGAACTTGTGGCTATTTGTCATTCTCTTTTACTTCATCAACTCGGAAGGACGGATATATAAAATTGATTATTTGGCAGATAATTTTCTACCATTACTTCAAGATTTTAAATTATCTTCCTTGTGGATTTTATTTAAAATGAGCTATATATTAAACAAAATTTTTCATTACAGGAAGAAATGGCTCCATCTACTGGGCGAGTTAACTTGAATGACTATGGACTTATCGATCCCGTTCCGAGTTCAATCGCCTCCATAAGGCCGGGACCGATACAGCACGGCACGCCTTTGATGCCATATATCCCGAGATCTACTCCGCCTCCTCCGACCGATCGAGATTAAATTGTATCGTGTCGTGGTTTCTTGGAGACTTGGTTAAGTTAAATTATGATGAATGTGTTATTATACGTTTTATATGTGTAACTATTGTAATGCTTAGGGAGTGTTTGGTTTGAGTGATTAGGCGGGATTATTTTTTTTTATCCTGTCTAGTCAGCTGTTTGGTACGCATGATTATTTAACCAAGTCAATCCCTCCTATGAATGATTAGGTTATATTAGGTAGGTTAAAATAATACCTCCTCACCTCCTAGGATTATTTATCCAACTCTTAATACCTCATATTTTTTCAATTTTACCCTTCTCTTATATTCAAACTCACCACCACTTCCCGCCACCGACCGCCGCCGTCGCCGCCGCCACGACCGCCGCCGGCCGACGGACCGCCGACCGAGCGCCCGCGCCGACCATTTCCGACGCCGGCCGATTTTTCCGGCCGCCGCCCCCGTCAGCCGTTTCCGGTCGGCCGGCCGCCGCAAAGGGGAAGGGCAATTTTGTCTTTTCATCAAAAAATTCAAAATTATCCTACACTTAAAAATCTTACCAAACATAATATTATTTTACACCATATATTACAATTCTACCACAATCATTTTCTTTATCATTTACATATTAATCATTAGTTTATCCTATCCTTCCAACCAAACGTAGCCTTACAATATTATCATGGATCGAACTTGCTCGTGCTTTTGATATATCATGATGTTAGAAAAAATGATCAGTTGGAGTGGACATTCGGGTCCAGTATTTTGGTTTGCGGGTCAACCCGCTCGGATTGTGTTTAATTATTTATCACGTTATAAATCGGGTTTGGGCTTTGTCCAAACACGATACATTTCATTTGCGTTAGGTTTTATGTGGCTAAATCCCACTTGAAAAATTCAAAATATTTGAACATGTATTTAATGATTGGCAAAAACTTGTGTGAGGCGGTCTCACGGATCGTATTTTATGAGACGAGTCTCTATTTGGGTAATCTATGAAAAAGTATTACATTTTATGCTAAGGGTATTACATTTTATTGTGAATATGGGTAGGGTTGACCCGTCTCACAGATTAAGATCCGTGAGACGGTCTCACATAAGACCCATTCTTAATGATTTTACGCAGGGGCGGAGCCAGGATTCAAAATTACCTGGGGCTGATTCCGTCTCATGATGTATTTAATAAAATAAATAATTAACTAAAAATTCAAAATAAAAATATGTAAACATTGAATTCATGAAAACATAGAACAAGAGTATTTAATATTTAATACCTTCAAAAACATGGAGCTAAAACACTACTGAAGTTGTGCTCTTCGATTCTTCTTAGAATAAAACTCATTAATTAATAAATCATTATCAATATTTTCAACCAAATCTCATTCGATGTAGATTAACATAGAATCTCCGAAAAACTCTGCTTTCATCTTGTTACGAAGAGCTGTTTTAACAAGTTTCATTGCTGAAAATGCTCGTTCCGTTGTTGATGTAGAAACGGGGAGAGTTAAAACAAGACGAATCAACCTGTCAGTTAAATAAATATATCAGATTTGATAAATAAGTAAACGAAGTAGATAAAAATATATAAAATCACCTGTCATTCAAATCGTAGGTTCCTGACTTATTTGTCTCAAATAATCTTCGACATAATTCAGAAATAGTTGATAAATTCTTAAATCTTTCATGGCCAACAACATCAAGTTTATAGTGATCCAATTGCATTCTCAAGTGATGCAAATCTTGTGAATCAAAATCAAGATAATAGAATTTCTCAGCAAGTCGATAGATATGATCAACATTAAAAAGCTTAAAAAGCACAACTAAGTTTAAGAAGTTCAACTGCCTCATCCTTGAATCTATTATTAAGCTCTTCAACTTGAAAATCTATTGCAGCTGTAAATACATCAAATCGATAGTGGTGCTCAACTGTGATTGAATCAATATGTTGACAAGAACGGCATGTACCAGATTTATAACGAGCTTCCATGTGAGGCATCTCAATGTCATACTTGACACAAACTTCTTTCACATGACTAAGTAGGAGATCAAATCCTTCTTCTCTCAAAGTACGAAGCAAAGTTTTAGTCGTTGAAACATAATCCATTGCACTTAAAATATCTAGAGATTTCTCTTGCAATGCTCGACAAAGCAGATTTGTCATCCCCATTATCTTATGCATCGAGTGTAATATGAATATGAAATCAAAAGACTTCATCGCAATCAATGCACCACTAGCTTCACTACGATGGAATTAGAAGCTCCATCATTCACCATATTTTCTAACACGGTAGTCACAGAGCTATACATATAAATCATGCTACAAAGTGAGTCGAAATTAAAACTCCAACGAGTCTTTCCTGGGCGTAATAAATTTCCAATTTGTTTACATCCTCTACCTGTATCACGTTCACCAGTAGCTACCATATGTGCAACTTCAATTCTTTGAGCAGAATGTAATTCACCGTGCCGTTTAGAAGATGCATTGATGAGATTACAAATGGAATTCAATTTTGAAAAGAATAACCAAATGGATATCTCTTTTTCAGCAGCTGCAGTTAATGCTAGTTGAAGTCGATGAGCAAAACAATGTACATAATATGCACACGAGCAATCTTTCAAGAAAAGAGCCTGCAATCCATTCCAAGAACCGCGCATATTGCTAGCACCATCATATCCCTGTCCACGCATGTTGTGGATATACAAGTAATAACGACCAAGTGCATCAGATATTTCTTTCTTAAGTATTGCAGCAGTTGTATCTGTAACATGAACAATGGCAAAAAACCGCTCACGTAAAAAGCCTTCAGTATCCACAAATCTTAATACAATAGCCATATGCTCCTTGTTAGATGCATCTCTCGCTTCATCAACTAAAATGCAGAATTTTGCATCCCCAATTTCTTTACGGATCTTGGCTCTCACTTGGTTGGAAATGATATTCAAGACATCTTTCTGTATATCTGATGAAGTATACTTTTCATTCTTAGGAGCTTTCTCTAAGACGATGTCCCCAATACTCTTATTCATTTTTCCTATAAAATTTATCAACTCGATAAAATTTCCACGATTATTAGAAGATGGAGATTCATCATGCCCTCTAAATGCGCATGCTTGCAAAGTGAGACATCGAATGCTTTCAATAGTTGTTGTAAGCCGCAATCTGTTCTTCTGTTTTTCTTCTGAAGATTTTGCATTTATCACTTTGTCAATATGACGAGGTATATTCATCAAATTATCAAGATATTCCACAGCATTGTTATGTGGTGAAAAACTGCATCCTATATGCATAAAAAATGCACATCTATCGCCATCATTAACTCGCTTCCAATATTTGAATCCATCCATTGTAAATGCAGTATTACGAGGATGTTTATGTTCAAACAAGAAGTACGGAAAACAAAATGCAGCATCATTCGAAGAAGAGTACTCTAACCAAGTAAATTTTTTAAACCAGTGACTTTGGAATTGTCGATCTTGACTTCCAAATTTGGTTGGTGGATACTCTTTCTTAATTGTTTGATATGGCCCCATCTTGATATAAGCTCGTCTAATTTCATCCATTTGATTAACAGGATATTTTCATATTGGAGTACGTAATGACGGATCAGGTTCAAGAGAACTCACGTCAACATCAATTCTATATATATATATATATATATATATATATATATATATATATATATATATATATATATATATATATTTATATGGATTAATGCATAATATTTAAAAGATGCATTGTTGACAATTAATTCATTAACTGGGGCATATACAATTATGACTCTTAAACAAAATCTCATCAAACACTATAAACAAAAGATAGTTTCCATTGAGTATTGAGAAACACAAACATCAGATATAATTAGCAGTATCATGAGTTGAGTGGCAGAAATATTATATTTTCTATTTAAATTAGCATATTTATTATATAATGTAAAAGCTTAATCATTGATAAATACTTTTCTTATGTTGGTTGGCCCTTGAGAATCGAGAGTGGAACTGGAGAATGGATTATCAGACCACTGGAGCCTGGAGGCGTGAATTGTGAATGGGAGAATGGGATTTCGGAATTGAGGAGTTAGGACTGGAGGCGTGAATTGTGAATCGGAGAACTGAGAATGGGATTTGGGAATTGAGGGGTTAGGACGTTAGGTTAGAATATTTTTTTTTATTTTGTATATTATTATTATTATTATTATTATTATTATTATTATTATTATTCCAACCATTTATCATGTTCGTTCTCTTTCTTTTTGATAACTATGTAGCCAAAATTTTGATAACTATGTAGCCAAAAATGAAAAATAGAGAAAATGTAACGGAGCTAATCAACAAAATTTTAAAATAAAACATATTTATTTTATTTTTTTTTTTAAATTAGGTGGGGCTGGACCCACATATACCTCCGCCCCTGATTTTACGGTTTAGTTATTAAGCATTGAATCTAAATATATATAAATGAAGAATTTATTATTATATATTGTTGGGCTATATTTTACTTAAGCTGAAAGTTAGACAGACCCAAAACTTAATCAAAGTCAAGAAGAGAAATAGAATAAGCGGATCAGACAAGAAAGTCCATTAATTCAAAATTGGTTCAAATAGTTCAAATGACGTGTAAATAAGAGGAGACTGTGTGAAAGAAACATGGGTAGACTATGAGTCATGGAAAGAGTGAACAAAATCGTATAGTACAAACAAGAAAATGAGTGCATCGGGTCAAAACAAGGTGCACACACATTTTCTTGCACAATTTTAGCAAACTCCCCGCCGAATTTTCCTTGCATTAGTTAAGTATTTTTTTAGTTTTCATTCCAAATTCCAGTAGTATGAGTCATTTTCTTTAATATTTCAGCAACGTTCTTTTGTTATATGTTAATATTTTGTAAATTCATATAATGTATTAAAAATATAAATCATGTTAGGACTTTATCTATCAATTTCTAATAGTTTTCTTTAGTTTTCTTTGTTTACAGCGTCATATTTGTTTATGAGATCATAACGGACAGTCAAATTTAGTATCTACAAACGTTGTGTTCCTAAATATTATATTTTTATCAGTTTTTATACAAATCGGTGCATCTTTACACCTAACACGTCCGCAAATCAAAATAAAAATATTGTGCAAACATATATCTTAACAGATTGTTAACCAAAATCATTTCTGCAACTATATAAAAAGTTTTGGATGGGTAAATATTTTTTTCGGGGCGTATTACTTGTACTCGTTATCTTTTCTTGGTTGTGGACATACGAGTCCACGGTAACATTCATATTGAATCTTATAAAAAAAAATTATGCGTATTAGCTACACATATTTTTGTATATCAAATAATATTATATGCACTTTTTTTATTAAAGAGCTTATAATAAACGTTTTTTTAATAAATTTGGCGAAACATTATCAAATTTACAATTAAATCTTGAGTGAGTCTCATGTGAGACCGTCTCACGGATTATAATCTGTGAGACGGGTCAACCCTACCCATATTCACAATAAAAAGTAATACTCTTAGCATAAAAAGTAATACTTTTTCATGGGTGACCCAAATAAGAGATCCGTCTCACAAATACGACCCGTGAGACCGTCTCACACAAGTTTTTGCCTTAAATCTTTTTTCCTTATATATATATATAAGCATTTCCTATGTTTTCTATGTTTTCTCCGAACTTTCAACTTCCGACCAGCATTTTATCTCAATGCAATTGCATCTCATTCGCACACACGCAACGCGTGTGCGACGGCTGGAACATATACAGAACCATAATCGGGAAGAAATCGAAGGAAGTAGGGGACCAATGTTCCAACTTAAATTTCCATAACCCTCTGTTTTACTTTTGATGGTGGGAAAGTGGGCACTCTACTCGAAATTGAATGACTCTTTGCTATCAATTGCTATTAAGTGTCTTGCAGCTACTTTTTACCTTTTTCTCTGTAGTTGAAGTAATGGGCCTATTCCACTTCGACAATAAACTTTTGCTAACCATGAGAATTTAAGGGTGTTAATTCGGGTAAGTTGGGTCGGATTGAGCAATAGTATTATTTAAAAATTGCTCAACTCGAACACAACCCGAACTCGAGTCAACCGGAAAACTCTCAATCTGATTCTGAACCTGAATCAACCCGGTCAACCCGATTTTAAATTTTTTATAATTTTTTTAAAAGAAAATTAAAAAATATACTTATATTTTAATCTAAACACATAATAATAAAATCTATCATATATATGATTTAAATTTGAAAATCTAATTGTAGAAAAATAAATTATATTTACTAAATCAAATAAAAAAAAATGATCGAAATAAATATTAAATTATGAAAATTTATAATATAAATATACAATAAATATTTTTTTAGACATACAATATATAAATATAGAGAATATTTATTAATTATATTTTTTTTAAAAAAATTAAAATTTTCGGGCAGCTATCGGGTCCAACCCAAACATCATCTATCGGGTTGACCCGAACCCAATCCAACCCAGCCCAATCATATTATTTTCGGGTCAGCTATCGAGTCCAATCCGATCTGACCCAAACCCGAAAACCTGATTTTTTTTTTGTGTTGAACCGTGTCGGATTGATAGGCCGTGTCTGATTTTGACACCCCTATAAGAAATTATGTTTATGCCCCCATATTTAAGTAAAAGACTCGATAGCTATATATTAGGCAAGTACTCCTGGTTTGGTGATACATCGGCGTTGATGTTTCATGATGAGAAATACACTCTACATTCAAGTTTTTTTAATCGTGAGATTTCTTGTTGTCAAATTTTGGGTGTTGGTCTCATTTTCTGGTTTGGCATTTGGTCCATAAAGTACTGAAAATGGTGCCGAACACGTCCGTGTTTTTCGATGTCACGCCGAATTTTTTTTGGAGTCGTGTATTAACTTTGACATAAAAAGAACCGAGAACCAAAACATAATCTAACTTATAGGACCAAAATATAAATAGGCAAATCTAGAGGACTATTTTGACTATTATCCCAAAAATTTATCCGACTTTCAAAAACCAACCACAAATTTGACTATTATCCCAAAAATTTATCCAAAACAAACCACAAATTAGGGAGTGTGACTTAATTGGATGTTTAGTAGAGTCTGCAAATATTTTAAAAAAAAATTATGAACTTTTCATTTACGAAATTACTTACAAACAAATACTATCTTAGTGATTTCAACTTATGAATGGAGGAAGCTGGCGGGGCCCAAACTAACCTTGGGATGAAAGAATTAAAGAAAAGCATAAAAACAATAGTGATGGTAGAGCATAGAGCAGCACTATTAATTAAAGGGTTGGCATGTGATTTATTTCTCTTTTATGCTGGAAAGTGGAGGTTCCATTTCTTGCATTTTGTCAATGGAATAATATGGGGAAAATCCTATTTTACGAGTTTTTTCGGGGTCAGATTCGACTAAGATTAAAAACTCTAACAACTAGGATTAAAGGAGGATGAGTTTATGTTACATCAGGAGTAGATATCTCGGTTTTTGTTTTGTATTTACGAGTTTTTTTGGGTCAGATTCGACTAAGATTACAAACTCTAACAACTATGATTAAAGGATGGTGAGTTTATGTTACATCAGGAGTAGATCTCTCGGTTTTTGTTTTGCATAAGATGATTGGTCGATCATCTCACTTGAAAACAAAAAATGTAGAGTTCATCGATATTTTTTTTATTTTACAATGAAATGATTGACCGACTATATTATACAAACACACCGAAAACTCCCGATGTAACACTGACGCACCTGTTAAAAGGTGTGCCCATACACATCCTATCTTTCCTTTGGCTGCTGTGGTCTTGATATAAATATTTTTAGGTAGTTAGATTAGACAGATGATAACTTGAAGTGTAATATGCTTTGCATTTAGACAAAATCATGGCAACTTAAGTTGTTTCATCATAATAACACTTCCTTTCCCTTAGTTGTCTTTTCAAATGTTTAATGACTTTTGATAACTAAAACCTTTTGTTCTAGACTTTTATGTATATAATAAATATAATATATTGATGAGTATGTTTCTTTTGATACGATCTCACGGATTTTTATTCATGAGATAAGTCAGTCTTATTCATATTTACAATAAAAAGTAATATTTTTAACATAAAATATAATATTTTTTCATGAATGAATCAAATAAATATATGTCTCACAAAATTGAGCTTTAAGATCGTTGACCGACGAATTCGGTTGGGATTAATTCTAGCAAGCGGACTAGGTCAAATTATAGTAAATGGACATATCGATCCCACAGAGACTATTATTTAATTACTAAGATTCAATTATTTTATTTAATCTAGGCAAATAATAGTGAATGATTTGATTATTATTGCAACTACGTAAATTTTAAACTAATTTATGCTAATTAAATGACGGAATCAAATATCAGAGAAGCTTGGGACTTGGGGGTTATTTCAAATTTAAATAGAATGACCGGGACACACGACGGTAACAGACTTTTGATTAATATCATGCAAGGGAATTATTTAACTATAGATCATTTGATGTTACGATGCGATTCTCTATATTAATTATAAATCTAGTTCTAGAATTTATAATCCTATTTTCATTTAACAGTCCAACTATTTCTAATTGAATTTAATTAACCAAAAACGCATTCATCAACGAAAGAATCACAGCTGTCGCCCAAAATCGCACACTGAAACCGAATACTATTTCTAGTCGGTTTAACCGCATGTTGATTAATATTTTTGAAGCTAAATTTAATCAATTCTCTTTCGAGTCAAGATTAAACAACAAACATGCAAATAATTGGCCAAATTAAAAGCACGAAATTTATGCAAACATTAATCAATAACATAAAACAATTTTATAAATCAAACACTTCAATGAATAACAAAAATCAATCGTTTGTTCATATCGTGGTCCCGATCACAAAGGAAAACTACTCCATAAATTCAAAACTAAAATCAAATTTAATAATTGAATTCATGAATAAAACTAGGAAATTAAAAGAGACGAGAAAATCTCAGCGATGGCGCGCAGATCTGCGTGTGAAGCGCGTTGTTTCCTCCCTCGATTTTCTCTCCGAGCCGTTGCCTTCTTCAACAAATCTGAAATCTCCTCTCTTTTCTTAGAAGTCGGCTGCCCTCTCAGTTTTCTGAACAACCCTATTCTATCTTCGAATTTCTCTTTTATTTTTCCTTCAGATTACGCGCAAATCTTTTCCAAAATCTCGATCTGATATTACGCACACGGACCCCGTGCTTGCATCCGGGCAAGGGTCCGTGTAGACTCTGCCTCAAAATTCTTCCGGAATGGTGGACACGGACCCCGTGTCTGGGTCCGTCCTGGGGTCCGTGTACATACTGTATTTTTCTTCTTCCGGATGCAAGCGACACGGACCCCGGATACAGGTCCGGCAAGGGGTCCGTGTAGACTCTGTGATTGTCTTCCTTTGGCTTCAGATGCACGGACCCTTACACGGGGTTCGTGTATGGGTCCGGATTTCCACTTTTGCTATTTTTCCGGCATTTTTGACGTGGCATTGCGGAGTTTGACTTTTCTTTCATTTCTTTGGCTTTCATCCTCTTTTGGTCAAACCTACAATTTGCCATAATGGTACGAATTAAGCGCAAAACTCGGAATAGAACATGCCAGATAAGCACGAAAACGACAAAATAAAGACCCTAAAACACTATATAATTCGTGCTTATCAACTCCCCCACACTTAACCTTTGTTCGTCCTCGAACAAATCAGACAAAAATAAGGATGAGAAATATTTCAGATTCAGAACTCAAGTGACATAATCAAACCTTCTCAATTTGTCAAACTCTTTCACCCCCGGTCAAAAGATCACGCTTCGCATATCACAAGATTCGTTTTCGTCACAATTCAAAATTCAAACATTTACCCAGTAAAGATCAACAGAACAAAATGTGTGTAGTGTGTAGGTCAGACTCGTACTCATCTCCAGCTACTTGGTTTCATGATCACTTATTTTCATTTGTTATCGAAACGCCCCATATGCTTGACTTTCATACCCCTCTCTACTAAATATTGAACGACAGTGACTTGGTTAATAGGTCTTTTTAAGCTTATAACGTAAGGCCAAGGCTCACGGCTACAATAAAAGATAGGGAATCAAAAGTGAGATACAATAAATATTATTCCTGTAGCACATTCATTCAACTTTCGACTCGTCAACAGTTATTGTCTTTTCATCAATTCCAGAGCTCTAGCGTCTCCTTTTCTTTCTCATTGTCCACCAACTTTTACCCACAAAATTTTGTTTCGGGTGCTTTCAACACTATACATTTTCCTCCTTTTTCTTTTTCTTTCCACTTTTTTTTTTTTCTTCATGAATAAAAATTCATCGACTCCTTCACACATATCTCTTCAATCTATTGGAGTATTTCAAACATTTCAATGTGCACAGGAGTTTTATTTCTCTCACATGTAGGTGGGAAAAAGTGTATAGGCTATGATTCAGGTAGTTGATGTGGGACATTGAATAACTGACGAATGGGGGCTAACTGTGTGTCATTGACACACACCATTCGATTTTTTTCAGGCTCAAAAGGGGTCGCTAGGGGCAATGAATGATGTGTCGGTCAGGCTTGAAAGGCTCAAACGGTCTCTCCTTGAAACTACGACTCCTCTCACTCAATACTAGGCATGAAGCAATTTTCCGGGTGATCCCAAAATCTAACAAATTAATCCGATTATCAAGTGAAACACGAGTTCTTAGTCTACAAATAGTTCCATCCTACGTGAAAAGTGCTGTTAAGTGTTGTGCAACGATGTGTAACAAAACTGACTCACCCCCACACTTTGACAACGACACTGCCCTCAGTGTAAAGCAACATAAAAAGAACGATAAAGATAGTTATATCAAATGAAAGAAAACACTTCCCTGGACAAATGTCGAGTTGGTGGTGAGAATGTGAGACAAATCAGCGACTCCTGAAAAAAAAAACGACATCGAGTACACCAGGAAACGTAAAAAGGAAAAGACAATAACACACAAGCGCTCCAATAAAGTCCAAAAGATAATAAACATAAATAGCATGTCCCAAAACATCAATAACAGCGAACGAAATGTCTAAGTGAAACAAAACGAATACAATCCTCCACATAGTCCAAAATAAAGCTATGCCTCATCGTCTGACCCCAGCTCTAAGTCATCTAAGGCATCCAGTGTAGATCTGTCCCAAGGTGGTGCAGAGGCGTCGGGGGACTGTTGCTCGAGTCGAGCCAAGCGGGTGCGAATGTCGTCCATACAATCAAAAATGGCCGAGAAGACCTGACGGGTACCTCTCGGCGCGCTCTGTCGTGGTGGCACATGATGCTGAGGGCCGGCTCCGGCATCTTATGCTGCTTCTTCCTCCCCACGGGCATTCCAGCGCGGTCATCGATGGCAGGGGGAGGCACCGGTGGGTCACGGGGATGATGGTCGATATGTCGACTCTCAGGATTTCGATACCACGCACCCTGCCTGAAAATGAAATACATCCCCTGCATAGCCTGAGGGGTGAGCATCTGTGTAGAAGTGGGGGTGAGGGACGTCTCGCTGGTGAGATCGACGCCGTGGGCTGCTAAAATCCTGGAGATGATGATCGGAAAAGGTGCATATGGGCGCTTGTTCTTGGTGGGGTTAATATGTGCGACAGAGCGCATATGTGCGAGTATGATCGAAGCCACCGGAATCCCAGGAATAGCCCCCAACCCATTCAACATTTTGTCGATAATGTATAAATCTATAATTCTGACCTCGTTGTTCCCTGGTTTCCTTGGTACAATGTTGGCTCCCGTGAAATAACAGATTAAGCTATCAAGCAACGGGAGGGAAGTGGGCAGGACGCTCCAGCGAGACCCGGTCGGAGAAGTAGAGTAGTCGAGACGTTGTCTGGCCTCGGGGATCCGAAAGGAGACGTCAGAGAAGAACAAGTCTAGCTGATTATGACTCACCGGGGGGCCCTCATTCGGTACATTCAACAGAGCGGCCAGATAGGCAGTATCAAACTCAATAGGCACCCCCTTTACGAAAGTGCGGATGCGCTGCAGCCCAGTAGTACTCTTGTCGTCAAAGTTGGCATAAAATTGCCATACCAACTCGGGGAAGTAGGGACCGGTGATGTCCAACAGTGATCCCCACCCAAATTTATCGAATTCAGCTCTCAGTGGTACCTCGTTATCAATCCGGGGGTGGATAGACTTTTCAACAATCATAGCGTTCTCGTGCATGGCCGAGTACCATTCAGAGTTCTCGAGGGATGTGAATCTGGAGGCATCAAACTCTACTCTGGCGCGGCGAGATGATGAGGAAGCCTCGCCTCGTGCACGCTTACTAGTAATACGACGGGGCGGCATTTCTAGAACAAGAGACTGTATCCGAATACCCCACAAAATGAAGTGCAACAATCGCCAGACGACACAACCCAATCACTGATCACCACTCACCAAATGAAACGAACAAAGCACAATATCCCAGCAATTCAATATCGATAATCCAATCAACCAATCCGAAATACCCCAACAAACAGAGCACACCAATATGAATCGATCCAACGAATCTGAATTCAATGAAATAGAGCAACACCCAAGCAACCAAAGAATACACAAATCCACACCAATTCAAGAATTAGAAAATAACGCCCCAATCGACGGTCAATAGCCTCCAATAAACAATCAATCCCAAAACTAAACCACAATGAAGATATAACAGGCCGCCAACAAGCTTAATCCGGTACTCTAATAACCGATGAATGAGACCCACACAATAAGCGAATCGATGGCACGAAATCCCAATGTGGACAACCACTAATGGCGAAAAGGTTTAGCCACTCTTACCAGAAACTTGAAGACGATGGTGACGAAAACTCGGCGAAGGGCTGTGCTCCGGCGGTGGTCGGCGACGGCGTCGGGAGGAGGTGGCCCCGGTGTGTGTGTTGTAGGAAAGTGAAAGTGGAGTGGTGAGGTGCTCAAAAGGATGATAGAGTAGGTGATAATGTGGGAGAGGACGACGGAGGGGTGTGGCGGTGGTGCGGCAGTGGTGCGGCGGTGGTGCGGCGGGAGCGATTGAAAGTTCGATTTTTGGGGATTTAGGGATTTGGGTAGCAGAAATCGCGATTTTATTCTGATATGATGCGGAAATAAGAGACACGGACCCCGTGCTGGGGTCCGTGTAGAGGACCGTGTACACACTGGGTTCGGCTGTTTTGGAAGTGACATACACGGACCCCGTGTATGGGTCCGGGTCAGGGTCCGTGCACCTACTGGATTTGCGAGAGTCTGAGAATAGAAGGAAACGGACCCCGTGCATGGGTCCGTGATAGCATCCGTGTAGGTTCTGGAACTCGACTATTTTGAAAGTAAAGAACACGGACCCCGTGCTGGGATCCGTCCCATGGTCCGTGTATCCACGGTATCAGAATGTATGAAATAAACCCAAATGTGTTGTGTGCATGTACAATTCTATAAATCTAAAGATCAAATTTGACACTCAATAAAGCACACTAGATGCAAGAATTGTACAGAAACTCCCCTGGTCAAAATGGAGGTTTTGAAGATAGATCGCCTTGATAAATTCTCCCACACTGTAGAAATCCCACCGTCAGTAGATAAATTACCTGCACTACCATTCACTGAGATTAACTTACGAATAATGCGAGAAAAACAAAAAGAAAGTAAACTATAACAAATAAAAGAAACCAAAGCAAGAACGAAAAAAATAAAATTAAACACTGGGTTGCCTCCCAGTAAGCGCTAAATTTAGAGTCGATAGCCTGACTGTACTCCCTTGATTTAGTTGGGATCCTGCAGATCCTACTGTGGTCGGCTCATCGGGTATGGCACCACCATGATAGACTTTCAGCCTATGTCCATTCACTTTGAAAAATCCAGTTGCCTCACTAGTGATCTCCACTGTCCCATATGGAAAAACTTGCGTGATGGTGTAAGGACCGGACCACCGAGAACGCAACTTACCTGGCATCAATTTCAGTCGAGAATTATATAATAATACCTGTTGACCCACCACAAATTCTCGACCGACAATGTTCTGGTCATGCCAGCGTTTGGTTTTCTCCTTGTAAAGCTTGGCATTCTCGTACGCCTCCAACCTAAACTCATGCAATTCGTTTAGCTGCAGCACTCTATCATCACCTGTGGCTTTAACATCAAAATTCAGAAATTTAGTTGCCCAATAAGCCTTATGTTCAAGTTCTACAGGTAGGTGACATGACTTTCCATACAGCAATTTAAAAGGGGACATGCCGATGGGGGTTTTAAAAGCAGTGCGGTATGCCCACAGTGCATCGTCAAGTTTGCTAGACCATTCTTTCCTTGAAGTACCGACAGTCTTCTCAAGAATGCGCTTAATCTCTCGATTTGATACCTCGACTTGGCCACTAGTCTGGGGATGGTAAGGTGTAGCCACCTTATGTCGGACCCCATACTTTGCCAACAGACTGTCGAATTGACGATTGCAGAAATGAGTACCCCCATCGCTAATAATGGCTCTAGGTGTTCCGAAACGTGAAAAAATATTTTTCTTTAAAAATTGAACAACCACCTTAGAGTCATTAGTTTTGCATGCTAGTGCTTCCACCCACTTAGATACATAGTCTACAGCCACCAATATATACTTGTTCCCAAAAGAAACCGGGAACGGACCCATGAAATCTATACCCCAAACATCAAATATCTCACATACCAGAATATTATTAAGAGGCATTTCATGTCTTCTAGAGATATTACCTGTGCGCTGACAATTTGAACATTTTGTAACATACTCATGCGCATCCTTAAACAAAGTAGGCCAATAAAAACAAGACTGGAGGACTTTGGACGCAGTTCTAGTTGCCCCAAAGTGGCCTCCAGCCGGACCAGCATGACAATGAAACAAAATTTCGCTTACCTCTTCTTGGGGAACACATCTACGGATTATACCGTCTGCACATATTCTAAACAAATAAGGATCCTCTCACAAATAATACTTCAAATCTGAGAAAAATTTCTTCTTTTGCTGGTATGTAAAATGGGGAGGAATGAACTTACTTGATAGATAATTAACGAAATCGGCATACCATGGTAGACTGTTGATCGCAAACAGTTGCTCATCTGGGAAATCATCGCGAATAATTTCATTACATGTACTTGGATTCTCCAGTCGCGAGAGATGGTCTGCAACTTGGTTCTCTGTTCCCTTCCTATCGATGATCTTCAAGTCAAATTCCTGCAACAGAAGAACCCAACGAATTAGTCTTGGCTTTGCGTCCTTTTTAGCCATCAAATATTTTAAGGCTGAATGATCAGTATGCACGACAACTTTGCTCCCTATCAGATACGATCTAAACTTATCAAGAGCAAAAACCACGGCAAGAAGCTCCTTTTCTGTAGTGGCATAATTCAGTTGGGCCGCGGAAAGTGTCATACTAGCATAGTAGATGACATGAATACATTTATCCCTCTTTTGGCCCAACACTGCCCCTAGAGCGGTGTCGCTTGCGTCACACATCACCTCAAATGGCGACCCCCAATCAGGTGCTATCATCACTGGTGCGGTGATCAATTTCTCCTTCAGGACCTGAAATGCCTGCACACACTCATCAGAAAAATCAAATGGCACATCTTTTATTAGCAAATTGGTCAGTGGCTTAGAAATGCAGGAAAAATCTTTGATAAAACGTCTATAAAACCCTGCATGTCCTAAAAAACTACGCACTCCTCTGATATTTGTTGGGGCAGGGAGTTTCTCTATCACTTCAATCTTAGCCTTATCGACCTCAATCCCATTTTCAGAAATTTTGTGCCCCAACACTATCCCCTCTCTCACCATAAAGTGGCATTTTTCCCAGTTCAGCACCAAATTTGACTCCTCACATCTCTCCAAAACTTTAGACAAATTAATCAAACAAGTATCGAATGAAGAGCCAAATACAGAAAAATCGTCCATAAATATTTCAATGAAATCCTCAATCATATCATGGAAAATTGCCATCATGCACCGTTGGAAAGTTGCTGGTGTATTACATAGACCGAATGGCATTCGTTTATATGCAAATGTCCCATAGGGACAAGTAAAAGTGGTTTTCTCCTGATCTTCAGGGTCAATAGGAATTTGCATATAACCTGAATAACCATCCAGGAAACAGTAAAAAGGATGCCCAGCTAACCTTTCCAACATTTGGTCAATAAAAGGGAGGGGGAAGTGGTCTTTACGGGTGGCGTCATTAAGTTTCCTATAATCAATGCAAACACGCCACCCTGTAACAGTTCTAGTAGGGATTAATTCATTATTCTCATTCTTGACAACAGTGATCCCACCCTTTTTCAGAACTACTTGCACTGGACTAACCCACCTACTATCAGAAATCGGGTAAATAATACCTGCGTCCAGTAGTTTAATCACCTCTTTCTTTACCACCTCTTGCATAGCTGGGTTCAGTCGTCTTTGAGGTTGGGTAGAAGTCTTGTGGTCAGCCTCCATCAGAATTTTGTGCATGCACATGGATGAACTGATCCCCTTGATGTCTGCAATGCTCCAACCAATTGCTTTGATATTATCCCTCAGAACTCGCAGCAGCTTTTCTTCCTCCAAACCTGTCAAAATAGATGAGACAATTACTGGCAGTTTATCATTGTCAAGCAAAAATAGATATTTCAAATGAGAAGGGAGAGGTTTCATCTCTAAGATTGGGGCTTCTTCAATGGATGACCTTAAAGGTCTTGGGACATGCCCAAGTTCCCCAATCCTAGAGTTTACCGTTCTCGAGATCGGTCTGCCTGCTTCCAGATAAAGCATGTATTCCTTAACATCCCCATTCTCCAACTCTCCTGAACATGAATCAGTCAAACAAACCTCCAAAGGATCTTCACCGATCAATTCCTGCAAACTGCACTCAACAAGCTCGTCAGTAGCATCAATTCTAAAACAATCAGATTTATCATTAGGAAATTTGATGGACTGAAAAACATTAAACACGACACTCTCATCATTCAGTCTCAACACCAACTCACCCTTTTGTACATCTATCAGAGCTTTCCCAGTGGCTAAAAATGGTCTTCCTAAAATTAGAGGAATCTCACGATCCTCTTCCATGTCTAACACAACAAAATCCACTGGAAAAATAAACTTGTCAACTTTCACCAACACATCCTCTACAACTCCCCTAGGAAATTTAATTGATCTATCAGCTAACTGTAGAGAAATTGTAGTTGGTTTCACTTCACCTATTCCTAGTTTCTCAAAACATGAATAAGGCATCAAATTAATGCTTGCACCTAAATCACACAAGGCTTTAGCAAAAAATGAAGTTCCTATGGTACAAGGAATAGAGAAACTACCTGGATCCTTAAGCTTTGGAGGTAATTTATTTTGTAAAATAGCAGAACATTCCTCCGAAAGCTTAACTGTCTCAAAGTCAACCAATTTCCTCTTGTTTGATAAGATTTCTTTAAGAAATTTTGCATATGAGGGCATTTGAGCTAAAGCTTCTGCAAATGGGATATTTATGTGCAGCTTTTTGAAAATCTCAAGAAATTTTGAAAATTGAGTATCCAATTGCAGTTGCTTAGCTCTTTGGGGGAAGGGGAGCGAATTTATATCAATATGAGAGTTCGAGTTTAGGGACTTACCTTTCTCCTTCGTGTCATTGGATCCTTGCTTTGATGACTCCTTCTCCTTCACATACTTATCGACATCAACCACCTCTTGCTTTATGGGAGACGTCACCGTGACTGCATTGACACCTTTAGGATTCTTTTCCGTGTCACTAGGTAGTGAACCCGGAGCTCGTGTAGCCATCTGTGTTCGCTAACTGCCCTAGTTGAGTCTCCACTCTTTGCATCATGGCATCATGGTTTTGCCATCTCATCTCATTCCCTGCTATGTACTTTGCAAGCATGTCCTCGAGGTTTGACTTGCCATCTTGTGGCTTGAAACCGGGTGGCATAGAGGGTCCAGCACCTTGTGGAGGCTTAGGTGGTTGTTGAGGAGGCTTTTGCTGCATAGGATGTTGTGGAGGATTAAACTGTAATGGCATAACAGCATTTTCTGATTGTCTCCACCCGAAATTTGGATGATTCCTCCAGCCTGGATTATACGAGAAACTGTATGGATTGTTTTGCTGACGCCCCTGGTTTCCCAAATAATTTACTGAATCCCCTCCAAAACACTGTATCTCCTCACAAGGCATATCTGGCATGAATGGTATGTCACAAGATGGACCACCAACTATTTCAGCATTTCCTTGGATCTGATTCACTGACTTGACTGGTATTGACTTCTGCGCTTGTAACTGTGACATCTGATGTGTCAATCCATCAAGTTTTGCTGTAATCGCTGTCAAAGCATCCATCTCAAGGAATCCTACTTTCTTCTCCCTGCGGTTGTCTTGCCAACCCACATTGCTCTCGGCCATATTAGATATGATTTCGAGCGCTGCAGTTGGCGTTTTCCTGTATAGACTCCCATTTGCTGCCGCATCAAGCATAGATCTCACAGAAGGATCTACCCCATAGTAAAATGTCTCCACCTGCTGGCCTACTGAAAAACCATGTCTCGGGCACATCCTCAACATCTTTTTAAACCTTGCCCACGCTGAATTCAGGGATTCCCCATCTCTCTGTCTAAATGAAGTGATTTCATTTCGCAGTTGTGTAATCTTAGTAGGGGGAAAATACCTGTGCATGAAGAACTCAACTAGCCCATCCCAAGTAGTGATAGAACCAGCTGGAAGGTCGCGAAGCCACTCCATAGCTTCTCCTTGCAAGGAGAATGGAAATAGTCTGAGTCGAATGGCATCAGTACTCACCCCATTGCACTTGATCGTATCACAGATTGACAGAAAATTCTCCAGATGTGCATTGGGGTCTTCAGATGGTGCTCCACCGAACTTTACTTGCATTTGGATCATCTGGATGATGCCTGGCTTCAGCTCGAATGTATTTGCCTGAATCGTAGGGCGGATTATACTAGACCCATAACCTTCGAAGGCTGGTCGATGAAGCTCCATCAATGTACGGTTATCCTCTTCTCCGGCCATTTCCTCAACTTCTGGTTTACGGTCTATTTCGGATTCTGCTTCAGATTCGAATTCCAGAGTCAAGTTGTTGTTCCTTCGGGCTCTGCGGATACTGCGGAGAGTGCTTTCAATCTCAAGATCAAGTGGCACTAGATTCCTGACGTCTTGAGCACGGCTCATATAACACGAGCTAGCCCCTGAAATCAAAAATTTAAGTGCACGATTTAAGCTCCAAGAGAGAATAAGTAGAATAAATAAAGGTAATTAAAATGCTAAAGAAAGAATAAAAACAATTTTAAACTAAGAGTAAAAGCCTAGTCTCAAACAAATAATTTATCCTAATATCAAATAAATAGTCCCCGGCAACGGCGCCAAAAACTTGACCGACGAATTCGGTTGGGATTAATTCTAGCAAGCGGACTAGGTCAAATTATAGTAAATGGACAGACGTCCAAGTATCGATCCCACAGAGACTATTATTTAATTACTAAGATTCAATTATTTTATTTAATCTAGGCAAATAATAGTGAATGATTTGATTATTATTGCAACTACGTAAATTTTAAACTAATTTATGCTAATTAAATGACGGAATCAAATATCAGAGAAGCTTGGGACTTGGGGGTTATTTCAAATTTAAATAGAATGACCGGGACACACGACGGTAACAGACTTTTGATTAATATCATGCAAGGGAATTATTTAACTATAGATCATTTGATGTTACGATGCGATTCTCTATATTAATTATAAATCTAGTTCTAGAATTTATAATCCTATTTTCATTTAACAGTCCAATTATTTCTAATTGAATTTAATTAACCAAAAACGCATTCATCAACGAAAGAATCACAGCTGTCGCCCAAAATCGCACACTGAAACCGAATACTATTTCTAGTCGGTTTAACCGCATGTTGATTAATATTTTTGAAGCTAAATTTAATCAATTCTCTTTCGAGTCAAGATTAAACAACAAACATGCAAATAATTGGCCAAATTAAAAGCACGAAATTTATGCAAACATTAATCAATAACATAAAACAATTTTATAAATCAAACACTTCAATGAATAACAAAAATCAATCGTTTGTTCCTATCGTGGTCCCGATCACAAAGGAAAACTACTCCATAAATTCAAAACTAAAATCAAATTTAATAATTGAATTCATGAATAAAACTAGGAAATTAAAAGAGACGAGAAAATCTCAGCGATGGCGCGCAGATCTGCGTGTGAAGCGCGTTGTTTCCTCCCTCGATTTTCTCTCCGAGCCGTTGCCTTCTTCAACAAATCTGAAATCTCCTCTCTTTTCTTAGAAGTCGGCTGGCTGCCCTCTCAGTTTTCTGAACAACCCTATTCTATCTTCGAATTTCTCTTTTATTTTTCCTTCAGATTACGCGCAAATCTTTTCCAAAATCTCGATCTGATATTACGCACACGGACCCCGTGCTTGCATCCGGGCAAGGGTCCGTGTAGACTCTGCCTCAAAATTCTTCCGGAATGGTGGACACGGACCCCGTGTCTGGGTCCGTCCTGGGGTCCGTGTACATACTGTATTTTTCTTCTTCCGGATGCAAGCGACACGGACCCCGGATACAGGTCCGGCAAGGGGTCCGTGTAGACTCTGTGATTGTCTTCCTTTGGCTTCAGATGCACGGACCCTTACACGGGGTCCGTGTATGGGTCCGGATTTCCACTTTTGCTATTTTTCCGGCATTTTTGACGTGGCATTGCGGAGTTTGACTTTTCTTTCATTTCTTTGGCTTTCATCCTCTTTTGGTCAAACCTACAATTTGCCATAATGGTACGAATTAAGCGCAAAACTCGGAATAAAACATGTCAGATAAGCACGAGAACGACAAAATAAAGACCCTAAAACACTATATAATTCGTGCTTATCAATCGTCTAAGGTAAGTTTTTGTGTAAATTGATAACGATGATTATTATTATTATTATTAAAAGACGAAGTGAATTAACTAAAGTGGATGGGAATTATGACGCATTGTAATGGACCTAATTGCAGTGGAGCGTGGTCCTCTCAGCCTCAACTAGTTAACTAGCTAAATGCTATAAATTTAATTTTTTAAGAAAAATTGGACATAACTTTTAAAATGCCACAATCGCCCACATAATATCACGGAAAATGTTGAATTTACCGAATTTTCGGTACGGTATGGTAACAATACCAAATTTTTTGATACGGTGATGGTATGTAATTTGAAAATTTCGGTATATACAGAATACCGAAATACCGAAAAAATATATAATATTTTAAAACAATAAATTTATAAAATTTAAAAAATGTAAGGTTTTTTCGGTATAAAATGGTATATACCAATATTGTACCGAAATTTCGATATACCGTAAAATTTCAATATAATCGGTATGGTAGTTATATATAACGAAACTTCGATATACCGATTTTCGATATGGTACGGTATATCACCCCTACATCATATAATATATATTACATCATATAACATATATACATTTCATTTTCATCCACTATTTTGACAAAAATGATTAAAATTCATATAACAAAAGCCATCATTTGACCTCGACTCGTTGGCTAGTATAATTTAACAGATTGATATTGGTGTCTTAATGCTAAAAGAAAACATTTAGGCCAGGAATTACTCTTCCCCTTTAGTTTAAGAGTGAGTTTCATGTGAGACCGTCTCACGGATACTAATATGTGAGACGGGTCAACTCTACTCATATTTACAATAAAAAGTAATACTCTTAGCACAAAAGATTATACTTTTTCATGGATAACCCAAATAAGAGATCCGTCTCACAAAGTCGACCCATGAGACCGTTTCACACAAGTTTTTGCTTTAGTTTAAAAAGTAAAAACTTAAAAATAAAAAAAAAGGTGGATATACTTTATTATTTTCTTAAAATGTATGGATAAGTTCGCTTGTCTTTAGAATATGGTTTGCCTTTAGTTAAGAGTGACGCAAACTCTTGTATAATTAGTTGTTAAAATAATGTGCATCGGGTCCGATCACTTTACTTGTTTCTCAATTCCGTCATTTCAACGGTGGCCCTTAGAAATTCTACTTGTTCGAAGGTAGTTTCTTTTTCTTTACTATGGTGCACAATCATCTTTTCGAAATCGGATCAACCGATCTTTTTAATTGAGAATCGATCAGGGTTCGATTCTGATATCGATTAAAAACAGTTTGATTGGTACAATCGATAAAATAACGGTCAAGAACCATTCAGATTGGTATGAACCTGAAAATCGGTTTTGATTTTTTTTTAAGAAAAAATAATTTAATTATTTTTAAAATCTTAAAGGAAACAAAATATCTAGTAAACGAAATACGACGAATACTTAATTACTCGTTCTCGAGTGAAAAATTCCTCAAGTTAATTAATGTTTGTTTTTTCACAAGCCCATTTTCATTGTTAAAATATCCTTGGATTAATGATGGATGACTAATGTTATGACGATGAGAAAGTAAGTATATAGTAAGATAGTCTAACATATTTTTATTGTGAAAGAAGTTGATCTGACTCATAATTATCATGAAAAATAATATTTTTTTATATAAAAGTGATAATTTTTCATAATTTGGGTCGGGTCAAATATTCGTTTAACAGAATTGATCCATGAAACAGTAGCACGAGATTTTTTATATATGATATATTAAATAAATCAACAAAACCTTGACACCAACACCGCGGGTTCCCCACCATCCAAAGTATTTGCATGTCTCCGTCAAAAACTCTACATTACACACGTGAACACCAAAAAAACTTTGGATTTTTGTTTCTTATTTGAGGTATTTAGACTTTTAATTTTGTCCGTGGGATGAGATTATGTTTGTGTTGTATGATATAAGGGTTACAAATTTATGTAGGCAAAAATTTGTGTGAGACGGTCTCACGGGTCATATTTGTGAGACGGATCTCTTATTTGGGTCATCCATGAAAAAGTATTACTTTTTATACTAAGAGTATTACTTTTTATTGTGAATATGAATAGGGTTGACCCGTCTCACAGATTAAGATCCGTGAGACGGTCTCACATGAGATTCACTCATTTATGTGTATGGATTTCACGTGATATATGACTTTAATCATTTGTACAACGAGAGTCAAATGTTGAATAAAACAAATATATAATCTCATATTTTTCACATCAAACGAGCGCGTTCATGAAATCAAAGGAGAATATTATGAATAAAATCATCTTCTTTGTTTTGTACTGAATTTTAGGGGTGGGATTGGGTCAAGACCCGTCCCGTAATCTTCATACCCAATTCTAGTCCCGATAAGAATTGAATTTTTTTTTCTTCCGATCCGTTACCTGACAAGTGTCGGGAACCGATATTCGGGATCCCATCTGGTTAGGAAAAGTTTTCCCGATAAATATTTTTTTAAAAAATTATTTATGGAGACTCTCAAACAACTTCTTGGTGTATTACAAATAAATTAAAACAACTTCTTGTCTCGTAATCATTTAAAACTAAAATATATTCTTAGTATATTACAAATAAACTAAAATAAGTTCTTGGTTAGATAAAGCAAATCTAAAACAAAAAATAACATATCAAAGCATTGTATCATTAATGATTAAAACACCAAATCAACGAGCTATTCTTCCCACCATGAAGCCATTGGAGCTTACACTTGAGGATGATACGTTACTTTTCCTTTGTGCATGAGGATATCTACATATAACAAATATCATATAATCATAATATAAAACAAGTAACAAGATTAAAATTTACAAATGAAAACTAAAACAAAATTTACCCAACCAACGATTAGCTTGAAATGCAACCATCACATAAAACTATAAATATATACGAAGCACCAACTCCAACTTATTGAGTCACATTCTTCTTCATGAACATTAATGACTAAAATAAATAAATGCATTTCGATTCAAACAATTTCTCATTTTGTAAAATTTAATTTAACTTTTGATTGATAAATAATGATAAACAAAAATTCAAGTTAAATTACAAAACAAATTAAATATTGATATATTTATGACCACTTCTTCACAATCCTTATAAAAGTTGAATTCTTCTTATGTTGGATCCTTGTATAAATTAATTTCATCTTTAAGCTAGTCACTAGTACACGCAAGTACTTTCATCATTTGGGATGGAATGTTGCACTAAATGGATCCACAACTCTCATCCCAAAACTAAAAGCATTCTCATTTGCAACAATATATACATGGATTGAATAAACCTTGGCAATCTTTGAAAAGACTAGAAAAATTTCGTTGTATTCCCTTCCACTACTCCAAAACATTGAAGCTTGAGCTTCATTTCACAAAAGGATGTGACAAGTACTTGTCCATTTCATTGGTTATTTAAACTTGATTTTGAGCTTTTCTTAGTTGAGCCATTTTCAGATATTAGTTCAATTTAACCGGATCATTCGTATATATTTCCATCAACTCTTTATCCACATCAACATCATCAATCTTGTGTTTGGTCCCCAAAGTTGAATTCTCTTTATGTGCATGATACAACTCCATTAGACAATTCTTTAAATCGTCGATACATGATTGTATTTTATAGCATCCAATCTCGTATCTCCCAAATGGATCACAATCATTTGGAGTTTATAACGAAGATCTATAATATGACCTAGGAAAACAAGTTTGTTCACCTTCTCAAGATCACGCCAATTTGTCTTAAATTTACTTTCCATTCTATAAGCAACTTCTTGCAATGAAAGATCTGTAGAGTCGAGTATTGTCTCATCAATAATTGTCCTCATTGAAACTATTTCTTCCCAAATCAAGGTTGATGTAGTTGTCTTGCTAGCACTAATTTGCAATGTAGTATAATGTGAAACCTCTTGAGAAAATTGTCAAAGACTCGTGCTTTCTACAAGTCCTTTTCTATAGGAGTCCCTGCACTCTTTTTTCTCCGAACCATCAACCTTCTCAAAGTATTCAGCAAACTGTGCATTCTCTGTCATCCTACCAAATACTTTCTTAAACTTGCATGCAACATAAAACATTGTATAGGTGGAATTCCATCTCGTAAGCACATCCACCAGAACAATTGATATTTTATCCATCTTCAATAGGATAACATACTCCTAAATTGGCCCAACCTTGCCCCAGAAGAGTGAACATGATTCACACAGTTTTTAATAGACTCAGTTGACTCATTAAGAAACTTCAACCAACTCTTGACAATTAAATTATAATACGACAACAACATCTCAAATGCAAGTACTTACCATCAAATAATAGAGAGCTCATTTCCTTTAACCTATTTCCCATATACTCCACTACTTTATCTTTCATGTTAGTCTTATCAACCGTTATAGTGAAAACTTTATTTATCCCCCAGTCGCTCAAATAAAGATAATATTATTAATATAATTGGGCAGGGTCGGGTGTAAATTATTTACCTGTTTCCTCTCCCGACATTGATCAGGTCGGGATCAAGCAATACAAAAATGAATTGTATAACAATTTTAATTGTTAAAAGCTTATTTTCCAAAAAAAAAAAAATGAATGGCATATCATGAAATATAAAGCACGAAGTGATGATGCAAAGCATTTTATGTTTAAAATCTAAATCGTTGTTTTGAAAAATACATTTATATCTTCAATTCAAGATTTAAATCTGCCAAACAATTAATGTTTCTAAATAAATAATTTCGAATGTACAAATTAGTAATTATAACAAATATTCAAGCTCCCACAGTACACGACAGTTATGCTCCAATCCTTGCCCTCCAACACTCTCCAGCGTATAAATATCGTGGCCAGTTTCGTAACGGTCATATTCCCGATCTCTCTCCCCAAAACCACTCATCAATCCTACTCTACTTTCTCTCTCTACTCAATTCCTCCTCTCACACACGCTTCCTGCACCAGAATCAGCTGGATTTGGGTTGAAACTAGGGTTTCAGGGGAGTGTGAGATTCTCCGGACGACGTGTTATGGTTACTGCCGTGGCATCGAATCCTAAGCTGCGTTCATCGCAGAACGAGAAGTGGCCGCCGTTGCTTCCGTCGGATTCCGACAATGAGCCGCCGCGTCGTCCCAAAGGACGCGAAGTTGGCTCCCGCTACCTGTCTCTCTCGGTTTCGTCTTCCAACTCCTCGAACACGACTTCTTCATCTAACACGTCGGGGTCATGGTCTTCTTCCATCTCTTCGAGGAGGTCGCACTCTCCCATGGTCATCAGCAGAGCTGCGGTCACAACTCCGAAGAGCTTCGTTAAGGACAGGGCGGTGTCTGCGGAGAGGCGGCGACCGGTGGTTGCGGCAGCGGCAATACCATCTAATGCGGAGAGGATGTTAACGACGTCTAGGCGGAGCTTATCGGTTTCATTCCAGGGTGAGTCGTATTCATTGCCTGTGAGTAAGGTGAAGCCTCCTCCAACCTCGGTGGGAACCACCGGTAGTTTGAAGAAAGGTACTCCGGAACGGAGGAAAGCGGGACTCACACCAGTTAGAGATAAACGAGCGAGTGACGTAGAGAATTCGAGGCCAAGTGAAAAGCCGAAGCAGCTGTGGCCGGGGAGATTACGTGGGGAGAATTCGAGTTTTTTAAGTAGGAGTTTAGACTACGGTTCTGATAGGGCGAAGGTTAGTGAATCGGGTGCTAGGTTCAAGGAATCGAGACCATCTGTGGCTGATCCATTGAATTCAGATTGTGAGAGTGTCTCATCGGAGAGTACTGCTAGTGGCAGTACGATTCGTTTGAGAAGAGAGCGGCCTGGGATTGTTGTCCCAGCAAATTTTTGGCAAGAGGCAAATATGTTGTGCCATAAAGTACAAGAATCTGCATCACCTGTATCAATTAATGCTTTGAATAGAACAGCTGGTTCCTCAAAACTAAGCGTCGCAAAGAAACTTCTAAATGATAGTCCTGTGTCATCCCCTCGGGGTGTTTTTGCGGGTAAGGGAATGTCACCTCTTCGAGGGGGCGCAAGGGCGGCATCACCAAGCAAGGGTTTGGGTTCATCCACTTGTGTTCTACTGAGGGGTATGGCTAGTCCTACAAGAAGTAGAAGCGGAATGGATAATTCAGTAAATGATTGCAAACCGTGCACATGGATGTTGAGCTCTGCTGCTGATCTCGGGAGAGGGAAGTCTGGGGAGAATCGAATTGCTGATGCACACGAGCTGAGACTACTGTACAACCGCCAGTTACAGTGGCGATTAGCAAATGCAAGGGTAGAGAACACCCTGTTGGGGCAAAAACATACGGCGGAGGTACCAATTTGTCCCCAATTTTTTGACTTTTGATTGAGTTACTAGTGTAACAAATTAGTGATCAACTAGTCTGATGAAAGCAAGCCAAATTCGATTTATAGATGTGCCATCACATCGTGCTTAAGAAATAAATATAACCACTCACGTGTTACTTGGTAACTCAAACAGAAGTTTATCATGTTGCTAACAGCAAATTCATCTTTGATTACCTTTGAGTCAACATTCATATTATGATTCTTTGAAGAAATCATACAAAAGTTTAACTCATATTGTTTTTAGTGATACGAGTTCGAAAAAAAATGTGTAGTTTGTTGTTCCAAAACTGGAATCTGTACGGGTGAAATAAAGGATGAAAGGATTAAAAGATGTTGGGCAGTGGATATTAGACAGTTTTTGTCTTAATGTCGAAGTTTAGGTATATTGATTTTAATAAAAAGAGCTTGTTTTCTGAAAATATATTTATCCTCGTGTAAATTGCTTTTACATTCATCCTTATTATTAATGAGCAGCCGAACTCAAGCTCATGATGCCTAAAGTTTGTGAAAGTTCTTTTTAACCTTTTACTTTAATAATTCACTTTTGTGCATAAGACTAATTGCACACTCTAATTTGCTTTTGATTATGATATGGAGTGAGGTATCCAGTGCAAAACGCTATAAGAAAGATTAATTTGCTTTCTAATGTACAACACACAAGACACATATTAGGTAAGAAGATGCGTTTTTTATTTGTGTTTTTTCTATTAGCATCGTGATGCCTCGCCCTACTAAAATCCCGAACACTGTTACCACTCTGTAAGAGCCTGCGCAATGGCCAATGAAGCCGCGCAAGCTTCGTCACGCATAGCAAATCCTCGGCCTCCAGAGGAAAGGACCAAGACCTCTCACACGGATGTTTCTCAGTGTGAGGATACGAATGGGCCCCACGTGGAGGCTAGGTTTGTAAACAAACCGAATCGAGCTGAATATGACGAAAATTTGAATGCTCGAATTCGGCTCAAATTAGTTCCATTCGAGTTCAAGCTCGATTCGAAGTTCGAAAAATGTAAAATTTTTGGCTCTAATTCGGTTCGAATTAAAGTTCGAGTTCGGCTCGAAATATTTGAACATGTTTGCCAAGTATTTGAATTATTAATTGAAAACAAGTACTCTAAAGGCTCGAAATTTATTTGTCTAATATATAATTATATCATATTAATAATAAAATACTAAAGATCGCAGGCGGCTCGCGAATTATCAAACAAAATTATTTGGTTTCGAGTTTGGCTCGAATTCGATAAACTCGAATATGAATCAAGTATTTTTCATTCATTTACACCCCTAGCGGAGACCCTCTGTGCGGTGAAGAGCCCACCTTTTATTTTATTTATAAAATTTGGCCATTATTAATTTTTAATAGTTAAAAAAATTATTTTTAATTTTAAAAAATATTAAAAAGTAATAAATCAGAAAAAATATAGAAAAATTATAAAAAAAAATCCTAATTGTTTGTACTTTTTAAATATGTGTACTTTTTTTAATTATGTATATTTTTAATCATATAAAAAAACGATTCATCCATTTTTTTATCGTGTTTAATTTTTAATTAAGTGTGTTTTTGTTTTTTTAATTATGTGTAATTTTTAATTATGTTTGAAAATTTAATTATGTGTAATTATATTTATTTAATTATCCGTTTTTTAAATACAAAGTTATTTAATGGAATAAAAAATTCAAATTTCAACTTCATCTCACCATGGCACCACTGCTACACACTTTGAATTTTGTGAAACTAGGTCTCCTTGCCTTTAATGGCAAGTGTTAAATAAATAGAACAATTGTATAAATGATTGTAAAATAGCTTATTGGTCACAAACCAAGAGGTGCACTGAGACATAGTTTATGAACATAAATGAAATAAATAGCACCAAAGGAAAAACTGAATTTTTTATTCCTTTGAAAACTGTTAAATTGTGGTAATCATACAAATTTCAAGTTCTAGCTGAACTCTCGAGCTCTAGTCTTTAGAATTCCCAACACTTATTTATCTCTTCCCAGGATCCTTAACTAAATTTGCCTTCTCGGCGCCTCACCTGAAATACAAAACATATATTTCATGGCAATGGTGTGTCACCAACTCTGCAACCACAATTATCAAACAATCATAGATATCATGGAGACGTTTGAAAATATATGTAGTACGATTTGCATAAATGAGCTGAACAAAAAATGGTATAGAGCTCTAGCACATATGATTGTTGTTTCCAAACACATTATTTATGTTATAGTGATTGAATCATACATAACCTAGATTTTGGTTAAGAGAACAAAGGAGAAAAAAATTCGAAATCTTATTCAATGACCGAAGATTGAACCATTCATTTATACATATCCTGTTAAAATAGAACGTTATCTAATATAAATAATTTAGAATTTAAAATTGCAATAGATAGACTCTTATTGAACTAACAAGTAGTTCGAATAATATCATTATCTAATCTTCAGATTTCAACTACTCCTCAAGTTGGGCAAAATATGTTGGTCATACTCAACTTGGAAATCAAGTCTTCAAAGTTGGGTCTATAAAGTGACTTGGTTAGGATGTCTGCAACTCCTAACCCAGTAGGTAGGTAATTGAGGTTCACTATTATCTTCTCAGTCTTCTCACTTATAAAGTGACGATCAATTTCAACGTACTTGGTTCATTCATAGTGAACTGGGTTCTTGGTAATACTTAAGCAGCTTGATTATCACACATTAGTTCCATTGATTGATGACCTTCTCGATGCAATTCCTTCAATAATCTTTGGAGCCATATCCCTTCGCAAATCTCGTGGGCTAGAGCTTGAAATTCAGCTTCTTTCTACTAGAGACGGCTGCTTGCTTTGCCAAGTTACTAACGTGGAGCGTCTGTCATGAGGAGAACCTTCCTAGTCAGCATCACTGTAGTCTTTGACATTCATAGTGGAGTTCTTGCAAAAAAGTAGTTCTTTTCCGGGGAACCCTTTTAGGAGGTATCTCAACACCTGATACAGTGTCTCTATGTGGTCTTTTGTGGGATTATTAATGAATGAACTGACCGATGATACTTACAATAAATCAAATGTATATCAGTTTGCCTACCAATCTTTGATATCTTCTTTTATCAGCTAGTGGGCTATTCTCTTTCATTCCTACTTTCACATTTGGATCCATAGATGTATTTGCAGGTTTACATCCCAACATCTATTTCTTTCAAAAGATCCAAGACATACTTTCTTTGGGAGATTGAGATTCCACGTGTTGATCTAGCTACTTTCATTTCAAGAAAGTACTTTAAATTTCCTAAATCTTTTATCTCAAATTCTTTTGAGAGCAACAATTTTACATGAGGCATTTCATTCTCATGATTCCCGGTAAGAACAATATCATCAACTTATACTACGATCACAGTGATCTTTCCCTCTTTTGAGTGTTTGACAAACAACGTATGATCAGATTGACATTGTGCGTATCCATATTCTTTCAGAACATTGATGAATTTGTGAAACCAGGCTCGAGGTGATTGTTTCAGATTATAGAGTGACTTCCTCACCTTACGTACTTTGTTGATAGTAGTTTCTGATTCAAATCCTGGAGGTATATCCATGTACATTTCTTCCAATTCTCTTTTCAGAAATGCATTTTTTACATCTAGTTGATATAGCGGTCAATCTAGATTTGCAGCAATTGTCAAGAGTACACATACGGTATTGAGTCCATCATTGCTTTCAATCGTTCAATGCTTCCATCAGCTTTATGTTTAAATGTAAAATCCACTTGCACCCACAAGTCTTTTTCCCAGATGAAAGTTTAGTGATCTGCCAAGTATTATTATTTTCAAGTGCCCGTATTTCATCAAAGGCGTTATTCTTCCACTTAGGATCTGCCTCAGTAATGTTTGCTGGAACTTGTACCTGGTCTAAGTTAGACACAAAGGCTTGATATGCATGTGATAAATAATCAAGAGATACAAAATGACTTATGGGGTGCTGAGTGCAAGATCTGACTCCTTTCCTTTATACAATGGGCCTATCATCGAGATCATTATGTTCAAATGTGGGCGAGTCAGAACTATTCGTGCCTTGATCATTTCCATGGAATCTGGTTGTGAATAAGTGTTATTGGTTGACTGATCTTGTACAAAATCTTTTTGTCCCTCTTTTTTTTCTTTTTCTCTTCAGTGTCTTGTACAAAATCTTGATGACTCCTCATTTGAAGTGGTCTTCTACGAGAATACAAATGGAAAAAGGTCCAATGGCAGGGTAGAATGCTCATGACTAGAATGGGAGTTACTCGGTTGGTTGGTGTGAGTTGGTTTGAGGAATGGTATGGCTGCTGGGGTTTATGAGTTCCCAATTTTGAGGTTCATGCATATGCTCCCCGTAATTGAGGAATTGGGAAAGAATGGTTCGCTCTAAATAAATGTGACATCCATTGAAGTATAAAACTTTCTCGTGACCAGGGAATAACATTTGTTCCCTTTTTGATTTGGAGAATAACCAAGAAAGATGCATTTGATGGATCGTGGGCTTGGATCGGAGTTCGGAAAGTGATGACATGAGAGGACATCGTATTAATGAGGTAAGTTGAAGTGAGAATGACATCACCCTCGAAATGACGACGGACATTTTTAGTGAATAAAAGAGAGTGAGCAACATAAAATAAATGACGGTTTTTTTGTTAATCGACACCATTTTGTTGGGGGGTGAGCTTTGGTGAACAATGCCTTGAATGCTTAGGAAATCACTCAAGACAAAGTTTAGGAAATCTCGCGCTCGGTTAGTTCTTAGGATCTGAATTTTGGTGGAAAATTGCGTTTAAATCATAGTGTTGAAGTTTTTTAAGATTTGTGATGTTTCAGACTATCTTTAATGAGAAATACCTAGGAAAGACGAGTATGGTCATCACAAACAATGAAAACCAGCGAATATCCATAATGTTTTTTGCATGTGATGCCTTGTATGGTTGTGATTTAATGTATTACGTGCATGCTTGGACAATTGACATATATAACAATGAGGACCTTGCATGTTTTAATTACTGAATAAAAGAGAGAACAATTTCTGGAGGTACAAAGAATTCGGATGTCCTAATATATAGTGTCGTAACAACAAATACCATCTTTATTCGAAATGCATCGAATACGTGTCACTTGCTGCGTCCCAGATACCTTTGGCTGTGGAGTAGAGTAGAAAATTCTCACCAATGTCCGGAGTCATGGAATTGATCAACCATGAGATGACCATAAGGAGGTTATCCTTTCCTGAATTTTGGATTGTCGGAAGGAGGACGGGTCACTGTGCCCGAAAGGAGGTCATCCTTTCCTCGCCGGCAGATGTACATCATTACAGATTATGAGTGAGATAAACAGAAATAGGTTTGTTGTCTTAGGTCAGAACATGCATTAACCTGTCATTGGAGCTCAGAGCTCCTTTGTCACATAATTCTTTTTGCTTGGTTACCACAATGTTTCTTGTAATGAGAATCAGAGTTTAAAACATAACAATACTTAAAAATATGTACATTCTGTGCTAGATTTTGTGGCTGTGATAATAAATAAATACACATTTTGAAACTTATTTTACAGCTCTTGATTGAAAAGAAACTAAAACATCAACTAGTACTCTCCTTATTTGGGTAAAGTATGCTCCGTCAGCTAGTATTCCTTATTTGGGTAAAGTATATGTTCATCTCACCATATCATTCATCGTCGAAATGGAAAAATATGATTTTAAAGCCTCCGTGATGAGCAATAATCTTCGTACTTCAATTGCCAGTTTAAGAAGTGCTTACTAGAAAATCTTTTACCATTTTCCTTCGAATGTAGACATATGTCTAGTATTAAATTCAAATATGACCTCTATATTTGACTGATGTATTAAATGAAAGATGGTAATTTGTTGAAGGGAATCACTGGAATATTTTGTGAAATGCCAACTAGAAATTGACTATTTTTTTAACTTACTATACCTGCTTGATGTCAATTTGAATTTAAAAAAATGATGTGTAACACGTTTGGTGTCTTAAGTAGTTATGGTTATCTGACATGCTGGTCTGTGAGCTGTGGATTCAAGTTGATTTGAAGTGCCTCTCAAGTAAAATTTTGCTATGAATGACATTTAGTTGATATTTAACTTTATTCTTGATGATTGATGATGGCACAAGTTTGTAAATTGCTCCGTCTGCAGACATGTGGCCTTTTATTTGAATGATTGATTGTCCCACCCAGTTAACTGATGCTTAACTTTACAAGCATTATCCCATTTACCTAACACAAGATCTTGTATGTTTTATTTGTCCATATTGCTTTCTTTTATTAGATTATGAAAAAAATTGTTTTCACTTGTATCCTTTTTTTACTTCCCTAGAGAAACATTTACAATGCTTGGGTGAGTATCTCAAAATTGCGGCACTCTGTTAAGTCCAAGAGAATTGAGCTGCTGCTATTGAGACATAATCTAAAGATTTATTCGATCTTAAGGGAACAGGTGAGACTTTTTTCTTTTCTTTAGTTACTTTGTTCCGGTACTATTTCAGAGGTTGATTTTAGAATGTGTATTCGCTATTCAGATTCTTTTTGGCGGATTATCTTTCCCTTTCTATGAATTTTGACTAAGCTAAAATGTTAATCACATTTGCAAATCAGTTTCCATGAGATGATTCTTGGAGTCAAATTTATATTTTGATCGTGTTGAAGACATCATCTTTCAGTCCTTTCGTTGTTTGAAACGAATGTGCATGTATTCTTTTTATGTTGTGATGAGTATTCAAGAGTAGTTGTGGTTTTCCAGTACCTTATATACATGCACATGAATTAGATACGAGATTAGTTGACTTCCCAGGACCATGTTTTGTATTCATGAATTTGTTGATGGCAGGAGCCACGTTTGGAGAACTGGTGTCTGTTCGATAGAGAGCACCTGGATTCTTTGTCTGGTGTTATCGTTGCCTTGGAAGCGAATACTATTCGTCTCCCTGTTGTTGGAGCGAGGGTCTGGTGTTTTCTTTACCCAATGAGTAACAATGAATTTGGTGCCTTTGGAAAATTTATCATTATAGAACTTTGCGGACCTTATCACTCCTTTGTTGTTTTTAACATGTTCAGGCAGATGTTCACAAGGTGCGAGAAGCTATCGCTTCAGCTGTTGACCTAATGCAAGCATTGGCATCTTCAATTCAGCCTTCACCACCAAAAGTAATTTATTTATTTTGAAACCATACAGTTACATTAATTTTTCAGCCATATTCTTAGCTTAGGCTTCTTTTGAAAGTTATGAACGGGTCTCCAAATTATTTTCGTAGTGTGTAGTTTTCGAAATTTTTACCTATATCAATTTGATTACTGTGGTAATTTGTGATGGCACCCTATATAAACCACAGTCGTGCTTTTAAAGTTTTTGTGGACTGTGTTCTCTGGAAACGCCTTTTGACCGGAGATAACCTTTGGCATCCACAGGTGGAGCAGATGAACTTACTGGTGTCAGAACTTTCTAATCTAAGCGCAAGGGAACGCAAGCTGCTCCAGGAATGCAAAGAATTTTTGACAACGACCTTCATACCCCTGCAGGTGAACAAAAATCCCCTTTCACTTCGACAATCACTGAAAGAAATTGTATTGTTGCATTTTAACATGAGTTATCATCCCAGGTGATGCATTGTCACCTGAAGACCCATGCATTACAAGTTCAACGTCGACAAACTTGACAAATATGAGAAGATTGACCTCTTTTTAATCGCTCACACGAAGCGCTAACTCAGAAATGGTGACCAACAAGTATGGTATACAATCTAGAGCAATCTTTAACAAAAATAACAACACATTATATACATGTAAATGTTTCGGGGATGGATCCTCTGATGTGCTGAAAACACAGCACCAAGTGCTGTGCATTTTTTACACGAGATGATCATGTGATCATCTCGTTTAATCTGACAACTTTTTAAATTTCCACAAGATGATCACGTGATTATCTTGTGTAAAAAGTGCACAGCACCTGGTGCTGTGTTTTCAGCACAGCAGAGGATCCATCCCCAAATGTTTCTAGTTTAAATTTCTATCATACAGTAGCCACTTTCTCGAATACCATGTCTCGAGATTCTATAGATGAAGCAATCCAATAAATTTGAATCATACGTGGGTTGTGTGTTTCATCTGATATAATATAAAACCATGTTATCCGCCATTTGTTTTTTTATAAACATGTCTTCATGGTTAAACAATCATCATAAAAAAGACCTTACACAATGGTGGAACGATGCAAGTGTGACACATGCATGCATTTAAACAGAAATGGGATATTGCTGCCGCAAATATTATTTATAAATTATGAAGAAGAGAGAGGCGACCATTTGTCCTACGCCAGGACGGTAACATATTTTAGTATCTATCCTCTTATCCACCCACATCAAGATTATGTGTATATGTCGTTACAAGATGCTCCATGTTGGATTATATTGATAAATTCTAACATAGAATAAAATAAGGTAACAAAGACGTGTCTTCCTATGACACAAGAGGTTTATGTAATTTGGTGGCAACATTGATTTGTAGTTATTAATTTTATATCCGAATCTAAATACACAATTTATGGAGAATGATTCATTCATCTACCATGTTAATGGGAAAACGATCATGGGTTGGTTATCCATGCCTGGTAGTGAATAGAGCAAGTTACTGAAATATTGAATGTCTAAGCTCATAAAAATAGCAAACACTTGTGTAAGATAGTCTCACGGGTGATATTTTGTGAGACGGATTTTTTGTTTTGATCATCCATGAAAAAATATTATTTTTATTGTGAAAATCGATAAAGATTCGTTAGACCGTCTCACAATAGACCTACTCCATAAATAAGACCGTCTCACAATAGACATACTCCATAAATATTGTGTCTTTTCACATATAACACGTTGGATTTCCAAGTAATTCGTTCTAAATTCTATCATAATTGCTATTTTCCTTTCCATTATATCCGTCTAAAGCAGCGTTAGTGCGTTACTAGTTCTGAACAATTGTATACATATTTCTTTATTTTATTTTATATTACACGACCTATTCTAACTAAAATATTTTTCCTGCAGAAATTATTAAAGTACCATAAATATTTTTCATCGGATCGTGAAATGTATGTAGTAAATCAATGAATTATTGTAATAATCATCAACATGAATATGACTATTAATGAAGCAAAACCATTAAATAATGAATATTAAATACCATCGATTACAAAGTCTTATGTACAACAATGAATTTCCACCAACCAAAATGTTTTTTAAAAAAACAAATAAAAACAATGAATTTCCCAATATTAATTAATTTCCTAATTCTGCAGCTGTGCTGATTTTCTTCAGAATATTTCCGATTTGTTGCCAGCGAGAGACGCGATTTCTTGGCAGGGTGTGGGCTTTCAACTTCATCTTCAACGCCGGAGCCAAATCCCGACCAGAAATTCGGCAAAGCTGGCAGATTCAAGTCGAAGTCTCTGTGTGTAACGGTGGATCCCGCACCCTCCGAAGACGTCACCGCGCTGTTCCCTGCACCGACGTTGCCTTCGTAGTGGCGGCGTTTGTGGCCTCCCAAGGCCTGCCCTGTGGGGAAGCGCTTGTGACAGATGGAACATTCGTGGGTCTTCCCGCTCACTGCTGTAGCAGAACTAGTTGAGGTCGTGGCGGCGGAGGTGGAGGTAGCAGAGTTCTCATCCCCGCCGTTAAGCTTGCGGTGGCTGGCTTTGTGTCCACCCAAAGCTTGGTAGGATCCAAACGCCTTGTTACAAACAGAACACTTGTAAATTAACTTAGCCGAGTCCACCGCAACTGGAGGAGGCGGTGGAGTTCTGGTCCGAGTTTGTGAATCCTTATCCATCATCACTGGGACAGAGCTACAAGTGGCACCGCGAGCGAGCATGATAAGACAAAGAGCCAAGTACTCTTCCTCAGTGGGTTCCTGCGTTTCCACGCTTCGTGGACGCTTGGATCTCTTGCCTTTGGTCCATGAATCAAGTTGATACATCAGACTGGCATGATCATTCTCGTATAGAAACGAGGGAGGCGCAGGAGTAGTCGGAGAATTCAAAGCTTCAAGCGCCATGTTCAAGTTATCAAGAAAACGTAGAGAGAAGACCAGAAAGATACTGAATGAATTCGATATCCGAATGTGAAGTGCAATTGGGTTTTATATAAAGAAGAAGAAGAATAGCCACGGTGGGAAAGGGGAGAGGAAGCTGCGTGACAAGTGTGAGGAAAAGAAGAGCTCCACTCAACCTTGCAGCCGAAGTACAAGAAGAATCCATGGATTCCACAACACGTTTTATATATATTTAATTAAAAGAATAAATATAACAAAATCTGGAAGCCAAGTGGGTTAGTTGCGTGGGAGCAAACAGGGTAAGTGACGAGTAGTCGGGGCCTGCGGCAGTACTATCGACTCAGTCCAAGTCAAACCTTGTACGCGGCTGCCGCGTTCATATCACGTATGTGCGTTGAATGAGGATATTGTGATCAAATTTTACTTGAATTCTCTTTGGATATATCCGTAGAATACCGACGCACTATCGGGCTACTATTTTTTAGAACGAAGAATATGCTAATATACAACAAATTAAGAGCACCTAAACTTAGAAATTTCAGAAGTTGATCTCTTCACTCGTCATTTCGGTGTAATAATGCAGTAATTTTTTTATTTTGACTATGTTGGGATCCTCAAATCTGACTTCTATCAATCTGACTTTGACTTCTCAGGATCACACCATCCTAGAGCTTGCCACAACTTTTTCAATACTTTTTTTTCTTCCCCTTGTGAATCTTCCAATTTTTAAAAGAACATGTATTTTGTGAGACGGTCTCACGAATCTTTATCCGTGAGACGGGTCAATCCTACTGATATTTACAATAAAAAATAATATTCTTAACATAAAAAGTAATATTCTTAACATAAAAAGTAAGGATATATCTCTTGTTAGACAATCTTACGAATCTTTATCTGTGATATTGGTCAACCCTACTGATATTCACAATAAAAATTAATACTATTAGCATAAAAAGTAATATTTTTTCATGAATGACCCAAATAAGAAATTCGTCTAAAAAATACGACCCGTGAAACCGTCTCACACAAGTTTTTACATTCTTAAAAAACTATTTTATAAATAGTTTTTTTCTTCCGCTGATAAATTCATAGATATTATCATTATTATTATTATTATTCATGTTGTATGAGGTCGATTTTTTTGGTTATCAGCTTGAATCCAAGTTTCTCCTCTGTCAATGCCACTATACTAGTAGTGGAGTGACAAATATGATATTCTTTTAAAAACTCGACTATACAGAAGGCAATCTATAATAAGTAGGTCTCTTATGAGACGATCTCACGGATCTTTATTTATGAGATGAGTCAACTATGATCTTATTTATAATAAATATTCTATTTTTGTGACTTTTTTATGGGTGACCCAAATAAAATATACGTCTTACAAAATTGACTCATTAGATACTCCCATATGAGTTTTTGTGGCATAGTTTTGTGCTTGAGTACATCATAATGAAGTCTGATCTAACTTGTTTGGTTTGAATATTGATAATGGTGGTCAAAACCCAAATTTTTATGGCGCATAAGGTAATAGGAGTTGAATTAAGACAGGGTTGGTTGTTGTATGGACTTTGATGTCTTACGAATATCGATTTGGTTAATAATTCTGATAAGATTTGATTATCAAAATTTCAGAGTTAAATTAAACTAATATATAATTTGATGGGCATTTAAGATTTATTTATGTTTCTAAAAATAAAATTCATCAAGGGACAGAGTGTGTGTGACATAGAAAATTGATATTGATTAGATTTAGATACTTTCAATTCATAAGTTCTTTCATAATTTTTTTTTTTTGGTTTTAGGATTGCGTTTGGGCCAAGTTGACCCGAACAGGTAATGTGACATTAAAATAGCCCAAGTTTTCAATGGAAATTGGACAATGAGATCCAACAACCGAGTATGAAAACAAAAAGCCATTTGCAACTAATTAATTTACGCAACGATTCTCTAGTCATGTAACATGCATATGTCATTGACATCTTAACACACACACACACACACATATACACGAGTCAATTTTGTGAGATTGTCCCACGAGTCAATTTTGTGAGACAAATTTTATATTTGGATAACAAATAAAAATTATTACTTTTATAATAACAATATATTATTAAAAATATGGACATTGTTACACGTCTCACAGATACATATCCTATTTTACGTACTATGCATGAATCACGAATAAGAGGTCGATACTGATACAAGCATGAAAGTATACAGGGACGGACCTATGCTTGGTCCGTCCTAGGCTGTAGCCCAGCCCAATTTTTTTTACAAGGAGTTATATAGATTCGAGCCAATTCTATTTTTTTTTGTAAATATATATAGAGATTTAAGCAAATCTAATTTTTTTAAATGATATCACAGTGCAAATAACTCATAAAAGTTAATATCTAGAATACCTATTTAACTTTCATAGTGAATAAATGTAGATTTTCGATGTTTCTAAGAGGGTTTGGTACAAATAATTCATAAAAGTAGTAAATTTATTTTATCAATTATTTTATTTAATAGAATTTAATTTCGAAAGTAAATTTAAAATATATTAAAAATAGTTTTAAATGTAAATTTTGAATCTAGGTGAAACTTATCTTATATTACACGGGTTAAATATTAATTTAAATAATATATAAATTTTTAAAAATGATATTGATTAAATTTATTTTTTTGAAAATTAACTCTCTTATTTCGAATACGATAAGAACAATAAGTTTTTTTTATAAAAAAAAAAATACCAAGGTCATTTTGCTAACTATTTTCATATTAATATCTCATATTTGATATATATATATATATATATATAATAATAATAATAATAATAATAATAATAACTTATTATATTAAGTTAAAGTTCATTTCAACTTTAATTTATGAATCCGTCATGTAAAATAACCTGGCCAGGTAAATCTTACCAACTCTCTTGATGATATTTGTTTTCTTATATTAAAATCCAATTGTGGTAACATTTCCTCTATCCCCACGTTTTTAATATGAAAAGAGAAAAGAAATTTGTGCATAAAATGAAGAGCCTCTCTCTCTCCTCAAACAAGATGTGAAATTGTGAATAGCTGAGTGCAAGATATAATCAATAATTGATAGCATTTTCTATCCATATGAATATGTTTTATGGTTTCTTGTGAGACGGTCACGAATATTTATCTGTGAGACATGTCAATCATACCGATATTCATAATAAAAAATAATACTCTTAGCATAAAAAGTAATATTTCTTTATGTATGACCAAAATAACAAATCCGTCACAAAATACAACTCGTAAGACCATGTCAAGAACCTTAGTAATTATTTCTTCCGTGTACCCTTAGCTTCCCCAACTATTTTCATTTCACGCATTTACCCCCAACACCTATTTAAATCCCTCGGCATGTATTGCCTACCGAGTCCCACTCCCCTCAGCGCAACCGGCGATAAATTCGTCAAATCAAATTGCTTTTTACCTAACACTAGCTTCTCCACCGCCGCAAGGGGTACTCAGCTGACCTACTGCGCGTCGACTGGCGGAGCATCCTTGGATAGCGCCGCGCGGATGGCTTCCTTAAGTGTTGATGCTAAAGATGATCGGATCCTGCGAATCTCCTCAACCATTCGGGTCATACCCGACTTCCCAAAGCCAGGTGATGGATGCTCTTGCATTTGTTGAATTTATGAGTATTTGAAGATCTTGCTGTTGTTGAATGGGAATTGATTTTTTTTTTTTTTTTTTTTATGTTAGGGATTTTGTTTCAAGATATAACTACGCTGCTCCTTGATCCGAAGGCGTTTAAGGATACGATTGATTTGTTTGTTGAGAGGTACAAAGACAAAAACATCAGTGTCATTGCAGGTGAATTATCCTCTCTGTTGAATATTTTTTGAAACTTCCGTTTCTACTTGACTAATTTTTTTGTTATTTGTGGGATTATTTGCTGCAGTTTTGCGGTTTGAGTTTTTTAAACCAAAATCTGAAGTAGTTTTTGCAGATAATTCATCATTCAGTATAATACATGCATGATGCAATTGGTTTTGAATTTCGATCTTATAGTGATTCTTGAATTTGTTATAGGTGTTGAGGCAAGAGGTTTTATATTTGGTCCTCCTATAGCATTGGCCATCGGCGCGAAATTTGTTCCTTTGAGAAAGCCTAAGAAACTCCCTGGTAAAGTTTCTGCTGATGTCTTTATGATTCAACAAATGAATTCATTGGTCAATCATAGATGAGGTGCGTAAAGTGTTATGAACTTGGATGATAAGTGGCTTTGTACAAAACACACATAGATGTAAGGGCATAGTACATAAATCATCGGTTTAGATAATTAGACAGATGATTAGTTTCTGACTTGAAGCGTGAGTGATATTCATTAGTGGGTTCTGATCTACGCAAATGAACATTTATCTCAGATGTCATAGCATTGCTTTCCTACTTGGGCATACTTTTGAAGTATTGACAAGTCATATGGATGTAAGTGCATGGCGCACAGATCATCGGTTTAGATATTTAGATAGATGATTAGTTTCTGACTTGAAGCGTGAGTGATTTTCATTGCTGGGTCCTGATTTAACGCCAATGAATATTTATCTCAGATGTCATAGCATTGTTTTCCTACTTAGGCATGCTTTTGAAATTATAAATCTTAAAAATTCATGAGGCAACAAAAGATGTCAACCTTTAGCATTTTTAGTTGTGGAATTGAGCTTTATCCTAAAAAAGAAGGCTCACTATTTATTCATGTGAGGTTATTTCACTCGTAGGTTTTACAATTAGAATGTGCTAGGTGGCATGAAAATGTTGGGAGATAAAACGAGGTCTAAACAATATAGAAGTGATAATCTTAGTATACATCAATTGTATTCGCATAAGGTCTGCTGCTGTAAAGCAGACGTTTTATCAAACATTTTGATTTGAAGTGTTCAAGCGACACCTGTAAACACATTCTGCTCGTTATTCTGACTTGTTCTATGCTGTTAATCTTCTGGCATAAGTTTATGTTTTATTCTTTGTCATGTTATTTAATCAACATCCTTGCTTCACGCAATTCTTTTCACCCTTATTTCCTCGTGAATCATAGGCATCATTTTACTTTGTTCGTGCGAGGTGATTTATATTGGGTTAAAGCTTCTTTTGCAGCTATTTGTCATTGTGCTTCTTTTATTTTCTTTAGCATAGATTTATCAGTTTTATATGAACTACTTTTTGTTTAGTATATTGGCTATACCAAATAACTTAATCTTTCTTATGCTATTAGGGGAAGTAATATCAGAAGAGTACTCCTTGGAATATGGAACTGACAAAATGGAGATGCATGTTGGAGCTGTACAACCTGGAGAGTGTGCTGTTGTAGTAGATGATCTAATTGCGACGGGAGGGACCTTAAATGCTGCAATCCGTCTTCTTGGTATGATGCATTACTTTACTGGAGTTTTAGTTTTGATTTCCTCTCTCAATGTGCTGATAAAACAATCCAACCAATTAAAGTTCTTGAAGAGATTTCCTTGTTTATGGGAAAGACAATCAGCATTTTTCATTGTATAGTCTGACCATTCAGAGGTTATGCATATGAATGAACTTTAGCAGAAGTCATGGGGCAACCTATTGACATTTTCCTTTAGTTTTAATGCGTGTTTAACAATGTAAAAACGAGTTGTGGAAAAAAATGTAAAAATTAAAAGTCATGTGCTATGCTAATGTTATTTGAAAATGCTTAATATTTAATACCTAAGCTCTATTATTTTTTATTGCAGAGCGTGTTGGTGCCCATGTGGTTGAGTGTGCGTGTATTATAGAATTGCCAGAATTGAAGGTATGAAACCATGTACCATATCAATCTACTTCATAGATGTTTCATGGTAAAATGTTGGTCCCTTGAGTTTTGCTAATGCTTAGCTAGGATGTCCTGCACCATAGTTCGAACTCTAGATAGATGTCTCTGTAGCAAGAAAAGCAATGACCATGAACATGCATGGATATTCCTAGCGATAAAATCATGACAATGTAGTGTTGTACAATTGAATCATCTGTGTATAGTGAATTCCCATGACACTCAAAGTACCGGTTAAAATAAAATACAAACTGCCTCCTTGAATGTGTAAAGCTGACATTATTATTCTTCAAATTATCTATATGATATAATTCAGCAACAGGCACCTAAAGTAGCCGCCTTTAATCTGTTTGTTGTAGCTGTTTTGCTTTCTAAAATACATATATTCTTATTTCTTATATTATATGACACCGTTTGGCTCATGTGATTGGATAGTAAAAGGTTTAAATATCGGAATGGTAATTTGAAAGATATGGATGATATAATTATTTATAACTTCAATTATTGTATAATTTTTTGTCAAATGCTTGATGAAACAGGGATGCAGATTCTTGTCATTCGCACCAAACGGTGCCTATCTGTATATATTTCTAGATTCATTAAACTCTTAGTGAATTTGGTTTTTCTTTCACTTCTAAAATAATATTCACTTAAATATTTGTATGCAACTTTAAATTTATATCATGTTATGTTAATATATATCTTGAAATGCTTATTCATTTCCTAAAATATTATAGTTACAATGGGGAGTGGAGAGTTTTGTTTTAACGTGGATTCAAAACCTTGCTCCTCCCCTATTGGGAGATGTTTATGTCACTGCAACACGAGGGTGTTGGCTATAATTCAAGGTTGTCTTCAAAGAATACGGGTTTAAGGAACTATATTTGTTCATATATCCTTGTGAATTTCATTTCTATATTCGTAATTTCATCTTTCTAATTAGTAGAATTGGGGGAAAGTTTTGTCCCCCTTTCCGAAATATCGACAGAACATATCCCCTTGCCCATCCTCGAGGTCTGTGTATTTTCCTCTTTACAGCACAGCTGTGTAAGTAGAGAACACATAGGCACAACAAAAAAGCGAGCTCAGATATAATCAACAATAGATGGGGGAATGTTAGAAAGTTTGGATCAATGTTGAATTGCTGTTGATAAGGCAACAATGATGATAAAATGAGCTTAAGTAGCCACAGAAGTCATTAGTGGTCGGGCATTCTGAGCATGATTCAAAGTTGGTGTTCACAATGAGGGGAGTAGACGAGATTCAAAATAGGAGGAATGCTATTAGAAATTGCGAAATGGATTGAAAGTCGAAGATCTATTATGTAATTCACTTTTCAGGTGACGGATTTGAGTTAATATGCTTGCACATAAACCGTTTTAATTTTTCCTCCTAGACAATATTTGTTTCATCAATGGGCCAATAATAGTTTCTGTGAATGTCCAGTGTCTTTGTTTGTTCCTTTGCGCTTCATTCGTTTGTATCACTTTAGCACCATCCAGTTCGAAAGATTTGATCACAGTGTAGCTGAAACGTGGCTGACCAATTTCCCTCCAATACAGGGTCGTGATAAGCTAGGAGACAAATCACTGTTTGTCCTTGTAAGCTAGTATAGATGCAACACAACCATGGAACACAGATGGGTACGAGGTATGCCAAAAATAATAGTAGTTATGGCTTGTGCCATTCATTTCTGAGTATTGTCAACTTGTGATTTGTCCTTTGCAACCGGATCTTAATGTGGTAATGCTTTCATTCGATGAAGACGTTGGTTGCTTGTAATATTGTCTTATATTCTGATTTAAAACCATGTAGAAATTATTATGTTTTGAGGAAGATTAATCTCTGCACAGCCGCGATCGTATGAATGATTGCATCAATGAGATCTATGGGGCAGAAAGGATAGTTGCATCTGCTCATCTAAAATGTCTTGTTATAATTTTTAAAATACAACTGTAGTTATCCGTAAAGCTTGTGTTGTAGTTTTTTAAACTGCAAACATGGTTCTCAGTTTCATCATAATTTTTTTTTCCCAAATGATGTGGGATATAGCTACTTCATTTACATGACAGGACTGGCAAGAATTTGAAAATCAGTGGTTTAAATTTTGAAACTGGTGCTTGTGATTTCCATCGAGGGTAGATTTTGAACTGAATATTAATAAAATATACACATGCGTTGCATCTGTTATTAATATTTTTAACTTGACCAAATAATACTAAACAATTAAAACAAAATTATTTTCAATTTAGAAAAATTGTTTGATTTAAAAATAAAATTTTGTTTAGATTTTTTTTTATGTAAAATATAAGGTGACTTCAGGAGGTTTGTAGGAGGATAAAAATGATAATTATGGAATTAAATGTTTTGGTGTCATCTAAGGTAATTTATTTTAAGTGTCTCAAATTTAATAATATAGTATAGATGGATATGGTTTGATTTCGGTTTATGATGTTTTCGATTTTGAATCCGGTTTTGTTATCTTTCAAATTAATTGTATTTAACCTTGTTCATTTAAATTACAACCAGCTGAGAAATAATAGTACGGTTTTGTGAGGCCATCAAACTATTTGAAGTGTATTTTATTATTATTATTTTTTTAAAAGTTAGGATTTGAATAACAAAAAAATTCGAATTGTGGTTAGCTCATATTAAACTCCAAGAATGAGGTAAACTGAGGGTGGCCGTAGGGGCTCGAAAGCGGAGGCTGCAAGGCGAACTCCCCGTTAGATCAGAGCTTACCATACCCGAATAATATTTATTCAAGGAGTGAGACTGGTCAACCCTACCGATATTCAAAATAAAAAGTAATACTATTAGCATAAAAAGTAATACTTTTTCATGGATGACTCAAATAAAAGATCTGTCACAAATACGACATGTGAGACCGTCTCAAACAAGTTTTTGCCTTATTCTAGTTAGTCACTAATTTATGTTCACCACTTCAGAATAAATTAATATTACTCAAATCAAAGTAATTCATTGTAATTGAAAAGTACTTTCAATTCATTATGGTTAACAGATAGGATTGATCCGAAACCAATTCGGAATCGATATGATAAAATCATGTTCGATCTAGAATTCTTTAAATCAGTTTCAGGTCGAACCAAATCCAAAGTTCTATTCGAATAAGATAGGTTTTGAGAAATTTGATCCAAACTGAAACCAATCCGATTTGAAACCAATTCCAATCTATGCTGGACTTGTTTCTATTATCACTTGCACTACATTAATGGATGAGAGAAAATATTTATCATAATACATTTTTTCTAAAATAACAATTATTTTTTAATGTATTGTTTTATTATAAAATATGGTCTACAATATTAAAAAAACAATAAAATCAAGAACTTCGAAATTATAAGGTCGATTCATATTATTTATGATCAATGATGTTTTTTTATTTTTTTAAAAAAATTAGTTACTTTGTTGTTTGATATTTGTCCTTTGCAGTTCTAAATTTATAGATAAAATTGTTTAATTTGGTTAAAATCCAAGTTCTCTTGCAATTAATAGCACATTGAAAGAATAAACTCTCATTACGCATAGGGATGACATCTGGGTAGGTTTGGCCAAATTGGAGACCTGAACCTCCCTCCCCATGAAACTAACGACTATAATCTAGGTTGAAGTAGTTCCATCTGTCCAAATTATATTATTTTTATATTTTATTGAATAAAAAATTTAAAAGTTTAAAAACTAATAAATCATTAAAATAATTTTCCAAATTTATATTAATAATATTTTAAAACTATATTATCACAAATTAAAATATATCAATTTTTATTCAATTAATAATTAATATAAAAAATTATAATTATATATTTTCATATTAAACATATCACATAATATAATATTAAAATATTATAAAATAAAATTATGGATAAAATTATTTTCATATTATACATTAGCACTCAATTAGTTGCACACACACACTCTTAAACCCAAGACATGACGCGAACCCGGTTGTGGGCCTGTTTCATTAGGATTAACCGACCTCGAACAGATTTGCATGTTGGAGCGAATGTTTGTCATTTTACTAAAAAAAATAATTAGTGGTAATTGTGCAACTCAAATCTTTTAAACTATACATTAGCAAAAGCGTTGCGTTTCGATTATTTTCCCTGTTGGGAAAATTATTGTACCCCGATAATCTTCATCCTAATAATTACACTAATTGCAATCAATTGAATCGAACCAGTGAGTTTGGCTCTAATACTAATTGTCAGAATCAAGCTCATGCCACTAGGCCAAAAACTATATCTGTTAGCCAAAACATAAATTTATTTCCTTATACTCGTGACAGTGCATAGTGTAATTAATTGAGTGCTAATGGGTCAGGTTGTTGAGCCAATGAATTTGGGGAGGTGCGTGTCTATATGCTAATGTTCAGTCTTACAATTTTCTTACCATCAGTCTTGTTCCTACCAGAGACCCTATTGCTCGTTAGCTGCTTGACAATGAGAACATCTTAAGAGGTCAGTCATCCTGATACTACTTATATTTAGGGATGAAGTCAAGAATTAGACTTGGGGTGTGCTTGAAACTAATGTGATAAATTATATATTGTAAAAATTTTGGATTAGACAAAAATATTAGCAAGAGTAAGAGTGTTTGGAAATTTTTCATTTATTTATAAAAATATCAGAATAAATTTGAAGAATCAGAAATTACATGAGAGCGACCTCTGAATTTGAATCAATTGAGCAAAAGCAGAAGAAAAATTTGGGGATAAGCAACACAAAAATAGTTTTTTTTTATTTAAAAAATTAAAAATTGAAGAATCAAATTTAGTTAGAGGTTGCAATATTCATTAAATTTTATAAAATCACACATATATGTGAAAAAAACCTTGACATGACTTCTCACTATATGACATTTGTGTCCCATTATAAAGATGAGGTCTTGGTTCAAGACTTCATATTGTAATCGTCTCCACCAAATATTTTCTAAAAAAGAAAAAGAAAAAGAAAAATCATTCTCATGTTGTATGTATACAATCATGTAGTGGTGTTAAACCATTTATTGGACTGACAACTTGCAAAAAATAAATCGATTAGGATAAACCAACCATTTAAAATAAATATCGGGTCACAAATAACGTGCATACAAAACTATAAAATAAATTAATCAGAACTTTGAAAAAAAACTTCATTAACCAATTTAGACACAAATATGTATAAGTAACATATTGGATAATATATTACATAAAAAAAAAAACTACAGAACAAAAAGTGGGCGATTTGTTTTTGCGATGACCCATCACCTTTAAATTTATAATCAGTTATTATTATTATTATCATCATCAAATAGCTAGGTTGGGTTGGATCGAGTTTTTTACTTCACTACAAGAAAATGTGAATTTAACAACACTCAAAAAACAATGATTTTCATTAAAACCGTTGTCTTTTTTCTTTTAATAACGGTTTTAATAAAAACATCTGTCTTTGAGCGGTTTTTATGATAAAAAACAACCGTTGTCTTAGATCGTTGTCTTTGTGTGTCTAAGACAACGATTTTGTAAAAATCGTTGTCTATTAACGGGTATTTTGAGACACGACAACGGTTTTTTAAAATGTTGTCTTTGAGCAGGTTTTCTGAGTATAAGACAATGTTAAAACCGTTATCTTTGAGCGGGTTTTTTGGGACCACAACAACAGTTTTAAAAAAATCGTTGTCTTTGAGCGAATTTTTTTAGGTTTAAGACAACGGTTTTACGAAAGAAAGGAAATCTATTTTCCATCCCAAACCAATTCCTGTAAGAAAGAAATCCCCAATCCCCAGTCCCAAACCCCCATCCCCTCAGCCATTTTCTCCCACTCTCCAAATTGTGATGGCTTGCACCACCAGAAATGGGTCGGTCGAGCACCCTACTACACCTAGACCAGGACCTATAGCTTGCATCTATGGTAGAATAGAGGAAAATGAGCTTGAATCGTTGGTGATGAACCGCGGGCTATTTCTGTCCGATTTTGGTGAGTTTTTCGTTTGTTTTGCTTGGATATTTTTTGGTTTGTTTTTAGGTCGTGAATGTAACTCCGGAGAGATTCTGGCGTGTTACAAGCTCGAGACCAATAGCGATTAGTTCAAGCTCCGATCTTGGTAAACATTGGACTCTGTTAGGATCGGTTGGGAGTGAAAAAATGTTTAGAAAGGGGGGTTGAATTAATACTTTACAATTTTCACAACTTCTTCAAATAATGAGTCAGTTTAGTGATAAAATGAATTCGCGAATCTTGTTGTCAATATCAATACTAATGAAAGTGCATAAATAAACTGAATGACAGATAGAATAAAACTGAAATTAAGGGACAAAAGATTTGTGGATGTTCGGAGATTTCAAACACTCCCACGTCACCTCCCTTCTATCTCGAAAATATGATATTTACTAAAAGACTTTGATCTATACAAAGATTTGTACAAATTCACTTCAGTTTGGATTTAACAATGTCAAAACTGAAACTCTTAGATTCAATACAATTTATCAGTACTCAACTGATATGTAACTTTCTTAGCACAACCGATCTCTACAAGATCGAATAATATAACAATAAGTGTTTGTGCTTTTAAGCTTAAGGTATAGCCTGAAAGTTATGAATGTGTATGCTAAGCGTGAGCTTTTGAGAGCTTTTAAACTGAAAGAGTATGCACATAGTTCTGCTTGATAACTTAAACAATTTCGTAGCTTGATTACTCTTGTTAGGTTTATTTTGTCCGACAGATATCGAAAATAATAAAGATATCAGTATAGGATGTAAAATAGTAAATTTGTGTTTTGTCAGAATTATGTGTTGTTCCAGATGTTACAACATCCGAGACAACATGCAGCGGAATATTATATTTTGTAACACAAATTGACTTAACATAAACAGATGGACGAGATTAAATATGCACAAGTATAAATACTTGTGCGGTGCCTTATGGCAAAAATCAATCACTAGAAAATCAAACCGATTACAAAAATTTATCACTAGTGAATATTACAAAAATCAATTTCCTCAACAAGTTGAGAAAACAAAGCTTTCTAAAACAACCAACAATATTAAAACGTGAACAAGAAAGCAAAACTTGATCCCGAAAAACACGATCAATTAGATGTAATCTTCAGTCAACATCGTTACGGATGTTGTCTGTAGATATTGGCAACATTCAGAGCAACACGAGATCAACACTCTTCAAAACACAACAACATATTTATAGAATTATTTGTCTCTGAAATCTCGACGTGCAAAAGTGCATCAGTTATGCATTCATGAAAACCTCCAAGCGAAGAGTGAAAAAAAAAAACGGACGACTCCTCTTCAAAACAGCAACGCCTTTGTAGGATGTTTTTCTATGAGAACCATGACGTGCACAGTGCGTGTATATTGATTGAGAAGAGAGAGCAGCCGCATCAATGTCCTTGATCTCTTATATATAGACATAGACTTTATCTTCACAAGGAAACCTATTTTACAAGGAAATCTACAAAATCAAGAGTTAAACCAATAATATTATATCTTCAAGATCTTTATCATATCTACAAAAGACAAACCCAATATTCCATACAATCTTATCAAGAATGAAATTAGATTTAAGGAAGATATTATATCACAATAAAATCTTAACATAATTACCTAGAAAGACAAAACCACAATTAAATTTATACTCAATCAAATCAACAAGAAAAAGATAATATTAGAGAAATCAATTTAATATGGAAATTATATTTCCCTTCAACTCTTCTTCAGCTGATCTTCTTGGCTATTTATAGGCTTTACTTCCAATGGTAACAATTAATGCATTTTGAATTTTTATATCCGTTGTATAGCCATGTAAACATTCTTCTATCAGTCGTATATTGAAACTTTTCTGAAATGCGGAGTTCCCACTACATGTTGCAGTCTGATCTTTGTACAATTGTCGGTTGATATCTACATTCATTAACTGATGACACGTCAAAATGATTTATCAGTTGACAAAGCCGATAGGATTGACTGATTGCTCTCAACTGATCATCCAGTTGACTACATAGATCAGTTAGCTTAGTTCAGTTGCCATTGATTATATACGCACTAATCTTCAGTTCGGACAACTATCAGTTTACGAATATTCAATTCAATTATCTTCAGTTTTCTCGACCAATTGTTCAATCGTATCACGTTTAATTTGTCAAACTCTGAAATCAAGATCTCAACAGGCTCAAATTCCTGCCTTGTTCATTTAAGTAGGCTGCCGATTTTTGAGTTTTTGATCGCTTCGATTTAAATTCGTTTTGTCAATTTTAATGCTTTATATTGAGTATATATCGGATTTATGTTGCAGGTTTAGAGAATTTTGAACACGGAGGTAAATTCGGTAATTACGATTTATGCTCGAATTTAGCCTTCTGTTTTGGGGTTGCTACGATTAATGTGTTTGTATTTTGTGATTATGGGATGAAGTAAAGCTGTAGAGCTATGTTTATCTTCAAAATAACAACAAAATCTTTTAATTCTATGAAGAATTGAGAGTGTTATGAATATTTTACTGGAATTGCCCATGTTTTGAATCTGTACCCGAGCTCATGTGGATGTAGTTTGTTCTATTGAATTCTATGAGTTAGCGACTATGATTTTGAATTCAGTTTTAATAAAAAAAATTATTGATCAAGTTTTCTTTCATTTTCATTGGCGAATCTTCATTTGAGTGAAAAATGAGCAAGATATTAATTTTATGCTATCAAGTGACAAATCTAAATCTGTTTCAAGAAGTATTGTACAAAGTTTCTGTTTTGTGCGACTTAGCCTATCAAAATGAACGAATTTCAATTCAATATCTTTTAATGAAGGGTTAATTGATCATAAATCCCCAAACCTAAACTCAACTTTACCCAAACTCCCTATACCTCAAAACCTTTCTTTTAACTCCCTAATACCTTAAAATAGACAAAAAATACCCTTATTCCTATTTTAAATTTAATTGATCCTCACGCTTTCAAAATGGTATCAGAGCTTTAGGTGTAGTTATTTCAAACACAAATTTAATTATTACTAGTAACTAATTGTATGAGAAGGAGAATTTTGAAAAAATTATGAATACGAACTTCGGTTCGAGAAAAATAATTTACAAGGAATATTCCAGAATTTTGGAATATAAACAAGTGCATCTAACTATTGTTAGATATCAGAAACAGAAAGGGAAGTCACTGCACCCTCAGGTAAAATCTCAGGTAAACTTATGATTCAAACAAATAAGTTTCTGGAGATAGTTCCAGATTCCTCTAAGCTCTCTTCAGATCTTAGAGAAATTCAGAAGACAGTACAAAATTATGGCAATATGCTATATTTTGTACCACAACGAGTTGAGAAAATCATTGAAACCCAGGAAGAAATTCTTGGAATATTAAAGGATATTCAAACAAGAATTCAGAAACTGGAACAACAACCCAGTTCCAGTAGACGAACTTCAGGAGATTGGTTACCACCATCCTTTGGTACTGAACCTTTGTTACATCAACAAGGGAAGGCCAGAGTGGTGTCAAAACCTTTGACTGAAGAAGAAAAGATGATCAATCTAATCAAGTCTGTCTCAGAAAAGAAATTTATCTGATGACAACTTTAGAAAGGATTGGTTTAGAGGATCTACAAGAGCTTGCGGAATCTTTCGCAAATCTCAAAGTAGTAGATCTAAAGATGAACACACCAGTAGGTGAAACACCACCTGCTATAACTTGGTCATCTTCTCAAGAGCCACCTAGGAAAAGTGTGGGATCTCAAAATGTAAACATGAGAGAATCTCAATCTGATTTCCATACTGGTGGAGGATCACACCCAGCAGGGACAAGGGCAAGGAGAAATCAAATTCCTTTGCACCAAATACCCTATGGGAAAACTGTTTTGGATCCTATACATCCTTACGGGGTTATGCTTAACCTTGATGTATTAGACTTCAAAAACAAAGAAGATCTCATGGATGATTGGACATCTGCTATGAGAATTGCAGCAGGAACACTCGATCTCAACAAAGAAGGATTCATTAAACTTTTGGAAATGAGTCTTATGGGATCAGTGAAAATTGCTTGGGACATGACTTCATTAGACATGAAGGAATCAGTCCTAACTGGTGAATCTCTTAGTGATATTGCTGGAAAAATGGCTACCCTATTTAAAGCACACTTCATAGGAGTAGATTATTTCAACAGTCAAGATACAGAGAAGAAGAAGAAGAAAGATACTCAAGCGCTGTATAGTCTGGAATTACATGATATATGTTTGGTGGATGAATATATTATGTTATTCACTAAATATAGATGGAATTCTGGAGTCGAAGAAGATATAGCTATGCAGCTTTTCTTCGCAAAAATACCAAGTCCCTGGAGAGAAATGCTCATTAGGGAATATGTACCTGGAAATCCAGATACGTTGGCACGAAGAGCCTCTTTCCTCAAAGGAAAATTGGCAGAATGGTGCCATATGGCAGCATTAGAAAAGAATTACAAACGCTTAAGGGGTATCAACAAAAGAACTCCTTTGTGTTGTAAGGAAAATGATCTTCCAACAATTATTGGAAGTAAACCACAGAAGCATAAGAGAAAAAGTTTTAGGACTCATCCTTATGCACGAAGTGGAAGAAGTTCTTGGAAACCAAGAACTGTATGGTCTAGACAGAAAGCCAGATCTTATAAATCTGGACAAAGAAGCGGACCATCAAGGAGTAGGATATCATCCCAAGCATCGAGTACATCTCGAAGCACAGGAAGAACATCTACCAAGAAAACTTTCAGAAGAGCTCATACTCGGGCCAATGAAAGTTTCAAGGACTGTAATTGCTGGACATGTGGAGCAAGAGGTCATATCTCGACCAATTGTCCAGAAAATGAAAAAAGAGGTATTAAACGCTTTGATCCTACCCCGGATATTGAAGAAGCAGTTTATTACCAAGATCTTATTCAAGTATACCGATTTGAGGACATTGCCTCAGATGAAAGTATATATGAAGAAGAAGAAGTCTTAAGTCAGGAAGAATCTGATGGAACAGAATCGGAATTTGACTGAAGACGAGGTGTTTCGACACGAAACACATGAAGATCTGTCTGGGTTTTTCAGCCAGACAACAATATCTCATAACATGGTTCAAAGAATCATGAGAGAAAATCCGAGTCTACAGAGATATCAAGGTTTCTCTGCAGGACAGGTAGAAAAATTCTTAGGAAGTCTTGGCCTAAGAAACAGAAAGCATCATCTAATCTATAAAGTATCTAGAAGGGAAATGGCAATCCCGATGGAACTTACAGGAAATGGAATGGAGATGCAGTTAATTTCTTCCAAAGAAATTAAGGAAGAATTACAAAAACTCAAAATAGAAGTAGTAAGGACTATATCCTGGATTCATATTGGAGCAATCCAGATTATGATAAAGGCTACTTTCAAAGAAGGGATAGATTCGCCTATTGATATTGCTATATGCGATAAAAGAATGGGGAATCTACAAGATTCAGTACTGGGAACAATCTCAAGAAATCTCTGTGCAGGAAAGATTGTCGGAGTAATCTATCCAAGGATAGCCTACAACCTGGCAGATCGAGATTTCAGCCGAGCCTTGACATTGCATCAGAACTTCAAGGAAAAAAGGCTGATGAAAGAAGGTAATATGCCATATTCTATTACCTATCAAATTTCATATGCTCTGTCTAATACACATCATTCTGAACTGTTTATTAGAAATGAGTTTATTGAAATCCCTGAAATATTCGGAAAAGTTGCTCAGGCAGTTTATCCAGAACGAGTAGAGTTTCCATTAATACAGGAAACAAATATCCAAATACAAGATAAACCGATTCTACAAAGGAATCAAAGTCTTAGATTGGAATCAAGAAGACTATCTTTTCAGGGAGATAGAATAACAAGTTACAGGTGGGAAAAAACGTCTGTCATAGAAACTCAACAGGAGCCAAAAAGTTTTTCTACAATGGGAAAACTTAGATGCCCAGAAGGCTGGAAGGAAGTAGAAATAGTATTTGATATTACAAAACAAAGGAATCAATTTCCTTGTAATTCAATATACTATTTGGAACAACCGATTATAGGAACTTACTAAGGACTGATTAATATCGGAGAATTGGAGGTTCACATTCAAGGAATTTCAGGGAAAGAATCAGATCGACTGATTCTTGGACTAGAGTTTCTTGAGGAACACAAACCTTGGAAACATCTAGAGTATGGAATGGAGTTTATGGCAGAGGATAAAATGTGGAAAACCCAATGAACACAAGTCCATTCTCCATATACATTCCAGTAGGAATGTTGTATGAACAATATAAGGCATAATACTTTGCTGCATATATTGATTCAGGTGCTGGAATATGTACAGCAAAACGAGGAGTTTTTCCAAATAATCTGGAAGAAGAATTACCCCAGATTGCTGGAAGAGATTTTTCCAGACGAATCTTAATTCTATGTAAAGAGATTAAGATGATTGAAATAATGATTGGCGGTGCTGGGCAAACACCTTGGTACAAGGTGAAGACACCACCAATTTATTTTCATGATACAGGAGCTGACATATTGTTAGGAAATAATTTCCTACAAATGTTCAAGTCCTATACACAAGAAAATGAGACTAGAAGATTAGTGTTCACAACACCATGTGATCACAAAATCATAGTCCAGAGACTACGAGAGGCATTTTAAAGAAAATTGCTGATCCAGTTTCGCAGCAAGCGTGGTGATTCAGGACAACTTCTGAACCCAAAAATGAAGGATTCTAGACGGTTTGGAGAAACAATGCTCCAGTTAAGAGCAGATCAAGTACTCCAACCAGAAGATATAGAATGCCTTAAGATAACTCTACAAACAAATGAAGTAGAGTTCGAATCTAAGGTATCATTGGAAGATGTCAAGAAGAGGATCAAAGAAAATTACAATGAAGATCCTTTGGCATGGTGGGACAGAAATCAACTCAGGGCTTGCTTTAAGATCAAAGAAGGCAAAGAGTATGAATTTGTCCGATGCAAACCCATCCCAATGAACATCATTGATCAAAGGGATATGCAGATTATAATCAAGGAACATTTGGACCTTAGTTTGATCAAAGCAGGTATGTCACCATATAGCAGTCCAGGTTTTCTGGTAAGAAATCATGGTGAGATAAAACGAGGTAAACCCAGATTGGTTATTAATTATCAAGAAATTAATAAAACTCTGGAGTTTGATGGGTATTTTATACCAAGCAGAGAACATCTAATCAGTTGCATATGCAGTGCAAATATATTCTCTAAATTTGATTGTAAGTCCGGATTTTATCAGATTCGGATGGAGGAAGGAAGCAAGAAATTCACAGCTTTCTCCACACCTCAAGGACATTATATTTGGGAAGTGTTACCAATGGGATTGGCTAATTCACCCCAGATATTTCAAAGGAAAATGGATAATCTTTTCAAAGATTATTTTAAGTTTATGTTTGTTTATATTGATGATGTTTTAATAACATCTAAAGATATGAATGAACATGTCAAGCATTTGGAGATTTTCTCTAATGTTTGCAAGAAAGAAGGACTGGTTTTATCTGAAAAGAAAGCAGTCATTGCTACAAGAAAGATTGAATTCCTTGGAATTGAAATCGATGAGTCGGGAATAATTCTGCAAGACCACATAGTCGAAAAGGTGCAGAATTTTCCAGAAAGTCTCAAAGAGAATAAACAACTTCAAAGTTTCTTAGGAGTTGTTAATTTTGCTGGGATGTTTATCAAAATCCTAGCAAAACACAGGAAGGTGTTCAGTCCATTATTGAAAAAAGGTGCAAGGTTTATATGGACAAAAGAACAAACAGAAGGACTTATTCATTTAAAGGAGGTTTGTAAAAATCTTCCAAAAATGGCTATTCCTCAAGATGAAGATGATCTGGTATTATATACCGATGCCAGTGATCATTGGTGGGCAGCAGTTCTTACTAAGCTCACACCAGACGGAGAACAACCATGCAGATATTGCAATGGGTTATTCTCAGATGCAGAAGCCATCAGATGGCATATCAATGAAAAGGAATTTTATGCAGTAAAAAGAGCTTTTGAAAAATGGCCATTATTTTTACTTGCAAAGAAATTTACTTTAAAAGTTGATAACACACAGGTAGAAGCTTTCTTAAGGAATAGAATTGAGTCTAAACCTGAGAAGGCAAGATTATTAAGATGGCAGACATTATGTCAGAATTAGATTTTTGATATTGTGATAATAAAATCTCATGAAAATATTCTTGCAGATTTTTTAAAAAGAGATGGACAGCATTGACATTGATGCTATTATCAAGATGCAGAGGCATTTGAGGGAACACCTTGAAATGCTTCAAACCGAGTTCAACAAGTTAGCCGTTAACGCAGAAGTTGCGGGAAGGCTACAACAAGCTGATAAGAGAATTGTCTCTGATCGAATTACAGGTTGTTTACATACATATACTCAGTTATGGTCTGTAATGCAAAGGCCTATCCTCCAAGGCATTGAGAAGCCATTGGTTTCCCAAAAGGAGAGTTTTCGAGTACAGGACTCTATACCTGTAGCGGGGGATTCAAATACCCCTTGCACAAGTGTTAAGTCGGGATCATCACCAGATGAGTCGACTGAAACAAAAATTGAGACTCCTGATCCTTATCTTGAGTCATCAAGTCAACCCTTCACCTCGGGGATTGAAGAGGGAGAGATCAACCTTATGCCTCGCATTGATAAAGTCAAATCTAAGGTTGGTACTAACGAAGCAACAATTTCTCCATTTCAGGTCTATCAGCAGAATTGGGAGAAACTGAAAACAAGAATTGGAATCAACCCAGCTACTAACAGGGTTGATGTTTCAGGAAAATATCCAAGGGTATGGATGAAACAAAATTCATATCCAAAGGAGGTCAAAGCTTGGTATGAATTCGGGGCTCTTGCCTCAGTTTATACTACATCACCCAGCTTTCCGGAAATTTCAGGTCTACCAAAATGGATCCAGGAAGCTGTTCATGAAACTTGGGCGAATAATGATTATTTGTCCAGAGGAGATGTTTTGGAGCTATACTTTTTCAGTGCAGCACCAGAACCAGCAGGGAAAGGTACTCATGAAGCCTTTCATTTCATCAAGTTAAGGAGGCCGGATACAAATGTTCAAAAATTTATAAAGGACCCTCCAACAGAAGAAACACCCCTGGTTGCTTCAATTACTGAAGATGATATTTCTACCAAAAGAGCTTGGGGTTTATGGGTCTGTCTCACTGAGATGGACAAATTCAAGTTCCCGTTCAAATTTTATAATCATTCAGTGATCGGATCATTCCTGTTAAATACCATGACAGGAAAAACAACAAGTTTTGCAGAAGATTTATTTGAGAAAAAGAGAAATCTTTTGTGGAACAGCAAGCTGCCGGCTAGTAAAGAGACTCGCCGAAAATTCTGTAACATGGCACATATAGGAAGATGATCAGAAAACATCTTCCTTGAATGCCAAAACCAGAAGGAACCTGAATTCGGTAAAGGATTCAAACCGAGATCTGATCGGAAACACTTTACCGACACAAGCACGAGTGGGGATGGACCACCTTCACGTTTTCCTTGAGGACAACAAAAACCGAAGATTCCTCGACAAAATTAAAGGTGTACAGGTGACAAGCCCACTAGCAATAAAGAAAACCCACCATGTGAGTGGATGGACAAGGACCACCAATAATAGGTGGTAGATGACACAGAAAACCACTAATGAGTGGTAAAAGACAAGAGAACATTGAATACTTTATTTAAAAAGGAATCCAATAAAGAAAACAAGTAAACTGGACCCAAACTTTATACTATAAATAAGGGTACCAGTTAAACACACCGAAATCAAAACTTAAAAATGTACCGTGTATATCTGAAAGTTTTGAAAAAAAGGATCAATTACAAGAGAAAGCAGGCGGATGCTCTTAAATGGCTAGTCCATCGTTTCCAGGAAAAAGGAGACGAAATTACCGCAGATATCTTGTATACTCATCGTCAATGGTATATCAAGGAGATAAAAGAAGATGAGAAGTTAATTTCTAGATTAATAATCTAGAAAAAGACAGGTCGTGAAGGGACCACTCAACCACTATAGGGTCCCCAAGCAAGCTGTAAAGGCTTATGAAGATTTGAAGTCCGAGTTTCAAATCCGAAGGATCCTTCTATAAATAAAGAAGCAGAAGGAGATGAAGGCATCGATCAACCTCTTCATTTTTCTTCAAAATCATTTGTAATATTTTCTTTCAAGTTTATGTGTGTATTGAGTTCAGCTACTATCAGTAGCTAAACAAGTTTCTCCTTCTCTACATGAGGTTACTATGTATTAATAAAAATGTTTGTGTTTGAATAAAAGAAATCTTTGCTCTTAGCCCCTCTCATGTATTATTTTCAAAATTTTATCTTTTATTGTACACCCTAAGGTAGGAAACGAATTAGGGTTGTGCCAAGTGCTACTGAAGGAATCTGCGTCAGTAACCATCGGTTGCGATCGTGTGGTTGGACTGTGAGGAGCAGTTCGTAAAATACGGTGGATATAACCCGGTGGTACTCCGGTCAAAGAGGTAAAAGATTTAATTCATTTTTCGGAAGCATGATGGGCCATTATTTACAAAAGAAAAATCAATTATTCAAAATAAAGATATAAGGGTAAATTTGGAAATTTAAAAGAAATGGGGAGTTGAAACAAAGTTTTAGTGGGGTAGGGAGTAAAAAGAAAGTTAAGAATGAGTATAGGGATTTTTTGACAAGTCCCCCTTTAATGAAATATGGGAAATTGAGTTAGAAATTCAGTCATGTATGATAAGTGCATTTTGGATAAGTATGAGATGCGTTATGACTTATGATCTTAAAACCAAGCATAGGTATATAGCTGATGATGTCACTAATTGGGTGTGTGTGCATCAATCATACCATTTTCTGATCACAACCAAGTCCATTTTCTTAACTTTGTCAATATTTTTCTTAACATGAATTATATGTGTAAGGTCTAGAAAATCGAACGACGTAACCTGACTGCATGAAAATCTAGGGTATGATTAAAATGTCTAAAGTATTATTGTAAATGCACTAAATACATGATTATGACATGATTATATGTTTTTATTTAATGAATTACTAGATTGCATTTATTTGTACTTTTAGCAATATTTCACGCTTGAACGAGGAACAGAGACCGGTGACAGTTTGAAGAAAAATGTTTTATTAAATAGTTATTTTTAATTATTTAATATATGATATATTTAATATGTAATTTTTGAAAAATATGATTTTGTGATATATTTTTTTCGTCAAACCATATTTTAAACTGGTAGTCGATTTTTGGCAAAATATGTACTTTTTGGAGGCTCGGTAAACGTTTTGAAAATGTATTTAAACAAAATATTTTACATACTCATTAATGGGCCTAATGAGCTTGTTATAGTATGATTTTGGGGCTAAGATGCTACTCCCTTGTATATCAAAAGATAGGCCCACTCTTTTATTATTTTCTTCTTAATTTCCACTCCAAAAATCTAGCTCCCACCCCCTCACTCGGCCGTACAATCACTCGGGTCTAGCAGCAGGTTTTTGAACGTTTTTTGCAAGTATTTTCATATGAATTATTGTCCCGACCCTCTGGTTTTCGTCCCTCGTACCGTTCGTGTAGATTTTTGAGCGTATATACCAAAGGCATGCCCGTTAGCTTTGTTTTCTCATCTTTCACACCCTATTATGCACTTTGAATTATTTTGCATGGAAATTGATAGATCTACTGTTATAAATTGGTTTTACATGATTCTACATGAATATATCGGATTTTCATGTTTGGGAACTCACGTTCTTGATATGTTTCGTAAGGGGATGCCTGGGTCGAGAGTTATAGGACTCAAATCACGACTGGTATATGGTCTTCGAAGGTTAAGATCAGATCTGGAACGGGTTGTGTGATGGTTACGATCGGATCTTCATGTTTTGGGCAAAAAGGTGTTCGATCGAGTGATGAGTCGAGGAGGCTGTGCGTAGGCCTACTCCAAGCCAAGGTTCAGACATAGGAAAGTCTGATTTGGGTCCTGGGAGGTTGGTGCGAGGCTGGCTTGAAGGGTTAGGGGTAAGTCGTGATGATTAGACGCGTAGATGCATGGGAAGCATGGATCGGGTGACGCCGCATTCTTGCGTGCATGGCTTGTTGTGGGTGGTACAGTCAGGTGCACATGGGTCTGGTCATGGTCCTAGGGTGGTGGTTAAGGTTTGGAAGCATTGGTTTTGGGCCTAGGATCAAAAGTTGAGGTTAGGTGCACTAGGGTTCGGTTTTATTTTGTGCAGAAAATTCCAGCAACTTCCAAGTGCATTTCGAGGGTCATAAGTGGTCTGGTCTAGGTGGTTTAAGGTCTGGTAGGAGTGCGATTAAGTTATGATTCAAGTTTGGGAAAGTTCGATTAAGTTTCGTGTTGATTCGGCTAGAAATTTTAAGGTACATAGGTAAAGTGGTCAAATTAGGGTTCGGGGTACAAATGTTCATTTTGCACTCAGGTCAACTTAGCGGTCCTGACAGTGCCCTGAAAACTGAAAAGACATGTTTAATTTTTTTTATTTTATATGAATATGGAATTTTTATGGAAAACAATGATAATATATTGCATGCTTGGTTTTAAGAAAATATATGTATATGCATGGAAATTTTATTAAGTGATGAATACGACGACATGTTTGAAAGAGATGACTTGTTGACTGTTGTGACTAACACGAACACAAAATAGGTAAGGCCAAGGCTCAGTTGATGGGTGAGAGTGTCGTTGATGTCTCCATCGCCTGATACCATGGTTATACGTAAATAAATCCATTAAACAGCAGCTGATACGAAAGTCATAAATAATTAACTAAATTCCATAAAGGAAAAATGAATATGTATATGATGGCATGAATGATACGACACGATATGAATATGTTTATGTTTACGTTCATGTTTTTGAAGATCATTAAAGTTATTTTAATTAAAGTACTTTTCAGTGTTGCTTGATATGTATATGTACTTTTTCATAACGGTTTAGGTGTGTTGAGTCTTTAAACTCACTAGATGTGATTGATGCAGGTGAGCAGTTTGTTGATGAGGAGACTAGAGATTCTGAGGACTGAGTTGACTGGGCTGGTGGTGCACTGGAAGCCCGAGGATCTTGCATTTCTTCCGCATTTCATAATTTTACGAGGGATTTGGTTATACAATATTTCAAAACATTTATGATTTTTATACTATGAGGTTTGGCAGGTTTTTAGTATTACGTTGTTGTTTTACTTCAAACGGTAAACGTTTCTGTTGGTCACACCTTTTAGATTTTTTTAAACCGCAGTTTTATATATATATATATATATATATATATATATATATATATATATATATATATATATATATATATATATATATATATGTGTGTGTGTGTGTGTGTGTTTGTATGTATATTTCGGCCATTCACAAAAAAATAATTTCAATAGTATTTTAAGCAGTAGACTTTTCAATATAAGTAGGATTTATTCTTAATGATGTGGTGCAGTCCCCTTGTGATACTTACCAATCAGAAGAAAATTCACTTGCTTACCTGGTTGAGAAGTGATATTCTTAATTCCATGCACTCTATCGATCCTAATTTCATGCACTCTATTGGTTTGTGGATTATCGATGCTTGCACAAGAAGATTTCAGATGATATTTCATTGACTATTTTTTAGGGAATAAATGGATAATTTTCATCTTGTATTTGTTCGAATGAGACATCTGCAGCTGGAAATTTCATGAAAGAGGGGAACAAGAAGATGGCATTGATGATTTATCTTTGCAGGGAATAGATGAACTGCATAATATGTGGTTGCATTAGTGGTACGAATTAGCATGATCTGTTGCAGGAAATTTCATGAAAGAGGGGAAAGTGGTTTTCTGTACAAAACTACTATGTGAAATCAATAGTTGCAGTGATTAGTAAATTATATAGCAAATATCACAAGTTTTTGTTTGTTATGTTTATGATTTTGTAGTATTTTGTTCGAAATGTATATGAAGGATCGGTTTTGACACCCTTGATGGTGCTTCAAACACAATATTTTTCATAAGCTACAATAGATTGTGTTCTAAGAATGAATATATCGATGAATTAAATCGAGTTTGGTTTTCAAACCAAACGGAAGACACCCGAAATAATCATTCGTTACGAAAACTGAACAGTTTAAAACTTTTAGCTTGTATAAAATGAATAACTGAAATAAGGAGGATTGGTTCGGGCTTGTATCAGTTCAGTTATGGGAAGAACTGAATTGATATCAGCTGAGCTGATCAAATCAGTTTTAAAACAATAGTTAAACAGTTAAAGACACGAGATATGTTAATGGATGTTCATAGACTTCAACTGCTCATATGTCACCTCTTCTACCACCTCGGGTAAGATCTACTAGAAGATTTTGATTTATACAAAGCCTTATACAAACCCATTCCAGAAGGGCATCACCCAACTAGAACTCCTAGCACTCAAGATTGAGGCAGCACATGACAATCCGCATAATGTTTAACATCTCTTATGTCAAGACTACAAACACAATGTTTAATGTCTTTGTGTGAAGACTCACTCAGCTAAACAATAAGCTCAACTATCTGTATTTGTGAGTGATTGTGTGTGAATGTATGAGAATTTATCTAATCAATATAACACAAAAGTATTCTCACACAACTGGACTAACTGCTTCTGGTAAGATGAAATGAATGAGCATGCCCTCTGCTTTCTTCACACACTAGTATTTTGTTGTTGTTCCGGCTTTTCTTCAATGGTCTTGATCTGGTATTTATATTCGTTTATCTGATCATACATGAAGACTCAATAATAATGTCCGTTGTATTTGCATGTGCTTCCTTATGATACATCTTTTCATTATGACAACTGTTCTGGAAGCTCTCCTCTTTTAGCTCTGCTGAAACGTTTTTTATTGTACCTTCGTCAATGAAGTAGCTTGTACCTTGTATATTCGTGCTTAGCTGGATTCCATTTGATAGTCTTGTTGTGATATTTGAATCGATCAGTTACAACTGATGCTCTGAATTGGTATAGTAAACCGGTTCTTTGAATTGGTCTAGTGAAATAAGTTTGGACTGGTTCAGTTTTTGCAATCAGTTGACGTCTCGATAACTTCAGTTTTGGCTCGAGAACTGATCAGTTCGGGACCTGATCAGTTTCATTGTTTATTATCCTGAAATATTTTTGTCTTTTCTGAATGACAAGGAGAGAAAAGATCATGAATGTTTGGAATCCATATTATGCAAGCTCTTATGCGTACTAGATAAACTTGTTAGAAACAAAATAACAAGTTTTGTTAACATCAAAATTAATATTACGAACATAAAATGTTCCAACAATATATTTAGCATATGTAAGAGTTTTTATATAAATTTTATGAAAATTAAAATGTTGATTGATATTTAAAATATTTATTGTTTCGATTTGTCGATTCTAATAATTGTTATTTTTAGAATTTTTTGGGCACATTTATACATTTTAACATTCAAAATAGATTTTGTGGTTAATATTTTAATTAATAGTTATAAACCCAAAAAAAATTAAATATAAAAGACGGCTCTTTTTATGCGTTATCTATGTACAATGAATAAAAAGTGTTATCTTTTTTTTAGCAAAAACAATGCTTTTTATGCATTGCGGAAGTGTTGTCTTTGCTAAAAAAGACAACTCTTTTTTTGCGATGTCATCGAACAAACTTTTAACAACAGTACTTTTTTAACAACGTTTTTTTAGCCACATAGACAACACATAAAAAGCATTGTCTTTAAGTTTTTTTCTTATAGTGTTAGTTAATTAAAAATATATTTAAAGTGGGTTGGGTTAGGACCCAATATAGTCTAAACATTAATCTCTTTATGCTCTCATTCACTCGCGCTTAATCTAACCTAATACATATGAATAATGTTGGATATTATATATCCACATATTATCAATTATTTATTAATATTTACAAGCACTTGTAATATAGGGAACAAAATGTATCAATATTTTTGAAGGCACGCTTCCAAAAAATATACTTGCGTGCCTTATCGAAAAAATTGATTGTTGCCGCAATTTTATTTTAATTTTTTTTTGAGAATGCAATTTTCTCGTGTATATATATATATATATATATATATATATATATATATATATATATATATATATATATATAAAAGCAGGGTTTTTGTTAAAAATAGTAATTTTCCGTCAAAATATCATTTCTAAAAAAGAAACATGTATATTACACTCAATAAACATAAATAAGAGAGCCCAAGAAAATTAAAAGAGATAGATTCAAAAGTGTTTCAAATAGACATTAAATTACCCTCAATAAACATGTATATTACACTCAATAATCAGAAATGTTGACACCCAATGTATGCAATTCGAGATTTCCATAATTTCAAAGAGTTAATATATTATATAATTCTGTCAAAAGCATCCAATGTATAATTTTTGTCCATTGAGATGTCTTATTTGAATTTTAAATTATAAATAATGCAATATTTCATATTATATTAAAAACCAATTTTATTCTATTTATCTTACTAAATTTATCTACTCAAAAATTGAATTCTGAAATGACTCATCTTTTCAGCATCATATCTAAGTTGAATCCTTCCAAGACGTAATGTTCGTTTAAATTTAGATTTGTTCGTTGTTATGAACTACCTACATATGGAAACAAAGAGACATTAAGTTTGAAATCTGACTTTCATGATCGAGAAGTAAAAACTATTATTCTTCAATTTGTACAAAATTTTAATTATTACGTATTTACTAATGTGATAATTTTGTTCTATATTACAAAGTTCACGGATACATGATAGTAAAAAATGTCTTGTAATGAAAATGATTAAACCAATTCTAAGAAAGTACGCATCTTATTAGGAGACACATTATAAAATTTATTGGCATTGTTTTGGAATACACATAGTGAATATTAATAAAATAACTTTTCTGGTTTATACATCATTTATTTCTAATCGCATATTTCATTTTTTAGGAATAATAAACTGTTGTTTATATTATTAAGAGATTTTGTAGATAAAATCACAACCCATTTGGATAAACATATTGATGAAACAATTATTGTTATCATTCAAATGTGTCAAACACGTACCATGTCACAAAATTGTTTGTGAATGTGAATTTAGATGAAATTATTGAATTTTAAAAAAAATATTTCTCATTAATTTTATTGAGTTTGATTTAAAAATATTTTTTAACACATGTTAAAAAATAATAATGTATAATTTCTCAAAAATTAAACAATTAAATATGTATTAAGGTTGGTGGTCGACATCAATACACTAAACACGATAAACATCATGTCAATGACATAGCTAACACAATCTAAAATTTTGATATATGGTAGTGATTATTAGTCAAAAAAATTAATCGACATTCATTGTATTTAAGAAAGTTTTTTAAAATTAGCGAAAAATAGTTTTTATAATTATATTATTTTTCAATTTAAATGTCTATTCATTTTTCACTCATTTTTAATAGTATCATCCCGTGCATCGTACGTGTTAAATACTAGTTGAATACAAAGTCTAAGTTCATTTAATTTAATTTAATAAACTTAAATTGATTCACACAAATAATGCCAGCTTGAAGCATTAAAATTTTCCTGCATTTATAAACATGATATTCTTACCGTAAAATATAATATAATTGAAATTATATTATAAGTTAATTTATCTCTATCATTATTTTAGCTGCTATATATGTTTTTTCACTAAATATATTCTTTAAACAAATATATATTATTTAAAAAATAAATGTTTAATGTACATGTACAGTACGTGTGTGTGTTAAAGAATATTAATAATGAGAGTCATAAACTACTTAAATGTAGTGCTGCAATATGGTGCACTTAAAAATTTTTGTATATGTCAACTTTATATATTAAAAAATCTTCTTTAATTTATTCTTTTTTCCTCTCAGTTCAAACTAAAATTTGTCGGCAATCAATTCTTGAAAAAAAAGAAAAGGATACAATCATATATAAAATATAATAAAACTGAGAATGAAGAGTTTTAAAACGAAAAGAAAAACATGAATAGTTCAAAGAATAAAATTCAACTATTAAACATATAAAAGTATTTTTTATATAAAAAAAGTCGCCTTATATTTTAAACTAATTATTCTTTTTTTATTCAATACTTGCGCCATAGTTTGTATCAAAGTAGACTTTTATATATCCAAAATGGATTAATAATGGGAAAATATTAAATAATGCATTAATTATATAATTTTGTTTTTTAGAAAAAAAATATGTTGACTGACCGCTTAACACTTTATCAAAATTTATAGCTGCTGTAAACAACACAAACATCATATTTTGGTTGTTTACTCGGCAAGGAAAATTTTTAAATCCAGACAAAACATACGAGCTTGTAGGACCGAGTGCTACCGCTTTACCAAAAGCTATAGCTAGTGGTAATGGTGCAACTCAAATCTTTTAAACCGCACAGTAGCTCAAACACCACGATTCGATCGCTCTACCAAGCAGAGACAATTATTGTACCCAACAATCTCCTTCCCAATAATTGTACTTCTTGCAATCAATGGGAATCGAACCCGTGACCTTGGCTCTGATACCAATTGTAGGACCGAGTGCTTACCGCTTTACCAAAAGTTATAGCTGATGGTAATGGTGCAACTCAAATCTTTTAAACCGCACAGTATCTCAAACACCACGATTCGATCGCTCTACCAAGCAGAGACAATTATTGCACTCAACAATCTCCTTACCAATAATTGCACTTCTTGCAATCAATGAGAATCGAACCCGTGACCTTGACTCTGATACCAATCGTAGGACCGAATGTTTACCGCTTTACTAAAAGTTATAGCTGATGGTAATGGTGCAACTCAAATCTTTTAAACCGCACAGTAGCTCAAACACCACGATTCGATCGCTCTACCAAACAGAGACAATTATTGCACCCAACATAGTCCTATATATATGTATAATTTGTTTGATGCATAATTATGTTCTGATGCATGCATCCTAACGAAGAAACAGAACATAATTCAGATTTGCTGATAATGATCATGCACAGTGTAACCATTGATTAATCATTTTATCACGATCTCAATATCATATATATAATGTGTTGACTGGATTAAGTAATGTTATTTTTTCTTATATATAAATGTCGTACGTACGTGGTCTGACTTCTGAATTATTCCTCCAGTTAGAAGAAGTGATGTTATAAGGGTCAAACCTTAAGCAAATATATAATATAATAACTAATTATAAGTACATTTCAATATATATTATATATAAGTTTTAATTTTATTTTCGTTGTGTGTGTGTGATTATGTTAGAAATTACTTATGATATAATATGTTTAGACAACGTTTGGTTTGTTTGATTAGGTTGGTTTATTTTTTTTAAATCCATCTAATCACTCGTTTTGTACGTTTTATTTTAACTAAGTCAATCTCTCTTATGAATGATTAGGTTATATTAGGTAGGTTAAAATAATATCTCCTCACCCCTAGGATTATTTATCCCATTCTTAATCCATCATATTTTTTCAATTTTACCCTTCTCCTTGATTCAAACTCACCACCACTTCCTTCCACCGACCATCCACCGGCAACCCCCGCCAAAGGCCGACCACCGCCGGCACCATCGCAACTTCCGGCCGACAAACGCCTCGCCTTCGGCGGTCCACCGCCAGCTGCCGGCCCCGTCGTCGTCGCCGACCACCTCTTCCGGCCGTCCACCGCCAGCAACCGACCTGCCGTCGCCGTCGCCAACGTCGATCGCCGTCGCCGTCGGAGTTGAAGGAAAAAAAAAAGAGGAAAGGGTAATTTTGTCCTTTAATCAAAAAATCAAAATTATCACACATTTAAAAATCTTACCAAACAAAATACTATTTTACATCATATATTACATTTCTACTACAATCATTTTTTTTATCATTTACATACTAATCATTAGTTTATTTTATCCTCCAAACTAAACGCTGCCTTAATGGTATATTTTTGTTATGATATGATGTGACAAACACATAACTTTCTTGAAAATTATGACAAATGTAAAATAAAATACTAATAATTATGTACGAAAATGTGAAAGGAAAAACAAAAATCTCGATAAAAAGTACGAGTCCTTTTGACATCTACATTAAGAAATTATGATCAAATTTGTGTCTTTTTTAAGTAATTAATTTAATTTCTTGAATGGTATATATTTAATCGATACTGAAGTTATTTTGAGAACATGAAATATAACTCTTAATATAAAAGTATTTCCCAACATGGATTATTAAAATTCAAAAAATCTTGTGAGACGGTAGGTTAATTTTGTGAGACACATTCCATTTGTGTTAATCATGAAAAAATATTTTTTTTACCTGACAAAAATATTATTTTTTATTATAAATATGAGGAAGATTGAATCATCTAACGAATAAAAATCCTTGAGACTGTCACCTATTTTATTAAAAAAGCATACATAAAAGTACGTATAATAATTTTTTTAAATTTATAGATATTCTATTTAGTTCACCCATTAAATGTGTTATTTTTATGTCAAGAATATTATTTTTTATATTAAATATGAGGAAGATTGATCAGTCTCACGAATAAAGATCCGTAAAATCGTCTTACAAGAAATATACTCTTATTAAAAAGTCTTACATAAAAGTAAGTATAATAATTTTTAAAATTTTATAGATATTTTATTTGGGTCACTCATGAAATGTGTTATTTTTTATGTCAAAAATATTATTTTTTATTATAAATATGATGAAGATTGACTCGTCTCACGAATAAAGATCCGTAAGATCGTCTTACAAGAAATATATTCTAACTAAAAAGTCTTACATAATTTTTTTAAAATTTATATTAGCTATTTATCAATTTATTTTAGAGATTTCATATATACCATTAATACACTCAGCACGTCACCCAGTTGTATCAAAGAACGATGATATATATTCGAAGGCAATTTTACTCGTAAGAGACTGCTTCCATCTCTTTTTATTTATCGAGAAAATATAGGCGAGTGGATAAAACAATCACAATTTATTATTTTAACAAAGGTCTTAATCAAGTCATTAACAAATTGTTTGTGATTAATTACGACATTATTACTTAGGGATTCTTGACTCATTTAATATTATCATATTATTATATATGTCATTATTTCTATTTACTATTAATCAAATTTTAATCAAACCCCACTCACAAAAAAAAAGCAGCGACTTCTTTTAATTTTTAGGAATATTTCAAATTTAGATCAAAAATCGGTAAATTAACACTTGAAATTAGTGCCTAATTAATGGTTAAAAACTTTGTGGATAAATTAAACGTTTGTTAGAGCAAAACTTAACTCTAAACAATATTTATCTGACGAAAGAAAAATGTTAAAATATGTAATTAATTAATATAAAATTCAGTACGGATTTCAATTTCAATTTGTTTTTTTAATATAAAATATCTGATCTAGGAAGTAGTACATACGTGGCGTTGTGTCCTGAATTTAAGTTGGCTAGCTTTGGGTTGGATGTTTGGTTTGGTAGGTCGATGACAGACTCTCAAGATTAGCTGTCTTAATTATCACAATATTATATATACATACATACATACATACATACATACATATATATATATATATATATATATCGAATTTATTATCCTGGACACCAGGTATCATGAGCAATCTACGTGACGGTATATGATTGGTCAGCCTTTTTTTAGAAAAACAAAACAAAAAATTTTGTGTGGTTGTGGACGTGCCACGTAGCCAGACGACCACAGATGTGCAGGAAAAAAGTGTATAGGGTATCATTACTATATATATATACCAAATTTTCTAGTGCTTCAGGAACAATATCTGATTGCACTAGAAAATTTGGAACAATATCTGATTTTGCCAGTTGGGATATTTAACTGTGCGAGAAATGAGCAAATCCATTTACAGATTTTTATTTGTGAGACAGATCAATTCTCTATATATATATATATATAATAAAATATGTAATTTTTTTTTGTTAATGACCAAATAGAATATTTATCTTATAAAATGGAGTATGTGAAAAAACGAGTAGATATTATTCCCACTTTCCATTTGTTAAATAAATTGTAATGCATTTACAAGTATGAATTGGTACTCTGTTTCCTTACGGACATCGTGCGATGGGCGGTGCAATTCTCCATATTGAACGAAATTTCCTTGGATGGTCTTTGAATTTCATTCGAGTATAAGATAATAATATAACCAATATAGGTTGGGTTCGACACGTTTTTTTTATCAAAGAAATATTTTCACGTCTAGCTACAAATTGAGATGCAATTTTAATTTCTATCCTTTTTATAAGATCAAATATTTATCGCTTTGCAAAAAAATTTTAAAATCGCTTAATTTTCGTATTCATCGTAAACATATATTAACTAGTTATTATTGTCGACATGACATTTAATATTATAGAACGATTTAAACACATCCTTTTAACAAATGTATGTTGGGATTGCATGACATTAGATCTATTTCGACTTTCAAAAAGCAAAGTCCTCGTTATATCTTTTAGTTCATTGATAGATGATGGAATCATCAAATATTTTACTTTTTCGAACTCTGTCTCTAATTTATTAGAGGCTCAGAAAACAAAAAAAAAGATATGTACGATTATAGGGATGCAAACGATCCAAACCAACCTAAACATTATCAGGCTTGAGCTTGGTTTGTTTAAAACTGTTTGAGGCTCGAGCTCGATTCGAGCTTCTATTATCAGGCTCGAGCTTGATTTGTATTGAAATTACTGAGCTCATTAAAAGCTCGAGTTCGGCTCGTTAAAAACTCGTTTAGCATGTTAATCAAGCCAAGCTCGAGCTTGATTCGTTAATAGCTCTTTTAACATGTTTAACAAGCCTGGCTGGAGCTCGTCTCGTTTTCGAGCTCGATAAGCATAGAACGGAGCTCGAGTTTGAGTTTGAATCGAGCTTGTTAAAAATTAAATATATCTATAAACTAATTTTAAATCAGACATAAAAATGTAAATTCATTCATAAATAACCAAAACGACACAAATAAGAGCAAAAAAACATAACTAAGTATATTATTGAACATTCCAAAATCATGTTTGCGAGCCACCTAAACGAGCCGAGCTCGAGCTCGCGAGCCTATTATGAAACATGTTTGCGAGCTCACGAGCCGAATATCCTTAGACTTGAGCTTGGTTTGATTAAATTTTCGAGCTCAAAATCGAGCTTGGGCTTGGTTTGATATGATTAACAAACAAACTCAAACAAAATTTTTATCGAGCCGAGCTTCGAATAGCCGGCAATCCCTATGTACGAACGAGATATCCAGCAACAAGAAGGAAAATGATTGAATAGAGAAACTCTCACACATTTGGCGATTTCAGATGTGTTGATATAAATGGTGACTCATTATATTACGATGAATCATTTCTTCGGACATAAAAAGATTATAGAAACGCTCTCTCGAAATCTCACTTATTAGCGCTGAGAATCTATACGTGACTTTGATTTATGCAACACTTTTATTTCATATGTCCAAGATGTGATCCCACACACGCATGAATACTTTTTATTGCACAACATCGAGAATCTAGAGATTTTGTTCTTATTGATGATTGTTACGTATATCATTCTTTTACACTAAGTCCCAATGCATGTATGCTAATCATGGTCAATGGTATCTGTTCGTTTTATGAAAATAATTAACAAAAATAATGATATGTATATAAATCAATTTTATGAAAATAATTAACAAAAATAATGATATGTATATAAATCAATTGTAACATATTTATTTCCTTTTTAATACATCATATTACTTAACTTTAAAATTCTTCTATTTGAATTTATGCTGAATTATTTAGACGACTTTCTTAAATTTAGAAAATCGTGTCATCCACAATTCATCCCAATTATTTATGAATAATCGTGCTTATAATTAATTCCACGTTCTTCCAATTCTGAAATACTTTATTTTTTCTTTTTTCCCTGATCCTCAATTTCACCAAATCACACGATCATGTTAAAATACGAAGTTAGTAAATTAAATAATTTCAACTTCACCATTATAAAATTAGAACTGAGACAGATCTAATTAAATACATGAACCCGATTGTTTTTTCATTATTATTATTGAACACGATTCTGATTCTGATTCTCATAAATTTAGCAAATTTAAATTTAGTAATTATGATGAGATTACGAGGATAGACTCATTGTAATCACGAGTTTAAAATGTTTATTTAATTACTTGAGATAAAATTTAAATAATTTTATCATTAATATTGAAGTGACATGAAAAAAGACAATTTATTCATTTAATATTATGAGAAATAGGGAAAAAAATGGATGAGTAGTAATATTATTTTTTTCTAAGTCCTACGTTGTTTGAATCGGTAAGAAATTTAAAAAGGGGTATATTTTTTTTTTTGGTCATGATAATAAATGGTTGACAGGGGTCAATTTGGATGGGTTGGATCGGGTTGAACAATAGTATTATTCAGAAATTCACATCAATCCGAGCCAACTCGAAAACTCTCAACCCGAACCTGAACCCGATCAACCCGTATAACCTGATTTTGAATTTTTTTAATAATTTTTTTAGAAAAAAATTAAATAAAATTTAAAAAAAAATAATACCAATATTTTAATTTAAACACATAATAATAAAATCTCCCTCGTATATATCATTTAAATTTGAAAGTCTAATTGTAGAAAAATAAAGTATACTAAATCAATAAAAAATAAAAAAATATTCGAAATAAATATTAAATTAAGAAAATTTTCAGACAAGCAATATATAAAAATGTAGGTAGTATTTATTAATTATATTTAAAAAAATTAAAACTTTGACCCGAACCCAACCCGATCATTTTTTTCGGGTCAGCTATCGGGTCCAACCTGATCTGACCGAAACTTGATTTTTTTCGGGTTGAACTGTGTCGGGTTGGTGGGTCGTGTCGGATTTTGACACCCATAATAGATGTGCTTAATTTTGTATCATTAACTTAATAAAAAAAATACTATTAACTAGTATTCTGTTTTCCACCAACAATAGACTAATGACATCAGTTACATGCACAGATTTAGGAACCAAACCATATTAACTATAAAATAATTTATAAAAATAATAAAAAAATAAAGTCAATCCTTATTTCTGCCAATTTAAATTTCTCCCATAGCCACTATAAATATGCAGCTGAATTAGTGGGTATTTCCAAGCAACTGCAAAATATTTATTTTTTAAAAAAAAAGGAAAGAAAAAACCCTCCAAATTCCCATATTGCTTGTACCAAGATCAATGGAGTCATTTGGAGCTTTTCTTGATTCTGAATCTTTGCTTGCCACCGACTTTTTCTCCAATCATGTTCAAATCCCATCAAGCTTTCTGGCTGAAAATATGTATCATATGGATGATAGCATATTTTTCACTGATTTTAGTTGTGTTCCAGTACAGGAAAGTGGCAACTGTATCGAATTCGATTGTTCCTTTTTACTCGATCATGGCTATGGAACTAATGTCAATGCTAATGATGTTGATTTTCTTCATGATGAATCCATCCTGTTTTGCCCCATGGATTGCGAAAACGAGCCGGTTTTTCCTGACGATATGATGGAAGAGATTCTGCAATTGAGTAATGCAGGAAAAATCCAGGCTATTCATGTATCCGGGGATCATTCTTCCGAAGAAATGCAGTGCAAGAGGAAGTATGAAACAACAAGAATTCAGATTGATCAGGATAATGGGTACCAACTCCAATCGCTGGAGGATAATTCATGCCAAAGTCCCAAGAAAAGATGTCGGGTTTCGAAAGATGTGAGTATAAGAAAGATTTTGCAACTACATGTATGTGTTCTTGCATGTTTCTTGTTTCATTCACCTGATTCCATGGATTAATACTGTGATTCTTGATAACGATACAGCAAAATAAGAGGAATACTCGCTCGAAAAAGAACAAGAAAGTCAACATCCCAATCAGCAATGATACTGAAGAAGACAACATTACTAATAATGCTGCTGTAACAAACGGACAAAGTTCAAGCAGTTTCAGCTCTGAGGATGATCACTCCAATGCTTCTCAAGATCACGACGGAGCGTCGAACTCGAAAGGGAAAGCAAGAGCTAACCGAGGGTCGGCAACTGATCCTCAAAGCCTATATGCAAGGGTAAAAGACTCAAAAAACTTTCAAGATTTCAAGGCCTAACTAGCTAGTTAAATTTTTTTACATGAGAACCCTTTTTGTGATATTCAGAGAAGAAGAGAAAGAATCAACGAGAGATTGAGGATCTTGCAAAACCTTGTCCCAAATGGAACAAAGGTAATTAATACAACTACGTACCATTTGGTTAGAATATTATATATGCGATCATCCCATAATCTAATTTGCGTTGCATTAGGTCGATATTAGCACAATGCTGGAGGAGGCCGTTCACTACGTGAAATTTTTGCAACATCAAATCAAGGTATTTTTCGACAAATGACGAAAATTCAAATTTTGCCCTCAAAATTTCTCCGTCGTGACAAGGTTGTGAAAACTAAGTTAATAATGTTTAACGTTTGCAGTTGCTAAGCTCGGATGAGTTATGGATGTATGCTCCAATTGCTTACAATGGGATGAACATTGGCCTCTACGACAAAATATCTCCAAATCTTTGGTCTTAATCATTCCTGCGGCCTTTTACTGCTAATCTTTTGCTCAAATCCAAAGCAAAATGCTGACTTGTAACCAAATGAGGCGATTCAATTTCGATTTTGAGGATTAATCTCTTGTTTTTTTTTTTTTTTTGTATATAAACAATATTATATATCTGTGAAAAATAAAATTCTTATGTTTGATGAAATTCTAGTTCAATACCATTTATTTTGTAAAATACCCAAAAAGAAATTTTTTTTCTATGTTATAAACATAGGTGTTTAATTTTTTTTTCTATATGTTATAGCTATTCCTACTTTAAACCAGGGGAAATTTTTTTAAATATATAATTTATATTTTATAAATGTATATATTTTAAAATGTAATTATAAATATATTTAAAATTAATACTTATTTTAAACTTCAGCAAAAATAATTTAATTTTTAGATATGAAAATGAAATTCTATTGAAAATTTGTTAGGTTAAATCTTAAGTATTAAAGTTAAAAATTTCAAAAATTAATTTTTCTCGATAGTCTCATGTGTCGTAATTTGTGAGACGAATATCTTATTTGGATAATCCATGAAAAATTTTATTTTTTATGCTAAGAGTATTACTTTTTATTGTGAATATCGGTAGTGTTGTCCCGTCTCACAGATAAAGATTCGTGAGATCGTCTAACAAGAAACTTACTCTCTTTTGTTATAGTATTTGATTTGTCTTAGTTGGATCATTAGATATTTTAGAGAAATTAATATCAATTTTTTCATATTTGATGTGTTATATATAATTTTGAAATCCATTTTTGTCAAATCCTTGTAAGTTGATGTTTTTTTTTGGGATCAATATTCTATTTACAAGTGAATTGAAATGATAAATTATAAAAAAAAAATTATTTATAGGTGAATTAAAATAGTAAAAAAAGTATCACTGATTATTTCATTAAGGAAAATAGTGAGCAATTATAAAAATATTCTAACCCTTCATTCTTGAAATTTTATGTATATATTAATTTTGGGTGCAATAATTGTTTTCATTGAGAGAGTGATTTTTTTGTTGAGAGAGCGATTGGACTGTAGCTTTTGGGGTGCTGTATGATCTAAAAGATTTGAGTTGCACCATTATCACTAACTATAAATTTTTGTAAAGTGACAAATGTTCGGTCTTACAATTGGTATTAAATCTAAGGTCACAGATTTGATTATCATTTATTACAAAAAATGAAATTATTGTGAATGAGATTATTGGAGTGCAAATCGAACTGAGATGCTTGAGTTGATGTATGGTTCAAAAGATTTTAGTTGCATCATTATCACTAACTATAACGTTCGGTAAAACGACAAATATTTAGTTTTATATATTTTATTATAAAAAATGTATAAAAATAAATTAAAAGAACATTTAAATTTTTGTAATTACATATGTAGACAAAAATATAATCATCAAGCCATAACTCAATCCTCATATATTTTTCAAATAGAAATTTTTAACATTTATTTCTTCTTAATCTCTCTTTATTCAATATATTTTCCTTCATATTTTTATCCTAATAAATTGGTGGAAATTTTTTAACCAACAGAATTATTTTTAAAATTAAATTAATTTAGTTATAGAAATTTTTTTTTAAAACAAATACAGAAAACAGGTCCCCACCCCATTTCAAAAAAAGAAGCAGCAGAAGACAAAACGTGAACACCATCACGTGACAATCACGTGATATTCCTTATCCTCTCCAAAAAAAACAAAAACAAAAATAACAGAACAAAATTATAGTACTCCAATAGCTCCTTGTTCGCCACGTGTCAGAATCTTATTCCCCCCAAAACTTGGATTTATCTGGGCAGCGCTTGGCGGAGCACTTGCGCCAGCAGATTGGGGGCGGAGAGATGCGGGAGATGGCCTTCGATGTTCAGCGGGTGCACGGTGGTCCGCCCCCCCAGGTGGTTCTGCAAGTAGTACGCCACCGTTGCCGGCACCGACACGTCTTTCGCCGTCTGGATTATGGAGCACGGCACCTTCACCAGTCCCAGTACTCCTCGGAAGTCGCTGTTGAATACAACCCGTGACACGAACAGCGTTATGTCCGGTCGCATGTTGAACAGCGTGCGGCTGAATTCGCGCACCGCCACCGGCACGTCCGCACCCACCGCTAGCGGCGCGACCCCGTTGACCCAAGCCTCGTAGTTTGCCTCCATGGCAGAGAATACCTTCTCGATCTCGCCTTGCTCGAATCCTCCGTGGTAGTCATTATCATTCAAGAACCTGGGAGTTGATGTTGATTCCCGTCACGAATAAGAATTGGATAAGATCGATCACTATTCGTGATCATTATTAAGTATATATGAATCAAAATCAATCAATTTGGTCCAACAGTAGCTGCGAATTATGTTTTGACTAAACTGGGATTGAATTCCAGTTTATTGGGAATTGATTCGAAATCAAAACAAACAGTCAAATAAGCCCGGGTGGGAATTTGGGATTTGTAACGCGCGTACCTAGGGGAGGCGCCGATGAGAATCAGCTTAATGAACAGCTCGGGGCGGCGAATGGCGGCGAGAATCCCGATCATGCCGGACACCGAGTGGCCAACATAGGTGCAGCGCTGCACGCCGAGGGCTTCAAGGATATGGAACAAGTCGTCCACGTAGGCGTCCAAAGTGGTGTAGCGGCCGAAATCGAAGTAATCAGGGTTGACGCTGCCCGCGCACACCAAGTCATACAGAACCACGCGGTGGTCCCGCACAAAGAACGGCAGAATGCGCTGCCATGCCGATTGATCGGTGCCGAACCCGTGAGCCAGCACCAGAATCTTTTCGCCGGAGCCCACTACCCGCACGTTCAAGGCCTCCAACAAGCTGTGGCCCATTCTCGAATTTCTCGAAAAAATGATCTGAAGAACAAGAAATCAGATCATGCTTGTAAGGAGATGCCACGAAGTTGGATGTTTTGGTGTGTGCCTAGCTATTTATATTGCTTTACAGAAGTATCTAGGAGCAAACTTACAATAACTCTTCCTTTCCAATTATAACTTTCTCCTCACTCGCTATTCATTTAAATATTTGTTTGAGCTTCCTAATCATTTAAATTTTCGAAAATCATGCTTTCGTAAAATAAATTAACAATTTATCTCTTTGACCGGAATGTCGTCGGGTTGTATCCATCGTGTTTTACAGACTGATCTCACAGCATAACCACTCAGTCTAATCGATAGTTCCTGACATAGATTCCTTCAACGTCACCTAGCACAACTATGTTTTGTTTCCTACCTCATGATGTATAGTAAAGTAGTTCAATTTGAAAATAGTACAGGAGAGGGACAATAATCCTTGATAATTTTATTCAAACATACAAGCTATTATTACATAACAACCTTCTGTAGAGGAAAAAGTTATTGTTTAACTACTTATAGTAGCTGGAATACAACACATGAATTTAGAAAGTGAAATATTAACATTTATCTGAAAGAAAATGAAGAGGTTGAATGGTGTCTTCATCTTACTTCTACCTTGGTATTTATAGAAGTCTTGGTCACAACAAGAAAAGTGGGTTTCTGCGGCGTGCAATATGCGCCGCGGAATGCACGCTGCGACGCACGCTGTAAAGTTGAAAGTCGTCTTAAGTTTGACACTATTGGCGGCGTGCGATTTACGCTGTGGTTTAGTCTAATAACGGCGTGCAGAGTATGCTGTTGATAGTTAAACTATTGGCAGCGTGCATATGTACGCTGTTAATACAACTTTCTGCAGCGTGCACATATACGCCGTTAATAGTCATAAAACAAAAAAATATTAGCGACATGTTTCGGCAAAACCGTCGCAAAATGGCGACGGTGTAAAACCATTGCTAAGTTAGCTACGGTCTTAAAATGTAGCGACAGTGTTATAATTTCGTGACAGTTCCAAAACCGTCGCTAAATGTTGCGTAAATTTAAAAAAAAAATTTACTTTTATAATTTAATACATTTTTATAAAAATACAATACAACTATAATAATAATACTCATGATCTTAATTAACAATTAAAAAATACTCATGATCTTAATTAACAATTAAAAAATTAACCAAAATTGAAACAAATACAAGTATTTAAATCGAAACTTAAATCATGTAAGTAGAGAAAAATTTTAAGTGTTGTGAAAACAAATGAAACGTAGATCGGGAATAAATAGAGAATTTACAATTTTTTTGCGACGATTTGTTACTAAACAGTCGCCGATGTAAGTCTTTTAGCGACGGTTTGTTCTAAACCGTCGCTAAATGTGGCCTTATAATCGTCACAACTTTAAAATTAGCGACGGTTTTACTAAAGCCATCGCTACTTTAAAATTCGAACTCATTTTCCGCAGCATGCTTATAATATGCATGCCGTGAATAATACTATTGACGGCGTACGATTAATGTACGCCGTTAATTTCTGAACACGAATTTTTTTTTTAAAAAAATGATTTACTTTTTGCAGCACACATAAACTTGCACGCCGCTAATAATACTATTAACGACGTGCCTTTATTGTGCGCTGTCGTTTATATAATTTATTAACAGCCCACATAAATGCAAGCTGCGAGTATTACTATCCGCAGCGTGCTTTTAATGCACGCCGTTCATAATAATATCCACAGCGTGCTTTTAATGCACGCCGTGAATAGTATCAAGTTACTATCCGCAGCGTGCTTTTAATGCACGCCGCCCATAGTAATATCCACAGCGTGCTTTTAATGCACACCGTTAATAGTCTCAAGTGCAACACTATTAACGCGCACATATGGGTGCACGCCGTGAAAAGTAGTATTCGCAGCATGCGGTTAATGCACGCTGTTGATGACGTGCTGCAGAAAATCATTTTTCTTGTAGTGTGGTGGATTTCGAATTCGGACTTCAAATCTTATGAATTCTTCTACCAGTTGTGGCCGACAACATCTTGTGAGTAGTGGTCTCTTCAACCACTAATTGGTGACTTACCTTATGGGTGGTTGAGTGGTATATTCTTCCACCATTGAGTGGAATCATCTTTTAGTAGTGGTCCATCCTCCACTAATGGAGTGGTTGAATCATATGTATGCTTTATCTTTGTTGGAGAATCTTCTACTTTTGTATGATCCGTGAGGAATTTTTTTTATGTGGTCCTTCGTCACTTGGAATTGTTTTTACATTATGCTTTCAATCAGATCTTAGCCGAAAACCCTTCCCGAATTCTGCCTCTTTTGGTTCCGGCATTCTGGACATATAATTTTTGATCATCTTCCCATATAAGCCATGCTACAAAATTTCTGCTGAGTTTCTTTGCTCCCAGGAAGCTTTCTATTCTACAAAAGATTTCTTTTCATTTCAAATAGGTTTTCTGTAAAACTTGTTGTTTTTCCTTTCATAGTGTTTAATAAGAAAGATCCATTTACAGAATTATGATAAAACTTAAATGAAAACTTGACTTTGTTTATTTCGGTTAGACAGACCCATAGAACTCGAACTCTTCTAATAGAGATGTCATATTCAGTTATTGAAGCGACAAAGAGTGTTTCTTATACCAGAAGATCCTTGATAAATTTTTGAATATTTGTATATGACGTTCTTAGCTTGATAATATGAAAGGCTTCGTGTGGGCATTTTCCAGCTGGTTCTGGTGCTCTAATAAAAAAGTATAGCTCCAAAGTGTTTCCTCTGGACAAATATTCGTCGTTTGCCCATGTTTCATGAATCGATTCCTGAATCCAGTTAGGTAATTTGGAATTTCTAGGAATCTGGGTGATGTAGTATAAACTGAGGCAAATGCCCCGAATTCATACCATGTCTTGACCTCTTTTGTATATGAATTTTGTTTTATCTATACTCAAGGATATTTTATTGCTACATCAACCCGAATTGTGGATGAGTTATTGCGTATTTTTGTTTATAATTTCTCCCAGTTCTGATGATATACCTGAAAAGGAAAAATGGCAGATTAATCAGTACCAACCTTAGATTTACTCTTGCCTGTATGAGGTCTAAGATTGATATTTCCCTCTTGAATCTCTGAGGCGAAAAGTTGATTTGAAGACTCAATATAAGGATCTGGAGTCTCAAATTTTATTTTGACCGACTCATCTGGAGATGATCCCGACTTAATATATGTGCTAGGGGTATTTGAATTCCCTGCTCCAGGTATTGAGTCTTGTACTCGAAAAATCTCCATTTGAGAAACCAGTGGTTTCTCAATGTCTTGGAGGACAGGCCTTTGTATTACATGCCATAGCTGGATATAAGCCTATAAACATCCTATAATTCGATAAGAGATGATTCTCTTATCGGCTTGCTATAGCCTGCCCGCAACTTTTGCATTTACAAGCTAATTGAACTCGTTTTGAAGCATTTCAAGATGTTCTCTCAAATGACTCTACATTTTTATGAAGAAATTGATATCACATTTGTCCATTTATTATTAAAAGTCTGCAAGAATTTTTTCACGAGATTTAATCATCACAATATCAAAAATATAATTTTGATATAAAGTTTGCCACCTTAATAATCTAGTTTTCTCAGGTTTAAATTCAATTCCATTTTTTAGGAAAGCCTTTACCCGTGTGTTATCAATTTTAAGGTAAATTTCTTTGTTAGTAAAATAATGACTTTTTTTCAAAAACTCTTTTTACTACATAAAATTTCTTCTCGTTGATATGTCATCTTACAGCTTCTGCTTATTAGAATAGACCACTTCAAGACTTGCATGTTTGTTCTCCTTCTTGTATGAGCTTTGTTAAAACTGCTGCCCATCAATGATCATTGGAATATGTATATAATACCAGATCGGCTTCATCTTGGGGAATTGTCATTTTTGGAAGATTTTTGAAAATATCTTTTAGTTGGCTAAGTTCCTTCGTGTGTTATTGAAACGTCTGCTTGATCGTTTTCTTAAAATGTGCTAGAATTTTTTTTCTTCTTACATATATATGTATAAATTCTTTGAAAATACCTTACACAATTTTTAAAAATAAAAAATTAACTAACATTTAAAAATCAAAAGAAATAGTTTAGCATAAAATCGTTAAATGTTTAACCAACCTAAACGCAATAAATTTGTAAAGTATCATCCTCTCAAAAACCACTCAAAAGTATAAATTAAAAGTTGTAAAAGTCTTTTAGCATAATCGTAAACTTAAATGCGGAAAATAGAAGTGCTGGTCCTCGGGTTATGGTCACCCTCAATTCAGTCTAGTCAACCATCAAGACCTCCATCAAACTCACCTGCATCAAACACACATAGTGAGTCTAAAGACTCAACACATCATATCCTTGATAACGAATAATACGTAATACAGTTCACATACAGCAGTGAAAACAACTTGTACTTAAAATATCATTTTCATAATAATGCATAAACTTTAAACTTAAACATTTTCATAAACATAATCATATCAACATAAACATATTCATATTCGTATCCATATTCATGTTCGCGTTTGTTGAATTCAGATCATGATTGTGACTCGTATTCTTAATCGTATTGAATGATGGATCCATCTAGAGAAAACCACAGTACTTGGCGGCGGAGACACCAGCGACACTCTCACCGGTTAACTGGGCCTTGGCCAACGTATTAACATATTCGTATTCGTATCCGTATCCAAGGAAACACGATTGTCGGGCTCCCACTGGGACCATAACCCTCACGATATTTCCAACATATCACGTATTTAGTCAGAATCCCTTCACGTCCTTCAACATGTCGTATTTCACCACTTAATAAAAACGTTCATATAATATCATTTTATTTTGAAACCAAGCATGCAACATATCTTTTAAATGTCCAATTTTAAACCATAAAAATTCATGACATCTAAAAAAATAATTTAACATATAAAAATTTATAAACATGTGAAATATTAATATTAGCATATAAAACATCATTTAGAGCACTGCCATGACGTTTACTAATTTTCAGGTGTAAAAAGACCGTTTTACCCTTGGACGTACAATTTTACGTTTTTGACGTTTTCTTAATTCCATTGTCTCAAACATGTCCCAAATAATTATTTAAGCTTAAATTAAAATTCCCATAGTTTTATTTATCATAAAAACTAGGTTTTTTAATTAATTCGTAATTAGTTGTTTTGAAGGCGTTTTAATCTCGAAAAATCACAAACTTCAAAATAAAATTCCTAAATTCAAAGCATAGTCTTTTTATATTATTTTAGCCCTCGTGAACCATGACTCGACCCCTGTGAGCCGTGTTTCAATTTATTTAGTTTTGAAAACCCTAACTTGACCCTTGAAAGTGCCCCCACTTGCATCTCTTGGGTAGGATTCCTCGTTGGCTAGGAATCCTCTCAGCCCACTTAACTCGAGTCCTAGCATGGCTAAGACTCTACCCCTGACTCCCCCACAACCCTGGCTAACCCCTGGTACCAGCCAAAGCCCAGCCAATCCATTAAGAATAAAAACATAACCCTTATACTCACATGACAGCAACTTGCTTTCCAATTGTTTTCCTGATTGTGTGTGGTGTTTATGTGATTATCTAGGACTCTAAAGTCATTAAAAACAATACTTAATTGTGTCCTAATCATGGCATCCCTCTTAAACACATAATAACATAAATTTGGAATAAAAAACCATGCTTGAAATTTCATGTGGTATACAAACACGAAAATACACAAAAGTGTCACTTGTTTCCCATATTTTTCATGCATAAAAAAACATATTATGGTGTGATGATGTTTTGAAGGAAAGAATAGGCGTGTCTTTGCGTATTTATGTTTATCACATAGTCATCGAATTAATATGCAACCCTCGATGAACCAATAGTTGCAGATTCGATCGATATATATGAGATGAAGGGATCGTACTGTACGCTAATCATAATCTACTGGTTCTTGCAGGCACTATCAGTGATACATAGGGAATCATGGGACGATGCTACTAGATGCTCTTACCATGATTCGATGGGTTTAATCAGAAATATAATTTCTGACATTCTCATTATCAATTGTTGATACATAGAATGGGCAAATTGGGGTAAGCCCGAATAAAAGATTATGTCCTGAATCACAATGAGTTGTGAACCCACAGCTAGCTGTATCTCTGAGCCATTGAGGGTCACACAAGCACTGTATCATTTGTTCCCGTTGAGAGAATAGATTCAAGGAGTTGAATTTATATTATGATATAGTAAATTCAAGGAGTTGAATTTATGATAATTAAATTTTGAGAAAATAAATTCAAGGAGTTTAATTTATAAAATTTGAGGATTTAGTTTATTAAACTCAAAAGGTGAGTTTATTAAATATTAGATTTTGGAGGTGATAAATTCAAGGAGTTGAATTTATAATTTAAATATTAAATCCAAGTGTTGAATTTATGAGAGAATTAAATTAAATGTAACGGGTGTATGTATAATGGGCTTGTAGGAGTGCAAGACCAACATACATATTATTAAGTTTCTTAATTGGACTTTAAAAGATTAATTAATTAATTAAACAAGCTGGACTAGAATAATTAATTGATTAAGCCCATTAAATTTTTAATTTATCTAATAGGCCCTAAGCTTATATATATGTGTATTAGGCTTAGAGTTAATAATAATTCATTCACAATTTTTGAAAAACCTAGCCTCCACTCTCTTGTGTTTTTCGAAAATTCCTCTCTTCCCTCTCTCAAAATTTCGGCCCTCTCTTTTGAAAAGGAGTTTGAGCCGTCTCTCAAACTTTGATCTCTAATGAAAAACATCTTCTAAATTTCTAGTGCAATTTAGAAGAAGAATAAATCTTCTAGTCGTGGACCTGTTGAAGGTTGAAGGAAGGAGTTTTGAAGATCGTTCGTAGGGATTCATCAAGAGTTATATCCATCTATACCGGATTAGTTGGAGCCAAGTGATTTAATTCACTAAAGGTATAATTACAATACCCTATGAATTTTTAATTATAAAATCATACGAGTGTCCAAAAGGATCTTGAAAGTCAAGATCTAAAAAAATTTTAAATTTCCGCTGCGTTTTGGATACGAGAAAACCGAGATCCAACAGGTGTGTAGAGGCATTTTTGATGTTTGCACTAAGTCATCCATAATACTTATTAAAGGGCAAAATATTGATGCTTTTAACAGTAACTGCATTATCTATTGGGGGTTTAGATGGTGTTTTAATTGAATGTAAATATGTAAATATCCTTGGAATAAACTTAGTATGTGTGGATCTCATAATGCTAAAGCAGATCCATACAAGAAAATGTATTACTTTCCCATTATCCATCATCTACAAAGGTTATATGCTTAACCTACTACAACTTCATATATGTGGTGGCCCCACGACCACTATTATGATTGTGAAACAATGACACGCCCATCTGATTTGCCAGTGTGGCGCCACTGTGATGATATACACTCATATTTTACATTAGATCCGCCTTGCCCCCTACGTCTGGCCCAGCCGTAGATTCGGAATATGTGATTATGATTATCAGTCGATGCCTTCCAACCATTTGGTCAGACGGGCCAACAATATTCATCGTGGCATTTGATTTTAATGCAATTTAACATGGCACCTTGGATGTGTATGAAATAAGATGACATGTTTTTTAATTGTAATTGCACTTGGTCCGAGAGCCCGAAAGATAACTTTGATGTGTTCCTCCATCCACTGATTTCAAAACTCCAATCACTTTGGCCTGATGGTGCCCATACATATGACATTCACGCAAAGAGATATTTTACCACAAGGGCTGTTTTGATTTGAACAATAATCGATTTCCCGGCGTACACGATGTTATCAGGTTGGAGCACAGCTGAAAGACAAGCATGTCCTCACTACATATCAGATTTATAGGCATTCACTCTCCCACATAGTAGCAAGACCTTGGGTTCGACAATCACATGAAGTTCCTATCTGAAGGTCACCCACTACATCACAATAGGCACATGTTCTTCTGCTGTAGAAGAGTGTTGTATTATGCCCCTAATGTAAAACAAGGAGATGAAATACTGAATGAGTTGGGAAATTTTTGTTTTAGGACTTCATACAAGGTTAAAGCTGAGACGAAAAACAAATAAATGTGTAACTTGGTCACATATGGATGGAAAAGAAAAATTATTTTTTGAAAGCTTTCGTATTGGACATGTTGAGAAAAATGTTTTCGACAATGAGATAAAAAAAATGTAATGGATTTTCCCACAAAGCATAACACCAAATCTCGAGCGGATATAGTTGAAATATATATCAGACCAGAGTTACATCCTTATAGGGTTACAAGAAGATATCCTAAATCGAGTTACACCTTTGACAAGCATGCAAGACAAATTTTATGTCAAAGGATAAATGATCAATTCTCCGATGATTATGTTTTAAAAATATCTCATTTTGTGGACATGAACATGTTGTTCCTGTTTGTTATGAAGAGTCGTGCTTGTCATGTATTCATGCAACGTTTGATCCCTATTGTATTTATAGATTTGTTACCAAGGGATGTATGGGGGTGTACATCCAAATATAAGTATCTATGATGTAGAGGCGTTGTTGCAGAAAATACTTTTTGGATGGTTGAAATATTTAAGTCTATATAATTTACATCAATTAGAGCACCCGCAGTGGTGGGTGTTATAACACCCACCATCTCATCAAAAATCGTGGGGTCCACATGCCACATACACATTACATTAACACATTTATTCTCCCACATTCATTTTAACATTCACACTCATTATTTGTAGGTCACGCTGTCCACTCATTCATCTTATTCTTATTTTACATTAAATAAATTCAATTTCAAATTTTTTAAGAAATTTAAATTATTATTATTTTATATTAATAATAATTTATTTTTATATATATAACAACGTTTAGCGACGGTTTGTGAAAATCCGTCGCCAATAGCGACGGTTTTGAAGCAAATCGCGACGGTTTTTTCAAAACCGTCGCTAAATGTCCAATATTTTTGGGCTTTCGTAAATAATTCAAAACACGTGGGCCAGCGTGTCAGCACATCGGCGACGGTTTCTATAAAGCCGTCGTTAAGTGTGCAATTTTTTTTAAAATATAAACTAACACAGGGGTGTTCATACAGATGAACGCCCCGCATTGGCCCTTAACACCTCTTTAACACCCAATGTGGGTGCCCTTAACAATATTATTTTTCTAACCATATGTATAATTATTTATCATGAATTAAAATATTTGTTCGTCATTGGCGACATTGCAAAATGTTGATTTCGTATCTACTATGATTAAACAAGTTGCATTTGACCGGTTGTGAAAATATAATAGTTATCGAGGTTATTGTGTCAATTGGTTCAATTTCTACACTATAAAGGATCATCATACAAGACCACAAATAATTCAGGGGTTCAATTTCAGGGTCAAGTGACATTGAAGCTACCAAATATTACTGGCTGTTCGAAGAGATAATTGAGGTTGAATACTATGGTCTTCCACTGAAGATAACTATAATTTTTAAATTTTCTTGTTTGATTCGCATCCTAGATTAGGGACACGCATACACAAGTACAAAATTTTAGGTGTTAATCCGAAACGGACTCCAGGTTATTACGAACCATTCGTTTTTGCTATGTAAGCTTCACAAGTTGTGTACTTGACGTTCCCAACAACCAAAAGAGCAACTTCATGTTGGCTATTCGTTAGCTGTTTGAGACAAAGAGCTTATGTTATAGATATGGAGGTAGATGTCAATTCTGGTTCACTCGACCATACCCCTGTGGGCACTGCCCGCAAGGGTCGATCCAATGGCTTGAATTTTTCCGAGTCAATTTTTTTTTTCTTTTTTTACATAGAAGTGGGCCCGGATCACTCATGTGAAGTGATCTGGGCCGTTCATTGCCCGTGCAGGCACAGGTTGAAACAAACCGCCAATTCTCTTGATGTTACGACCAATGTTTTTCAAAATAATTAAAGTGAAATTATGCAATCGAAACTCAATTATTGGTGTCATCACAAAATATTGTAGACGTCACAGTTATCTATGATATTGAATTTGATGTGGTCAGCACTGACCGTAAGACATATGATGTTCAAGCATCAAGCGACGATGTCTTGAAGAACGTTAGTGATAGTTATTAGAGTTATCAGCACATGTGATGGTTTGTCTTGTAATTCCAATCGTAACGGTCTATTCATATGGTTGTTTATGTTCAACTTAATCAATGTAATGTTTGTGAATGATCGATCAACTTCATTGTGAGTAATGAAATTTCAGTTAAATTATATGTGTAAATCTCTCACCCTAAAAACTCAATAATGGTTGTTTATGATCAACTTAATTTGTTCTATGTTATATATTTTATATTTAAATGCATGTGTAATGTTAATTTTAAATTGGAAGAAGAAGTATCGGTGAGACGAAGCACAAGACGATGAGGTGAGACGACAGTGGTTGAAGAACTGTTTAGACCTTTATTGCTGCAACATCCACTCGTGGCACAATGCTAGGCGGCATCCTGAGAATGTGATCGAGGAGCAATGGGCCACGTGGATGGCCGTGTGGCGAAGTGAAGTTGGAAGACCATGGCGGCTAAGAGCAAGGTAAATAGACAAAGTCAGCCAGAGGGCCTGGAGATGGATACGACAAAGCATATTGGAGCCTACGAATCAAATATTTATCGATCTGGCTCAAAACTTTCGGGAATTGACTATATTTGTTTACAACCCTGATATAGCCAAAGAAAATGAGAGGGTTGAGGGACTAGCAATGGAGATGTCACACTCAAAATAAAGAGACTGACGAAGCTTGGGTTGAGTGTGAGGGCTTGTCATGTTGTTTAATAGTTAAGAAAAGAAAACTAAAGCTTGGGTTGAGTGTGAGGGAATTTAAAACTTATCTTTTAAATGTTTTTCAAAATATTTAATCGTTTTTTTGAGGGTTTATTTTCAGTGTTTTCCTCTTGGTTTGAAAACCAAACTAGATTTAATTTCTTGGTGTTCCATATTTCACGAACCGAGCTATTGTAGTTCAATGTTTGTCATGTTGGATCAATTTTATTTATATGGGCTTATATGTGAAAAATTATGCGTTGTGAGCTATCTATTAAGTTAAGCCCAAAATAAAGTGATCAGCTAAGGTTTCGAATTATTGAGCTTTAATGTATCTAATAGGTTGTTGGTCTTTAACGTGTAGAGACATAAGTGTAATTTTTGTTTTTATGATGAGTTAAAACAGAAATATCAAAAGATAATGATAAACATTATCTATATATATAGGTTATGGTCCACAGATCTCGTGCTATCATGTTTCCTATTCTCCTCCCTATTAAGAAAATAGTTAAGAAAAGAAAACTAAAGGTTTCTCTCAAGGAAAGAGCGCGTAGATGTGAAAGATCAAGACACGCTATAAATAATTCAGAAATATGGCTTCGGGTACGCTTCCGCTTAAGTTTTCCAGTCAAGTTCTTAATGATTTAGCATCATGAATTCTGTGGTTTATGGGTTTTCACCAACAAGTGGTATCAGAGCCACTCATACTTGAATCATTGAGATTTGTTTAAAGTTTTGGATATTATATAAATCCAGATCTGTAAAAGAAATTTTTTTTTTAAAACTTTTTTGACATGGCTTTAGATCTGGAAAATATTTTGATATGTTTTCAGATTTTGAAAATATTTTGATATGATTTCATATCTGGAAAATATTTTGGTTGAAAACCAAATCTTTAAAGTTTCAAATTTTGTAAAAAGATTTGGTTGAAAATTTTAAGGATCTGTTATATGATTTCGATTTTCCTTCCAGTTTTGTTCAACAAAAATATTTTTTAGGAAAATAGAAAATTTGGATTAATTTTTTTTTTAAAAAAGGGTACGGATTCGGGTCGCACCGTGTGGATTCGGGTCGACTCGTAAGGATTCGGGCCGGGTCGTACGGAATCGGGTCGACCAGTACGGAATTTCTAAAAAGACATTCTTTTTTTCGGTCCAGGTTTATTCGGTTTAAGTTAAATATTCAGTTATTCAAATAACGATAAGGCTATATGTATTTTTAAAATATATTAATTGGAATAAATGTTGCCAAAGTGACCTCTTTTATGGAAATTAATTTTATTTTGAAATATAAAAGGATTTTGGTATATATGCATTATAAGAATATTAATCGGCCCGAAGGTAGGTTAAAATTAAATATAACTGCAGATGCATTTGTGGTGGTAAACATTTGATAGTTATTTAATTTTCATGTGAATAATAAATCGGCCCAAAGGAAGGTTGTTATTTGACATGATAGTTACAATCAATGTTTGACTGCTGTACCATGATATCACTTACAAGTTAATCTTTTGTCCAAATATGAAACATTAATGGAGTGCTCGATATTTTATTTATGTGATTTACATTATTTGAATTTATTGATTATTTTAGTTGGATATTTGGTTGAGCAATTATATTTGGCTTTTTTTGTTCTTTGTTCAGATTTGGAGCAAATATTCATTTCAACATAAGTTTTATTCCTATGCTAAATGGCTCAATTTTTAAATCGTGGCAAGCAAATTTACTGATAGTTCTCGCAGTCATGGATTTGGATCTTGCGATAAGGGTTGACTCTCCTCCCGCCATTACAGATAAGAGTACCTCTGATGAAAATAGGGAGTTTGAAAGGTGGGAGAGGTCGAATCACATATGTATGATGATTATGTAGAAAGCCGTTCCAGAAACATTCAGGGGCACAATGTCTAGTGTCATTGCTACAGCTAGGGCTTTCCTTCAAGACCTCGAAAAGAGGTTTGCTAAAAGTGAGAAGTCTGAAATTGATACACTTTTTGCGAGCCTCGTTTCAATGAAGTACAGAGGTAAGGGCAACATCAAGGAGTACATTATGGAAATGTCTCATCTTGCTTCAAGGTTGAAAGCACCGATGCTTGACCTCTCTGGGGACTTGCTGGTACATCTGGTTTGATATATCTTCCTCCTCAGTTTAACCAGTTCAAGGTGTGATATAACTGTCAGAAAGAGACTTGGTCTCTGAATGAGCTCATCTCGCACTGTGTTTAGGAAGAGGAAAGGTAGAAGCAAGATAAGACAGAAAGTGATCATTATGCCTCTACCTCAAAGGATAAAAGAAAGAAAAAGAAGGGTAAGAAAGCTGCACATACACAACCTCCGAAGAAACAACAGAAGAATCCTAGTGATTCTCAAAGTTCTGCTTGTTTTTTCTGTGTTAGTGATCGGCATATGAAGAAGCAATGCAGCAATTATCACATTGGTGTGCTAAGAAAGGTATGCTTATGAATATGGTTTGTTCGGAGGTTATTTTAACTTCAGTGATCGAGGAGCAATGGGCCACGTGGATGACCGTGTGGCAAAGTGAAGTTGGTGTTGGGACATCGTATTCTCGCACCTAAGACCCAGCGGAAGTTTAAAAATTTTTTGCTTGGGCGTCGTGTGTTTAAAAACATTCATAGGGCGTTTAGGATCATACATTTGTGTTCTTAACGCTTGACTCCAAACTATTCCGATATTTAAACGGATGTGGCCCTTTTTGTAAATCTCTACGAACGGCTCTTCAACCTTGATCGCCTAATTAGGTCCACGACCGAAGACTGTTTTCCTCGTTTGGTTTGCACTAGAAAATCCAAAAGATTCTTGTGTTGAGATTGCTCCAAATTTCCAAAATCCAGTGGCGGTGTAGCATCGGCGGCTCGGTGGTGGAAGAAAATCACATGGCCTAAATTTTCCCCAACCCTTGGTATATTGGCCGAGAATTTCATGATTTATATTCATGGATTTGTGCTAACTGATTATTGACAAATAATTAACAATTAATTATTGATTTTAATCAACAATTAAACAAATCACATTTGCTTTTGTGGCCAAAATCTTCCAACAATCACAATGGGTGGCCGTGGGTTTCTTTTGCGAAAAGAGGAAAGATTCTTTAATTTTTGTGTGCAAAAATTAGGGTTGTAATCATGAGTCCTAGTGGTGTATATATAGAGTAAAACTCCTAATCCAATTAAGAGTCCATCTCCCACAAAGACTCTAATAACTTCATTATATTAAAACTCTCATATAATTAATACATAATGTATTTATTAACTTTTAATAATACATGATATTATCATGAGTCCTAGTGGTATATATATAGAGTAAAACTCCTAATCCAATTAAGAGTCCCTCTCCCACAAAGACTCTAATAACTTCATTATATTAAAACTCTCATATAATTAATACATAATGTATTTATTAACTTTTAATAATACATGATATAATAATATCATATACACATATTTTATATCACCATATAAAATATATATATATATATATATATATATATATATATATATATATATATGTATATTAAATTAAATAATCATTATTTAATTTATTAATTAACTCCTTAGTTAATTTAATTATATACTCCTCTAGAACATATATGAGAATTTGTGCATGTTAGTAGTCATCACTATTAGCACAATTATTTAATTAGTAAATTTCAAATTCACTAAAAAAATGATTCCGAACTCATTATAACCCCGATCGACGATCCGAGAGCGCCAATATATCAAAGATACAAATCTTGTTCATATAATGAAAATTAAAAATTTCGAAGATTAAAATTTTCACTTACCATATTAGGCAGCTGCCAGTTTCAGTGAATCCCTTCACAAAACAGACAGTTCCACTCTCTTTTCTTATTTAGCAATCATGATAACTTCCATTTCTTTCATCCTACGAAATCAGCTCATAAACTCCTTTATAAGCTTCCTGTTTGATCTCTATCAAACTATAGTCGTCAAATTCCAACTCCTTGAAATTTGACTATCTCAACGGGAACACAAAATCCGATACTTATGTGACCCTCAATGGTTCAGGGATACAGCTATCCTGGGTTCACATCTCCATGTGATTCAGAACAAAATTTATTCTTATTCGGGTTTACCTTAGTTAACCTCATTCTTTTCATCAGTTGGAAGAACATGGCGGATAAGAGCAAGGTACATAGACAAAGTGAGCCAGAAGGCCTGGAGATTGATACGACAAAGCACACTGGAGCCTACAAATCAAATATTCATCGATCTAGCTCAAAACATTCGCAAACTGACTATATTTGTTTACAACCCTGATATAGCCAAAGAAAATGAGAGGGTTGAGGGACTAGCGATGGAGATGTCATACTCAAAATAAAGAGACTGGAGAAGCTTGGGTTGAGTGTGAGGGCTTGAGGATACGAATGTCCTCACTGCAGCAAGTACATCTACTCATTGTTGGCATGCCATAAGGAGTACCTATGTAGCCACCTGTTGTTGAGTTCTGTGCTAGCGACATATACACCTATAGTCGGGTAGTACACGCCCTCGACTCCTCAGACATTGGGTGCTTTGCCTCTGGATCCTCACACAATGGTAGATCCTTCAATGGATGCAACTATTCGCAACACTACATCATGCTATCACACAACTTGTTCAATGACGATGTTGATGACAAAGGACATGAACACGAGGATGTAGTTGGTGATGAAGGGGAGGACTATGGCAACGATGAGACTGAGGCACCGTAGGATGTTTGAATTATATCATCAATCACTCACACATATATATGAGAGTTGAGCTTCAAAGTTTAGTTGAACGATAATAGTCTTCACACAAAGGCATTAAAGATTGTGTGTAGTCTTAAAATAAGAGACGTTAAACATTATGTGAATTGTGAGATTGCGGCCTGTAATCGAGTGTGCTAGGAGTTTTAATTAGACAATGCATAATTCTTAAGTTGAAATAGGTTTGTACAAGGAGTTTATAAATCAAAGGCTTCAAGAGGATCTTTCATATGTGGAATAAAGGGTCGATGCAGGAGATGTTAATCTACGAACATCCATAAAAAAATTCATGTCTATTTATTTATTGTATTTAATTATTGTTACTGTATTTAAGATGCATCGTTGAATCGTTTTATGGGTTCTTCAAATACCTAAAATATTGCATATCAAGTGTTTGATAAAATGTTTTAACAAAAAACGTTTTTACATATTTAACTTGCATATATTTTAAATATTTTTCAAAATATTTAATCGCTTTTATGAGGGATTATTTTCAGCATTTTCCTCTTGGTTTGAAAACCAAACTCGATTTAATTTCTCGGTGTTTTATATTTCAGGAACCGAGCTATTGTAGTTCAATGTTTGTCATACTGGATAAATTTTATTTATATGGGATTATATGGGATTTTCTAAAAAAAATTCTTTTTTTCGGTTCAAGTTTATTTAGTTTAGGTTAAATATTCAATTATTCAAATAATGATAAGGTTATATGTACTTTTAAAATATATTAATTGGAATAAAATGTCGCCAAAATGACATCTTTTATGGAAATTAATTTTATTTTGAAATATAAAAGGATTTTGGTATATGTGCTTTATAAGAATATTAATCGGCCCAAAAGTAGGTTAAAATTTAATATAACTGCATATACATTTGTGTTGGCAAACATGTGATAGTTATTCGGTTTCCATGTGAATAATAGATCGTCCCAAAGTAAGGTTGTTATTTGACATGATAGTTACTATTAGTGTTTGAATGATGCACCAAGATATCACTTACATGTTAATATTTTGTCCAAAGATGAAACATTAATGGAGTGCTTGATATTCTGTTTATTTGGTTTACATTATTTGAATTTATTGATTATTTTATTTGGATATTTGGTTGAGTATGGATATTTGGTTTTTTTTGTTCTCTGTTCAGATTTGGCTCCTGCAAATGTTCATTCCAACATAAATTCTATTCCTATGTTAAATGACTCAAACAAACCAACAAAAGAAGATTTGAAGCCAACAGGTGTTCAGGCATCTTAGAACTTATACATACTGATATTTGTGGATCATTCTCTTCGGGTTCTTGGAATGGTCAATGGTATTTTATAACGTTCACAGACGATTTTTCAAGATATGGCTTGATTTATCTCATTCATGAAAATGCATAGTCATTGGATGTGTTCAAAAACTATAAAGCTGAAGTTGAAAATCAAACTGGATTAAAGATTAAAAGCGTTAGATCTGACCGTGGTGTTGAATAATATGGTAGATATTACGGTTCAGGTGAACAATGTCCAGGACCTTGTGCTAGATTCCTAGAAGAATGCGGTATCGTGGAAAGGTTCGTTTAGTAGGTGATAAGTGTTTAGAAGGGGGGTTTAATAAACACTCACTGATTATAAATTCTTTTCGAATATTGGGTTCAGATTAATGACCAAATGACACTCGGTATCTCGTCAATCGATAACAATCATTTTAACTGAAAAACAGTTGCGGAAGTAAACTGACTGAAAGATAGAATAACTGATGGTAACTGAAATAAAATGCACACGATTTGTTTCTGGAAGTTCGGAAAATAGAATAACTCCTACGTCACCCCTTCTATCACGAAGATAGGTTTTTCACTAAAAGACTTTGATCGAATACACACGTTGTATGTTGCGTATTTTCACTACCGCAAGTGTACGGTATCAAGTTTTAGTACTGGGTTAAGTGCAGATATCGATCCCACGAGGAGTAATTATTTACGATTGTATATTAAGTACCATAATTGACATAGTTCAACTTTATTTAGACAAATCAAATAGTTGGTTTATAACCAATTCAAATAAAATAACAAATCCTTTAATTCTAGCACGCAGTAGAAATTCACTGAGTAAATAAATCTAGATTTCTACTGAGTAAATAAATCAAGAGATATGATTCATCTTGTTTCCCCTATGCTAAACTAAAATTAACTAACATGTTATTAAATTGCATCGTGTTTACTAACCAAGAACTCGCAATTTTTCTATTTATTTGTTCAAGTGTTAAATAGAATTGTATTACCTATTACCAATTTTAATATGTCTATTCAAAATCAAGTAACACGTAATAAATGCAACCAAAGTTCTCTTATGGATTCGTCAGAGTTATACGTCTTTTGCACGTTATAAAAACGATGTGATTTCTCCTGTCCTAATTTCAATCCCCTCTCTCGAGTTTGGATCTTAATTATTTGATCAATCGAATTATGGCCAGTAATTCAAAAGCATTAATGACAAGAAATCACAAATAAACACGATGAATTAATTCATGAGAATTCAAAACATCAATAATATAAGTTCAACCAAGACTACATCAATCTCTAGAAAATAGAATTAGTTCATACTCGAATTTAAATCAATACAAAACCTGTTTGTAATAATTAAAACGTAAAAGTAAATAACCGAATTAGAAACGTGTTGGCGAGAGATGGAAGTACGTTTCCGTGTCCGGAATCAACGTCTTCTATCTCCGTTCTTCCCGTTCCGTCGTCCGTGTGATCTGACTTTTTCGCCTTTTCTTCTTCTCTCATGTCGGCTGCGTGTAAATTATTTTCCGTACCCCTTTTAAAATCCACGAGAAACCTATTTAAGTCTGACTGTCGCGCCACGCGCATATGCGCGACCAAGTCCGGCGCATATGCGCGCTGGACTCTGGTTTCGCATCATGTCTCTCGCGCATATGCGCGCCATGAGTGGCGCATATGCACGGGTCTCACTGTATTTTCCCTTGTTTCGGTGCATCGCTCGCGCATATGCGCGAGTCTCACTGCCTTCAGAACCGGACTTCTTGCATGTTTCTTTTCTAGGTGCCATTTTCACTTACCTTCGCGCCTGAATGGCAGCCTTACCTAGATTCCTGCAATCAAGCCAAAAAACAACAAAAACGCGTAATTCCACCCAAAAAGACTAACAGTCTATATGAAGTATAAGGATAATTTAATTGCATAAAATGCACTTATTAAATCCTCCTAAACTTGAACTTTTGCTAGTCTCGAGCAAAATAAAATAAAATAAAATAAAAACATTAACTAGACTAGACTCAACACATCCTAAAGAAAGTAACTAAACGAACAAGAATCGTGGAATAAAAAGATAACCACTAGCCTCAGAGATTACAGTCACCATCATATTGAATCAAACACATGCCACATTACTCACAGTTCACGTGCGTGTGTGTTTTGCTATTCTCGTTTACCCACTCCAAATACGAAGATAAGTTCATAACTTTTTATCTCATAAAATTCTGGACTCCTCGACACATATGCAATTAGCAAAACCATTGAGGCACACATTTACCTTAACAAATCAACAGGACTTAGAGGGTGACAGTTGGCTAAACAAAATGGTATTATGAAGACAGTAATTAACCAAACCAATATCATGAGATGCACACATGTACACAATCAAATTCTATGTCTATCGACGGCATTTTTTCAAGTGTCCATAGGCTTAACTTTGGCAACTCTTCTCCACTAGTATATTGGGTACGTGTGACTCGGTTAATAGGTCTTTTAAGTTTATAACGTTAGGCTACAACTAATAGCTACAAATTAATATAGGGAATCAAAAGTGAGAGAAACAAACCAATTTATTTTTCAACACGCTTCTTCTTCTTCCTCTTGTTTCACAGCCACTTGCTTTGCCACAACATATTCATCATTTTGTCTTCTTTTTCACATCGATACGTCATACTCTTTTATTCTTTATTCAACTTTTTCTTTCTCCCTTTTCTCGACATCTTTTTTTTCCATAGAAATTCATTTCTTTCTTTTCATCTTTTTCCTCTTTTTTTCGATGATATTCTTATACGCACACAAGGGAAAAGAATTTTTGTAGTGATACACAGGTTCGTTTTGTCTCAGTTTTCGGTAGGTACTAGTGTATATGCTCAAAAGTTGGTAGTTGACGTAGGAGTTTAGAATTGATACGAATAGGGGATTTTGTGTGCCTTGGCACACTCCATTAGATTTTCATTAAGCTCAAACATGGGACACTAGCGTATAATATGATGTTATGGGTAGGCTTGAAAGGCTCAAACATTCCAAAAATCGCCTAAATCATCCCTAAGTCACACAATACCCGTATCTTGCCTTGAAGAGTGCCAAACCAAGTTCTAGACTACTTTCAATTTACCAATCAACAAACACAGACATATCATGTTTTCGCGTATTCAAAAAGAACAAATCACACATCTCATTCTCATTTAGGCTCAAAGGGCTAACAATTGATACATTATTCAAGGAAAAAACATGCCCAACATAACTCAAAGAATGCCTGAATCATTTTTGTGTTAGTGAACATGTAACTCAACAACAAGTAATCAACATGCAGGTTTTGGAGTCCATCCATACATTCCAATTCACTAATTACATGAATACTCTCTTGACATCGGACGTATCAACAATCATAGCATTAATGTTTACGGTTAAGTAAAGATAGCATGCATTCGGATTCGTAATCATGAAACAACATGTGTTTCAGGTCAACTCTCATCATTGTTTGGTTATTACCTTAATTCCACAACTCTAAAAAAATTTTAACGACTAAATATGGACATAAAAATTAAATTAAATATTTTTTTATATAAATAAACATCAATTAAAACACTAAAGCATCAAATCAAATAAAACACTAAAGCATCAAATCAAATCAAATCACCCCCAAACTTAAAATATACATTGTCCGCAATGTATAAACAAGAAAGAACGGGACAATCATACCTCCCACGACGAGCGTCAGTGCTCGTCGTCATCATCATCGACATCTTCATCCATATGTTGGGGTGGGGCCTGTGAAGGCGGTCCTGGATACTGTGGTGGCCATGCAGGTGGCTGGGGAAACATCAGATCCTCTGGACTTATAGGTGGGAACCGTTGAGATAGCACGGAGGTGAAGTCCATCATGTATCCCATGAAATGGTCGGTGCGGTACTGAAGCGAATCCAGCACCTGACGCTGCTCGACGAGTAACCGCCTCTGATCCTGCATCTCATTCTCTAGTCGCCTAAATCTGTCTCCCCTGCGCTCTCTGGCTGCTACAGGTGGTGGTGGTGGTGGTGGTAGTTGTTGTTGTGGGAGCTCCTCTTCGTCCGGGAACTCATGGGGAACATAAGATGCGGATCCAAAGAAAGCAATAATGGGGGCCTTCGGCTTGAGCACTGGTTCATCAGGGGCCCATGAGACGCCGGCCTGGCGGCTAGCTCGATAACAGTGTGGGAACAAGGAAGAGCAACCGTGGCTAACCCTGCGCCAGCTCTCATAATCGAGCCATAAATATTTTCCCCACGTCAACTGATTTGCTCATTGGGATGGCATAAACCAATGCGGCTTTGTCTTTGGTGACATCGTAGTAGTGAGAGGACGGGAGAATTCGGGCCAGTACAAAAGATGTCCAAGAACTTGCATTAGGGCCCATGTCGGTTTTTTTAAAAAGAAGTAGGCCTGCTCGAGCTCATTTTCCAGACAGCCCCGGCTTGACATATGGTCCGGATTACCTCTGTGTAATCAACACCCGCTTCGAGGAATTCACTGTATTCGTCCTGGTTGAATCTGGGCATCTGATATAGCATGTTGATCGTTCGAGAGTCGAACGAAACCAATTTACCTCGGACCAATACTTTAGATTCGTCATGCCGAATCCTGAGGTTGGCGTAGAATTCTCGCACAACCGAGATAACGACATTCGACGGGTGTTGAGCGAATTCAACCCATCCTCTACGTTCCAGTTTCTCTATGATCACACCACGTGGAATGGACAAATTGAACCCCCGTTCCAGTACAATGGGCCGTGTCATAGAACTATCATATATTTTTTGGGCCTCTTCATTCCAAATCTGTGAGAATCGAAGCTTGAAGAGGAAGAGACACCCTTCTTTGATTTCTTTTTTGGTGCCATCAACTCGATAATCAAATATCACAACCACACACTAAACTCAACCAACAGAAAAGCCAAAATCGAAGCTACTCGGACCCCAAACTTGAACACTATGATTTCACCACACCAATTAATCCAATAAGCAATGCAATATACACCCGAATCACAAACTACTATAGAACAAATCGAAGCACCCACTTCACAATATCACAAGTTCCTCGACTAGATCGACACCAATTTCAACTATTCTCAGGATTTGAGAAAACATTCTGAATAAAACCCTTGATTTCACTATAAAGTTACCAGAAATCGGAGTGTGGTTGGAGTTCACAGCTGTGGTGTAGGTGGTGGTCGGCTTTCGGGAGTGGGAGGCGGCGGTGGCGGTGGATTTCTGACGCGGAGGGTGGTGTTTTCTTTTGTGAGGGGGAGCGGCTGTGAGGGTTTCTGAGAGAATGATTCGCAATGCTTTTTTTTAACTGAAGTCACGCGCGTATGCGCGTCCTAATGATCATATGCGCCAAAGTTACTGTCTCGCTTATGTTGTTTTGCGCATATGAGCGTTCATGAGTGGCGTATATGCGCCGATGTCTCTGCCATTCAAGTGTAATTGACTTGCCTTCTCGCACATATGCGCGCCCAGAGTGGCCCATATGTGCGACACCTTCTGCCTGTATCGCGCATGTGCGCGCCTTGAGTTGCGCATGTGCGCGATGGTCACTGCTTGTGTTGCGTATGTGCGCAAAAATAAATCACGCATATGCACGACGCACTCTGTCCAGTAGCTCTTCTATTTTTTTTCTTTAAATTACCTGAAAGTATAAACGATTCAAATTAATACTTGAATAGAGAAAATTAAAATTAATAACTAAGAAATTGAAATAAAATAATAAAAACAAAATGAATGCAAAAATAAATAAATTTTGGTTGCCTCCCACACAACGCTTGGTTTAACGTCATCAGCCTGACTTTCTCATGTCTACTTTGGTTCTCCAAGTGGGATGTTGTCCATGGTCGCACTTCATTTCCAAAGTAATGCTTGACCCTTTGACCATTGACTTTAAATGTCTGACCATTGTTGCACTTTAACTCAATTGCACCATGTGGGTACACTGTTTCCACTGTGAATGGTCCAGACCATCGTGATTTTAACTTACCAGGAAACAACTTCAGTCGAGAATTGAATAATAACACATGTTGCCCTGGTTCGAAGTGACGTTGAAGAATATGCTTTTCGTGTCATTTCTTGGTCTTTTCTTTGTATATCTTAGTATTCTCGTATGCATCATTTTAAAATTCCTCCATCTCGTTCAGTTGCAACAGTCGTTGCTCGCCAGATGCTCCCATATCAAAATTTAGCTTTTTCACAGCCCAAAATGCTTTGTGCTCCAGTTCCAAAGGTAGATGACAAGCTTTTCCAAAGACCAACCTATAAGACGACATCCCGATAGGTGTCTTGTATGCAGTCCTGTATGCCCATAAAGCATCATCTAGCTTGATCGCACAATCCTTCCGGTTTGTCTTCACATTCTTTTCTAGTATCTGCTTGATCTCCCGGTCGGATATTTCCGCTTGCCCATTAGCTTGCGGGTGGTATGCCAGTGTCACCCTGTACTTCACATCATACTTGTCCAATAGTGAGTTAAAAATTTTGTTACAGAAATGCGTACCTTCATCACTGATAATGGCTCTAGGCATTCCAAATCTTGTGAAGATGTTCATGTGGACAAACTTAACAACAACTCGAGCATCATTAGTCTGGTGGCAATTGTTTCCACCAATTTGGACACATAATCAACAGCAAGTAAAATGTAAGATTGACCAAAAAAGGATGGGAATGGACCCATAAAGTCAATACCCCAGAAATCAAAGAGTTCCTCCTCCAAAATATTTGTTAGTGGTAATTCATGTCGTTTAGAAATATTGTCATTTCTTTGGCATTTATCACATGACTTAACTAAAGTATAACTGTCCTTAAACAGATTAGGTCAATAAAAACCAGATTTTAATACCTTAGCTGCTGTTCTAGATGCTCCAAAGTGTCCACCGTAGGGTGTGGAATGACACTGCTCTTGAATCGTACCCACTTTTTCCTCTGCTACACATCGTCTAATTATCTTATCAGCGCATCTCTTGAACAAGAAAGGATCATCCCACAGATAAAACTTGGCATCATGAATTTTTTTTTTTTTTTGTGATAAGTTAAATCTAGTGGTAATTCTCATGCAGTAAGAAAATTAGCTATATCTGCAAACCAAGTATGTATAACATTTACTTTGAAGAGTTGTTCGTCTGGGAACAACTCATTTATCACTCCACCTTCAGTTCTTTCTTTCAGCTCTAGGCGTGACAAGTGATCTGCCACCTGGTTCTCACAACCTTTCTTGTCTTTAACTTCAAAGTCAAATTCTTGAAATAGGAGTATCCAACGTATCAACCTGGGCTTTGCATCCTTTTTGGAAAACAAGTAACGAGGGCTGCATGGTCAGTGAAAACTGTTAACTTTGTGCCAATGAGATATGTTCTGAACTTTTCGAATGCAAACACCACTGCTAGCATCTCTTTCTCAGTAGTTTTGTAATTCTGTTGGGCTGCATTGAGTGTACGACTTGCATAGTAGATAGCTTTGAACATCTTGTCTCGTCTTTGTCCCAATGCTGCTCCCACAGCATAGTCACTAGCGTCGCACATGAGCTCAAAGGGCTCCTTCCAATCAGGCACTATCATAAGTGGTGCAGAAATCAGTGTTGTATTGATCCTGTTAAACGCCTGCAAACAATCATCGTCAAAAATAAATGTAGAATATTTCTCTAACAAATTACATAAAGGTCTAGTAATTTTAGAGAAATCTTTAATATAACGACGATAGAACCCAGCTTGTCGCAAGAAACTTCGGATCCCTTTCACATTCTCTGGCGGTGGGAGATTTTCAATCGTCACAACTTTAGCTCTGTCCACTTCTATTCCTCTAGCCGAAATTTTATGCCCAAGCACAATACCTTCTGAGACCATGAAATGACATTTTTCCCAATTCAACACTAAATTCTTTGCCTGACATCTCTGCAAAACAAGTGTTACATTTTGCAAACAATGATCAAATGATGAAACAAAAACATATATGTCATCCATAAAAACTTCCATTATTTCCTCGACCATGTCAGAAAATATGGCCATCATACACCTCTGAAAAGTAGCAGGTGCATTGCAAAGATCAAATGGCATTCTCCTGAAAGCAAATGTACCGTAGGGTTAAGTGAAGATAGTCTTCTCTTGATCCTCCGATGCTATGACAATTTGATTGAAACCTGAATAACCATCTAGAAAGCAATAATAATGATAACCATCTACTCTATCAAGCATCTGGTCAATAAATAGAAGAGGGAAGTGATCTTTCCTAGTCGCATCATTCAATTTCCTGTAGTTTATACACACACGCCACCCAGTCACTGGACGAGTTGAAATTAATTCGTTATTCTCATTTTTCACCACAGTTATTTCCCCCTTCTTAGGCACTGCTTGTACTGGTGAAACCCAAAAACTGTCAGATATAGCATAAATAACACCAGCGTTTAACAATTTTAATACCTCAGATCTCACAACCTCCTTCATGGCTAGATTAAGCCTCCTCTGATGATCATCATAGGGGGGGAATAGGACTCCTGCATCAAGATTTTATGCATACAAACAACAGGGCTAATCCCTTTGATATCAGAAATTGTCCATCCAAAGCAGATTTAAACTCTCGCAATACTCTCAACAACTTATCCTTTTCTTCAATAGTAAGAACAGAAGAGATGATTACCGGATAGGACGAACTCTCGTCTAGGAATGCATAGCACAAGTGACTCAGTAAATCCTTTGATGTAGGGGATGCTTTTGGTACCTCTTTACTTGCATCTTCAAGTAACTCTTCATGATGGGCATCAATCTTTTCTTTAGGCAGCGTATTGAGAGCAAGTAATTCCTCTCGCACATCCCAGTCCTCTTCCTCCACTGTAGAAGCTGACTCCAACAAGCATCTCTCCAAAGAGTATTTTGTCAACTTACCTGCACCAACATGGGATACACAAGAATCAATGATATCAATGCTATTACAAGTACTTACCTCATTTGGTCATCTTATGGTGTTGTAGATGTTGAACACAACTTCCTCTCCACCTACTCTTAGTGTGAGCTCGCCCTTGTGCACATCAATCAAGGCTTTCCCGGTGGCCAAGAATGGCCTTCCAAAGATAAGTGGCGTCTCCTGGTCTTCTTCCATATCTAAAATGACAAAATCAGCATGGAATATAAATTTGTCTATCTTTACCAGCACATCCTCCACTATCCCTCGTGGATATGTAAGTGATCTATCCGCCAGCTGTAGAGTAATAGTTCTAGGCTTCACCTCGTCAAGCTCCAAGGTCCTGTAAACAGAAAAAGGCATTAAATTAATACTGGCACCTAAATCACATAAATCTCTATTTACTCTAGAACCACCAATAACATAAGGAATAGTAAAACTCCCTGAATCTTTGAGTTTCTATGGTAGTCTTCTTTGGAGTATGGCACTGCACTCTTCGGTTAGCTTCACGGTTTCAAATTCTTGAAGTTTCCTCTTTTTGGACATCACATCCTTGATGAACTTAGCATAGTTGTGCATTTGCTCCAATGCATCGGCAAATGGGATGTTAATGTGTATTTTCTTGAAGATTTCTAGAAACTTTGCAAACTGATCATCTAACCGTTACTTCTTAAATCTTTGTGGATATGGAAGATTCACCTTTAGCAAGGGGAGCTATTCAGTCACTTTCTTGGGTTCCATTTTATGTTCGGCAATACTTACACCCTTTCCATCATCTTCTTCAACAAGAATCTCTAGACTTTCTTCAGAAGGCTCTGGAATTCCAATTTCCTTGCCACTCCTCAGTGTGATAGCTTTGCACTGTTCCCTAGGATTCACTCTGTATTTATGAGAAACTGTCCTCTATTCTGATCTTTCAAAGCATTTGCTTGTTGCCCAATCTGTGTTTCCAAGGATTTCATCGTGGCACCCATATTGCCCATGTGTGTCTCCATGCTATCAAGACGAGACTCGGTTCTAGCCATTCTTTTTCCAGACTCCGTCACAAACGTCCCAACCAGATCCTCGAAAGACGGCTTTCCTTCACCCTGTTGTGTGTTGAACCCCGACGGAGGATTCAATACGTTCTTGTTGTTTGCATAGGAGAAATTCTCGTGATTCCTCAAACTTGGATGATATGTATTAGGGGAAGGGTTACCTCGTTAACCTCCATAGCCACGATTGTTGATGTACTGAGCTTCCTCCATAACTGGCTCTTCCTCGGCAGTCACCGATGCTACATCAGACGTAGATTGGCCTGACTTGTTCATCGCTGCAATCTATGCTGTCAATGCCGAAACTTGTGCAGTAAGTGATGTGATCGGGTCTACAGCGTATACTCTAGCAGGTTTCCTTGATCCAGATCTCTCACTCGGCCACTGATAACTGTTAATGGTCATCTGTTCAAGCAGTTCATAAGCCTCATCAAGTGTTTTAGAAAAAATAGTACCTCCGGCGGCTGCATCCACATTCCCTCTGGTTGGCCCATCCAAACCATTGTAAAATAACTCGATTTGTAGCCAATCTGCATATCCATGATTCGGACACTTCCCGAGTAATTCTTTGTATCGCTCCCAAGCCTCATATAACACCTCGAGTTCTCTCTGTTTGAAATTGGTGATCTCTATTTTCATCTGAGCAGACTTAGCAGTAGGAAAATACTTTGACACGAATTTTGTAACCAGATCTGCCCATGTAGTAATACTCCCCAAAGGTAGAGATTGGAGCCAACTCCTTGCGTGATCCCTAGGAGGAAACGGAAACAGGCGCAATCACCATTAATTTTTACCGTGTCCGTGATCTCTAAAAAAGTTCGTAGGTGAAGATGGGGATCTGCAGTGGCTGCTCTTCCAAATTGGTTCTGTTGAACCATGTTAATGAGCGCGGGCTTTAGCTCGAAGTTGTTAGCAGCAATGGTTTATCGAGCTATTCCAGAGTAGTGAGCGTTAATGATAGGGCGAAAATGTTCTCGGATTGGCACCTCTCTCGGGAGTTCATTCTGATTTCAGGAATTGCTTTAATTTCGTCTCTCCTTGCTTTCCTTAATCTCCTGGCACTTCTTTCGATTTTCGGATAAAAAATCAGCAAGTCGGGATTTTGATATTTTCTCATGCACTACAAAACAAAAAGACTATAGATTAACAAAGTAAATAAAATAAAATACAGTCTAAATTAAAATCAATACTACTTAGTAATGATATCAGTATGAAATTAAATAGTTTACTCCGCGGCAACGGCGCCAAAAACTTGTTGCGTATTTTCACTACCGCAAGTGTACGGTGTCAAGTTTTAGTACTGGGCTAAGTACAGATTTTGATCCCACGAGGAGTAATTATTTACGATTGTATATTAAGTACCATAATTGACATAGTTCAACTTTATTTAGACAAATCAAATAGTTGGTTTATAATCAATTAAAATAAAATAACAAATCCGTTAATTCTATCACGCAGTAGAAATTCACTGAGTAAATAAATCTAGAGATATGATTTCATGTGGTTTCCCCTATGCTAAATTAAAATTAACTAACATGTTATTAAATTGCATCTTGTTTACTAACCAAGAACTCACAATTTTCCTATTTATTTTTTCAAGTGTTAAATAGAATTGTATTACCTATTACCAATTTTAATATGTCTATTCAAAATCACGTATCACGTAATAAATGCAACCAAAGTTCTCTTATGGATTCGTCAGAGTTATACGTCTTTTGCACGTTATAAATATCTAACGATGTGATTTCTCCTGTCCTAATTTCAATCCCCTCTCTCGAGTGTTGGATCTTAATTATTTGATCAATCGAATTATGGCCAGTAATTCAAAAGCATTAATGACAAGAAATCACAAATAAACACGATGAATTAATTCATGAAAATTCAAAACATCAATAATATAGGTTCAACCAAGACTACATCAATCTCTAGAAAATAGAATTAGTTCATACTCGAATTTAAATCAATACAAAACCTGTTTGTAATCATTAAAAACGTAAAAGTAAAGAACCGAATTAGAAACGTGTTGGCGAGAGATGGAAGGGCGTTTCCGTGTCCGGATTCAACGTCTTCTATCTCCGTTCTTCGCGTTCTGTCGTCCATGTGATTTAACTTTTTCGCCTTTTCCTCTTCTCTCATGTCGGCTGCGTGTAAATTATTTTCCGTACCCCTTTTAAAATCCACGAGAAACCTATTAAAGTCTGACTGTCGCACCGCGCGCATATGCGCGACCAAGTCCGGTGCATATGCGCGCTGGACTCTGGTCTCGCATCATGTCTCTCGCGCATATGCGCGCCATGAGTGTGCATATGCGCGGGTCTCACTATATTTTACCTTGCTTCGGTGCATCATTCGCGCATATGCGCGCGACTCTTACTCGCGCATATGCGCGAGTCTCACTGCCTTCAGAACCGGACTTCTTTCATGTTTCTTTTCTAGGTTCCATTTTCACTTACTTTCGCGCCCGAATGGCAGCCTTACCTAGGTTCCAGCAATCACACCAAAAAACAACAAAAACGCGTAATTCCGCCCAAAAAGACTAACAATCTATATGAAGTATAAGGATAATTTAAGTGCATAAAATGCACTTATCATTGTACTGACCCACTTCAGTTTGGACTTAACTCTGCCGAACTGAAACTCTTAGTTCACAATAACTTTTACAGTGTTACTGAATATAACATAATTGAATAAATCAAACAAAGATTTCAAAGTGCTAAAAAGCTCGTAAATGTAGCCTTCATTGCTACTGATAAATCTGATAAGAGTGAGCTCTTGAATCTTTATATCCGTTGATTGCCACGTCGATATTCTCTGACAATCGTACACTGCAATCTCTAAAATGCGGCGTTCCACTACTAGTTGCAATCTGTTGTACTATTTGTCGGTTGTCGTTCTCAATTGATGACGTGTTCAACTGAGAGATCAGCTGAAGGATACTCTGCTGGAAACTCATAACTGATTATTTAAACTGATCAGTTTCCAACTGATCAGTCAGTTAGATTCTGCTTCAAATGATGACGTGGATAAGATTTAGCTGGTACGCATTAATCTTCAGCTAATGACAATTATCAGTTGTAATATTTGAGTCAATTAAGCTCGTTTGCCTTTGATCAGTTATTCCAATACATTCGAAGCTTAGTTTGTCAAATCACTGAAATTTAGTTTCCAACAATTTCTCCCTTTTTGGTGATTGACAAAACTCAAAATATAATAAGGTGATCATTTCTTCAAAAACATGAGGCAGACTTTGGAATGATGGAGGATGATCCTATTGACTTCTGTCAAGCCATGGAAATTTCTAACTCTCAAAAGTAGAATGATGCCATGTATGAGGAGATAAAATCCATGAAGAATAATGACATATGAAATCTTGTCTCATTGCCTAAAGGTACGAAGCTCATTGGTTGCAAATGGATATTTAAAACCAAGAGAGATTCAAAAGGAAATGTGGAAAGATATAAGACTCGTCTTGTCGCTAAAGTTTTTACACAGAAAGAAGGCATTGATTATAAATATATTTTCTCTCCGGTTTCTTCAAAAGACTATTTAAGGATTATAATGGCTTTGGTGGCGCATTTCGATCTCGATCTTCATTAAATGGATGTAAAGACTGGGTTTCTAAATGGTGAAATTGATAAAACGATTTATATGGTGCAACTAAAAAATGTTTGGTCCAAAGACACAAATAATATAGTTTGCAAATTAAAGAAATCCATCTATGGGCTCAAGCAAGCATTTCGACATTGGTATTTCAAATTTCATCAAGTGATCATCTCGTTTGGCTTCAAGAAGAATTTGGTCGATGATTGTGTATATCATAAGTTCAGTGGGAGTAAACATATTTTTCTGTTTTTATATCTTGATGACATTCTGCTCGCTAGCAACGATATAGAGTTGTTGCATGACACCAAGAGATTTCTAGCTAAGAATTTTGAGATGAAAGATCTTGGTGATGCATCTTTTGTACTGGGTATTCAGATACATCAGGATCGTTCTCTAGATATTCTTGGATTATCTCATATAGGTTATATCGAGAAAGTTCTTAAGCGATATGGGATGCAAGATTGTAAAACAACAGATACCCCTGTGGCTAAGGGTGACAAATTTAGTCTCAAACAATGCCAAAATAATGATTTTAAAGAAAAGAAAATGTAGAGGATTACCTTTGCATATGCAGTGGGGAGTCTGATGTATGCTCAAGTTTGTACACGTCCAGATATTGCATATGTGACAAGACTGTTGGGACGATATTTAAGTAATCCAGGAGTGGAACATTGAAAAGCAGTCAAAAGGATTTTATGATACCTACAGAGAACAAAAGATTACATGCTCATATATTGAAGGTTGGAACAACTTGAGATCATTGGGTATACTGGCTCCGATTTTTCTGGATGCCAAGATAGTTTGAAATCTACGTCAGGTTACAACTATCTACTTGCTGGAGGCACCATTTCCTGGAAGAGTGCTAAACAATCACTTATAGCCTCTTCCATCGCGGCAGCTGAGTTTGTAGCGTGGAGGCATCCAATCGTGGAATATGGCTGTAAAATTTTGTCACGTGGCTGCGAATTGTTGATGGTATTGAAAGACCAGAATATATTGTGATAATAAATCAGCAGTTATGTATTCCAATAACAACAAGAGCTCGACGAAGTCAAAACATATTGACATCAAGTTTATGATTGTTAAGGAAAGAATTCAGAGTGGAAAGTTGTCTATTGAGCATATCGGTACAAACTCCATAGTTGCAGATCCGCTTACTAAGGGACTACCACCCAAACAGTTTAATGAGCACACTGCTAGTTTGGGTTTTATGTCATTTGAGGAAATTCATTTTTAGTGGTAGTTTGTTATTTTTAATGCTTTTCAGTTGTAGACATTTTCAGTTACAATTATTTAAATTTATTTTCTGCAGAAACAAATTTCAAGTCACACTCTGATTATGGTTTAAAGTTTGATCTCAATATGGTTAAGGTAGGACCAGTTGGAAATATGTATGTTACAGTCACATTGCATGAAATTTACATACTACACATCCACTTCATGATCCATGTCATTCAGTTGTGGTGGCATATGTGACCATTGATGGGTCCAGTTACCTTGAGTATAGTGAAGACTGGTTTGATCATATGCTGATGTGATTGATAGACCATATTGGTTATATATATGTATTAGAATGACATCAATTTTGAGCTCATAAAGTTATTTTCACAAACATAATTATAAGGTTGCACATATAGCCAGAGTGGGATATTGTTGGATAAATTTTATTTATATGAGCTTATGTAGAATAATTATGCGTTATGGGTTGTCTATTAAATTAAGTCTAAAATAAAGTGATCAACTAAGGTTTCAGGTTATTGGGCTTTAATGTATTTAATAGGTTGTGATCCCTTAATGTGTAGAGACATAAGTGTAATTTCAGTTTTTATGATGGATTAAAAAAGAAATATCAGAAGATAATGATATTTAATGGCTTTATATGAGTCATGATCCTCAGATCTCGCTCTATCATGTTCACTATTCTTTTCCACATTAAGAAAATAATTTAGAAGTTAAAACTAAGTGTTTCTCTCCAGGAAAGAGCTCGTAGATCTATAAGATTAAGACATGTTCTAAAGAATTCAGAAATATGGCTTCAGGCATGCTTTCACTTAATGTTTTAGTCACATTTTTAATAATTTAGCATGATAGATTCTGCGGTTTATGGGTTTTCCCAACATGTCATTCAATTGATCATTTCAATTTACTAACGATTTAATTAAAAAGACCTTCACAAAATTAATGGCTATTTTAATTCAATTTCTTTATATTTACCTAAAGGTTAATTTTAAAACCATTGCAAACATAGCGACAATTTTAGTTTAACGTACGCCGATTTGGCGACGGTTTTTCTTAGAATACCATCACTAATACAATGGCTCCTATCATAAACACCCTTGCTAGATTAGTGACGGTTTGCTGAATACCTTTGCCAAATTATCGAAATTTTTATAAATCCATTGCAAAATAGCTAGGACGATGGATTTCGTGAATTATTACAAAAGTTCGCTGATTATAATAATCGTCGCTAAAGGATCCGTTTTTTGTGGTGTATAATTAGTTTTTAGACGAATTTAGGTTTCATTTAATTGATTATGATTTAGCTTCAATCTTATTTTGATGGAGATGGCTTTGAATTTTCGAATTTATTTTCATCCAATATGTACCACATAAATTTGTGAAAGAGACCGCCCTTGATTCTATGATTTTAGTCAATAAAAGAAATATCCAGTTATCAATCTCATCCAAATAATAGAGGGTTCGGAAAATAAACAAAGGATCATATAAGATTAGGTAAATAAAATAGAATGATTGAACTTTTTTTAGGCAAAAATTTGTATAAGACTGTCTCACGGATCGTATTTTATGAGACAGATCTCTTATTTGGGTCATCCATTAAAAAATATTATTTTTTATTTTGAATATCGGTTGGATTAACCCGTCTCAAAGATAAAGATTCGTGAGACCATATCACAAGACACCTACTTTTTTTTTAATACAAAATGACTGACATTTGTTCGATCTACTTAACTTGGATTTTTGTGTTTTAATTTAGCCAAAAACTTGTGTGAGACGGTCTCACGGATCGTATTTGTGAGACGGATCTCTTATTTGGATCACTCATGAAAAAGTATTACTTTTTATGCTAAGAGTATTACTTTTTTTTGTGAATATGGGTAGGGTTGACCCGTCTCACGGATTATGACCCGTGAGACGGTCTCACATGAGACTCACTCTTTAATTTATAGAATTTATATTATTCAGCAAGATCCGATTGAATACATTTTCGGGTTTTGGACACTATCCTAAAAGAACGGTTCAATTATACCCTACTTGTTTCGAATTATTGGAAAACTTAGTAATTTAATTTCTCTTTATTTTACCAATATTCAATCTTTCTTGAAACACTCATGGATCAAATGTTTTTCTCTAATTTTTAATATATATCTACTGATTAAAATTATATCTTTAGAATAACTAATTTTCGGTATTTTGGCGATTTTTTTATACTTCTAAAATTAATTTTTTTTAACTACGGAATTTAATTCAGATATCATATTTCTATTTTTTTTCATATTTTTTTCCTATCATTTCCATTTTAAATTTTTTGTTAAATTTAATTAATTTTTTTTTTAAAAAAAGTACTTACCGAGATGGACACATACTTGGCCTCACCCAATCCCTATATTATTATTATTATTATTATTATTATTATTATGAAAAGTGCCGAAGAAAACCAATATTTTCCCAATTTCCCATTTAAAAAAAAACAACAAAATAATATTAGTATAAGGAAAATATTATTTCAAAAAAAAAAAGGAAAATATACTTACGTGATGATATTTTGGAGTGATTGGTATTTGGAGATAATGATACGATATCTAAGGATAAAAATGATGTGAATGATAAATAATGTTAGAGAAAATATTAAAAAACCAATCATTGATCTCTTATCCTTTAGCAAATACTCTAAAATAATATTTTTTTAATCATTTCGTTCGTACAAAATTTAATTTTATCAAAATGCGTGGCTCCACACACTAATCAACCACAAACCTAACTAATGCCAATTGATTCTTATCCAAATTCATTATCTTTAAAAACCAGTGTAGGGTTTGTGTTAGCTTAGGTTGTGGAATCTACACATGCATAGTCTCGTAGTGGGTAATGACAAATAGAAAAGAAAGTAGGGACATTGTCTTCAAAGAATCAGATTCAAATGGATGCATGTAGCAGCCTTCATATACTTCAAATTCTGTACTCTTCTGCTCCATCTTTTTCTCGTTGCCGCATATATACATATAAGTATATGTATGTATGTATGTATGTATGTGTGTTTGTGCGTGTTACGTGTGTTGGAGTTATTTTGTGGGTTCACATAATTTTATTAATTATATATGGACAAGCTATCTAATAAATGACCTCATAAGGTGAACTAAATAAGTATTGGTTTCGAAAGTATTAAATAGATTTGTGTGCTCTACTTTATGTGTAAAACATCAGTCCAATTAAGTCTTATATGATGGGTCGAAGATTGCTAAGTTTATATAAAGTTATGGTCTCTGAGACACATAGAATAACACAAAATATATATGGCACACGTAATTTTAGACCTCTTTCCTTCTCTCATCTGTCGGCAAAGTCAATGAAGGCACAGTCATTGCATTAAATAATTAAAACGTGGGTTGGCTGCATGGATTTCAGACGGAATTTGAATACGCGTTTTTAACTCGTATTCACACGGTCAAGGGGCTCTATAAATAGAGCTCCCCCCTTCATTCTGAAATCATCCCTTCTTCGAGTTTTTTCTCATCTTATAAGCATTTGAGTGCTTAGTTCTATAATATTTGTGAGGTGTTTGTTTTCCTGCATTATGAGAGTGTGTGTTATCTTTGGAAACACACTGAGTGAGTTGTACACCACAAAATATTATAGTGGAATTATTTTCATCTTGCCCGTGATTTTTACCCTAATAATTTTTAGGGGTTTTCCACGTAAATCTCGATGTCCATTTTGTTCTTTATTATCGGGTTTTATTATCTCAAATTCCGCACGTGGGACCAACAAGTAATATCAGAGCCTTGGTTTAAAATTTCTTAAAATTCTGAGTATGCTCTGTGGTTGCAGCCTAGACTGATCTTCCACATCAGAAAAGATTTTTTGAGATTTTTTATTTAAGGCGGGATCATTTTGTCCGGTCTACTAAAATTGTTGTAGACATAATGGCGGGAAGGTACGAGATAGGAAAGTTCAATGGAAGCAATTTTATGCTGTGGAAAATAAAGATACAAGCAGTTTTAAGAAAAGAAAATTGCTTGGCGGCTATTGGAGATAGACCGGTGGAGATTACAGATGATGGAAAGTGGAACGAGATGAATGATAATGTTGTTGCCAATTTACACTTGGCTATAGCTGACGAAGTTTTGTCAAGTATCTCTGAGATAAAAACAGCCAAAGTTATCTGGGATACTTTGACAAAGATGTACGAGGTCAAGTCACTACACAACATGATTTTCCTAAAGAGAAGGCTTTATACTCTTCGGATGGCGGAATCCTCATCGATGACCGACCATATCAATACACTAAATACTCTATTTGCCCAACTCACTTCCATGGGGAATAAAATAGGGGAAAATGAACGTGCGGAGCTTCTACTTCAAAGTCTACCAGATTCATATGATCAACTTATCATCAACATTACCAACAATATTCTTATGGGCTTTCTAAGATTCGAAGATGTCTTAACTGCGGTTCTCGGAGAAGAAATCCGGCGCAAGAATAAGGAAGATGGGTTGGTAACCTCGAAGCAGGCAGAGGCTTTACCGATGATAAGAGGAAGATTCATGGACCGTGACTCCAGTGGGAGTAAAAAACGAGGTAGATCAAAGTCAATAAGTAAGAAGAAAAATATTTACTGCTTTAAATGTGGCGGTAAAGGGCACTTCAAGAAAGAGTGTACAAGTATCGATAAAAGCTCTCAAGGAAATGTGGCCAGTACTTCAGGCAGTGGTGAAATATTATTCAGCGAAGCAACAACTATTGCAGAAGGCAGACACAAATTTTGTGACACATGGATTATGGATTCAGGAGCGACGTGGCACATGACGTCTTGGAGAGAATGGTTTGATCATTATGAACCAGTCTCAGGAGGATCTGTATTCATGGAAAATGATCATGCCTTGGAAATCGCTGGGGTCGTTACTATCAAAATTAAAATGTTTGATGGCACCATTCACACCATACAGGAGGTACGACATGTGAAAGTACTGATGAAAAATCTTTTGTCCTTGGGGCAATTGGATGACATCGGGTGCAAAACTCGGATCGAGAACGGGATTATGAAAATTGTGAAGGGAGCGCTTGTGGTTATGAAGGCGGAAAAGGTTGCTGCAAATCTGTATGTACTTTTGGGAGAAACACACAAAGAGGCAGAACTAGTTGTTGCATCAATTGGTTCAGGAGAAGAATTAACAGTGTTATGGCATAGAAAGCTCGGGCATATGTCAGAACGGGGTTTGAAAATTCTCTCAGAACGGAAGCTGCTGCCGGGACTTACAAAAGTGTCACTACCCTTTTGTGAGCACTGTGTTGCCAGTAAACAACACGGATTAATGTTTGGCACTTCTACTGCCAGGAGCAAAAGCATATTGGAACTGATTCATTCGGATGTTTGGCAAGCACCGGTTGTATCCCTGGGAGGAGCGAGATACTTTGTCTCGTTCATTGATGATTTCTCTAGGAGATGTTGGGTGTATCCAATCTAGAAGAAATCAGATGTTTTCCTAGTCTTCAAAGATTTCAAAGCGCGGGTTGAACTTGATTCTGAAAAGAAAATCAAGTGTTTGAGGACTAACAATGGAGGAGAATATACCAGTGACGAATTTGATGCATATTTTCAACATGAGGGCATCAAGAGACAGTTCACAACGTCTTACACACCTCAACAGAATGGAGTGGCGGAGCGGATGAATAGGACCTTGTTGGACAGAACAAGAGCTATGTTGAGGACCGTGGGTCTAGAAAAGTCATTTTGGGCGGAAGCAGTCAAAACCGCCTGTTATATTATCAATCGTTCTCCTTCACTGGCGATTGATCTAAAGACTCCGATGGAGATGTGGACTGGGAAGCCGACAGATTATTCTCATTTGCATACATTTGGAAGTCCGGTGTACGTTCTGTACAATGAGCAAGAAAGCTCAAAGTTGGATTCGAAATCCAGAAAATGTATCTTCTTGGGTTATGCTGATGGAGTAAAGGGGTTTCGCTTGTGGGATCCTACTGTTCACAAGCTTGTCATCAGCAGGGATGTTATCTTCGAGGAAGATAAAGTAAAGGGAGACAAAGGCACACCGAATTCAGAAACTACTATTTTTCAGGTGGAAGATAAGACGGACGAAGGTCAAGTTTCTTGTGAAGCAGTACCAGAGCACGAAGAACAAGAACATGTTGAGTCTGAGATTTCTAATGTGAGGCAGTCAACTCGAGACAGAAGACCATCAGGTTGGCTTTTAGATTATGTCATTGAAAGCAACATTGTATATTGTCTATTATCAGAGGATGGTGAGCCATCAAGTTTCCACGAGGCTACTCAAAGCTCAGATGTATCCTTATGGATGATAGTAATGCAAGAAGAGTTGGAGGCATTAGACAGGAATAAAACTTGGGATCTTGTTACACTACCACAAGGGAGGAAAGCCATTGGAAACAGATGGGTCTATAAGATCAAGCGTGATGGCAATAACCAAGTGGAGCGGTATCGTGCTAGATTGGTGGTAAAAAGTATGCTCAGAAAGAAGACATTGACTTCAATGAGATATTTTCTCCTGTGGTTCGACTTACAACAATCAGAGTAGTATTGACATTGTGTGCGGTGTTTGACCTACATCTAGAACAGCTAGATGTAAAAACGGCGTTTCTTCATGGAGATCTTGAAGAAGAAATCTATATGCTCCAGCCAGAAGGTTTTGCGGAGAAAGGCAAAGAGAACTTGGTTTGCAGGTTGAACAAATCTCTGTACGGTCTCAAACAGGCGCCGAGGTGTTGGTACAAGAGATTTTATTCCTATATCATGAGCCTTGAATACAACAGACTGAGTGCAGACCTATGTACATATTTCAAGAGGTCTGGTGATGATTATATCATTTTGCTGTTGTATGTGGACGACATGTTGGTAGCAGACCCCAACAAAGATCAGGTCCAAGGATTGAAGGCAAAGTTGGCTAGGGAATTTGATACGAAGGACTTGGAACCAGCAAACAAGATTCTAGGGATGCAAGTTCACCGAGATAGAAGTAACAGAAAGATTTGGCTTTCCCAGAAAAATTATTTGAAGAAAATCTTGCAACGCTTCAACATGCAAGATAGTAAGCCAATTTCGACCCCTCTTTTTGTTAACTTCAAGTTATCCTCCGAGATGTGTCCTAGCAATGAAGCAGAGAGGATGGAGATGTCTCGAGTACCGTATGCATCAGCAATAGGAAGTTTGATGTTCGCTATGATATGTACAAGACCAGATATTGCTCAAGCAGTGGGAGCAGTTAGTCGGTATATGGCGAATCTTGGACGAGAGCATTGGAGCACTGTTAAGAGGATCCTTAGATACATTAAGGGTACCTCAAATGCTGCATTATGTTATGGAGGATCGGATTTTACACTCAGGGGCTATGTCGATTCAGATTATGCAGGTGATCCTGATAAGAGAAAATCTACTACTGGTTATGTGTTTACACTTGCAGGAGGAGCAGTAAGCTGGGTTTCAAAACTGCAGACAGTTTTGGCATTATCTACAATAGATGCAGAATACATAGCAGCTACTCAAGCTTGCAAGGAGGCAATATGGACTAAAAGGTTATTGGAGGAGATCGGGCACAAACAAGAGAATGTTCCTTTGTTTTGTGACAGTCAGAGTGCCTTGCACATCGCAAGGAATCCAGTCTTTCAATCCAGGACTAAACACATTGGAGTTCAATTTCATTTTGTGCGGGAAGTAGTAAAAGAAGGAAGTGTGGAAATGCAGAAGATCCATACAAAGGATAACATAGCTGATTTTCTGACCAAGACAGTGAACAGTGATAAGTTTGAGTGGTGTAGATTCTCAAGTGGTCTAGCGGAACGTAAGCAGCAGGGAATGGCAATATTGAAAAGATGTGTGGAGATGTGTTTGATTCTCAATCAAATCTCCAAGTGGGAGAAATGTCGGCAAAGTCAATGAAGGCACAGTCATTGCATTAAATAATTAAAACGTGGGTTGGCTGCAGGGATTTCAGACGGAATTTGAATACGCGTTTTTAACGCGTATTCACACGGTCAAGGGGCTCTATAAATAGAGCTCCCCCTTCATTCTGAAATCATCATTTCTTCGAGTTTTCTCTCATCTTATAAGCATTTGAGTGCTTAGTTCTATAATATTTGTGATGGTAGGGTAGTGGGCGGCTGTGGTAAGGCGATCACGGGTCATGGTCACCGTTGACTGGAATCGCCGGAGGATGTGGCAATGCCGGTTTTCGCGTTTAGGGTTACTATTAAATTTGACTTGCACACTTCTTATTTTTGAAATTAAATTCGATCATTTCAAAATTTAATTGCCTAACATAAAATTAATATGGAATTATTCATTATATTTTATCAAAATAAATTTTGTATATTTCGATAAAACATTTATAGATGAATAATTATGATGTGCAAATATTTTATTTCTTGCATATTTAATATCTATGCTTTATTTGGACCGATTAAAGTAAATTAATTTTTTTTGTGAAAATTTTAAATTAAATTAATATCTTGTATCTCAAATGTAGGTCAATTTAAATTACATATTAATAAAGTAATTTTTAAGATATGCAGATATTGTTAAAATTCAAAATAATTTGTGTTTCAATTTACACGAAAAGTAATCGGCCGAAAGGAAAGCTATTTTTTAGCCAAATTGCAAACACAATATATGATTTTAAATTGTATCTCGATCTATGCGAAAAATAATCAGCACAAAGAAGAATAATCAGCCCAAAGAAGACTATTTTCTAGCTAGATTTTAAGCACAATATATTTTTTTTCAAGTACATTTATATCTATGCAAAAAAATAATCGGTCCAAAGGAAGTCAAATTTTTTGCTAGATAGCAGACTTAATAAGTGACAAAAAATGTGTTTATATATGTGCATAAAATAATCAACCCAAATGTATGTTATTTTTTGTCCAGATTATAAGTACATAAATATATGGTCTTAAAGCATGTCAAAACTATGCATAAATTAATCGGCCAAAAGGAATATTATTTTCTTGCCAGATTGTAGACACATTATATGATATTAAATTGTGTTAAATAGATGCGAAAAATAATCGGCCCAAAAGAAGTTCTTTTTCTGGCAAAATTTTAACACAATATGTGGTGTTAAATATGTTACATGTATTCAATTGTCGGTCCAAAGAAAGACATATTGTTGGTTGTATTTATTATCAATATTTAATAACCATGATATTTAAGTGTACCACTTATAAATTGTTATTTTTGCTCAAAGACTAAAAATAAATGTTATGCTAGGTATTTTTATGGGCCCACCACTTGCATGCATATATTTTTGTGGTTTATTTAATTAATATATATATATATATATATATATATATATATATATATATATATATTTAGACTATAATTTATTTTGAGTTTTTTTTGTTCTATTTTATTATAACATCTTCTATATCTGCTAATTTGAACAACATTCCAGTACTTAATAGTTCGAACTTCAAGAAAAAAAGAGCATGTTATAATAGTGTTCGGCTGCATGGATTTGGAATATGCGCTAAGGGAAGATCACCCCACACCTTTGACCAGTTCATGAACTGCTGATCAAAAATGTTTTTTGGAAAAGTGGGAGTGACCAAATCACACAAGTCTAATTATTATGAAACATTCCATTGCAGATACTATAAGAAGTGAAATTTATGAATGAAATGATGCCAAAAAGTTCCTTGCTCAAATAGCAGATCATTTCGCTGCAAATGAAAAGGTCGAGAGAAGTACTATTCTGACTAAACATGTCTCAATGTGGTACAAAGAGAAAGGAACATAAGGGAGTACATAATAAAAGCGTTAAATCTTGTGATTCGACTAAAGGCAATCAATTTGGAATTGTTGGAAGACATAGTCGTGCATTTAGGCTTAATCTCTTTTCCTGCGCAATTTAATAGATTCAAATTTAGTTATAATATTCAGAAGGAAAAAATGAATTTTTAATGAGCTTATTGCGCAGTGTGTTTAGGAGGAAGAGATATTGAAACAAGATGTGATTGAAAGTGCTCACATGATATCTAACTATCAAGGTAATTGCATCAATTAGAAAAAGAAATGTATCAATAAGAAAAGAAACTTTAGAACTTCACAGCATATGGAGCAACAGAAACAAGATAAAATGATCACTTGTTTCTTTTGCAAAAAGACTGATGGGCATGTGAAGAAATATTGTCCCAAATACGCTAATTGGGACACAAAGAAAGGATTGCCTGAGGATCTGGTTGCCAACTGACGGTGAAAGATATATATTATGGAAATTGACAATAAGATTGTTGGTGTTTCAAAAGCTTTATTTAGGAATTTATTTTTAGTTTCTTTTATTTGAATTTGGAAAGCACTTTTGTTGCATTGTATTTTTTAAATGAAATTTGATTTTAGTTTCAAGTTTGGACAAAATCAAGTTTTTCCTTTATCCATGTGGTAATGAAACTTTTCAATTTTTTGAAATTTAAATATATTTAGTATTGGTTCCTCGATTGATAAGCTTGATAAATTGAATATCAATATTTTAAATGAAATCGATATTATGCATACATGAAATTATGAAATTAAATGCAAATTAATTTTTTATGTATTAGTGGGAGTGAGTTTATAAGAAAGTCAACATTGAGAAGAATATATTGGTGTTTATATCCACATATATGATAGTATAAATTTTATCAGATAGTAATCTCATTTGGATTTATAGAGAACACCGTTTGGATATTGTGTACATCAATGGAATGTTGTACAGATATCTAAAAAACCAGACATCGGATCATTAATTGGGTTATGCGGTATGTAAAGTGAACTAAGAATTTTATGCTGACATATCGGAGATCTGAAATTTGAAAATAGTTGGATATTTGGACTCCGAATGAATTTGCGGAGTTTTATCACGGACAATTATCATTGGTCTAAGAAACTATTGACGATCAATTGTGATAATAAAGCCTCTATATTATATTTAAAAAACACCTTAAACTTGTCAAAGTCAAATATATTGACATGTAGTTTCTAGTTTGAAGGAAATAATTCAGAGTAGTTGTGTTTCAATTGAGTATGTTATTGAAAATTCTATAATTGCGGATGCATTATATTTATCATGGGTTGGACACCCAATGTGTTTATGGGCATTTGACACACATTAGTATTGTTCATATAGATGAAATGTTTGTACAGTGGGAGTTTGCATTCGGTTTGAGCATTCATTCATTTGACACGATTTAAGTTTCTGTACAGACTAAAATGTATTTGAGTTACTTTGAAATAAAATGATGACTTTCATTGCGCTTTAACATTTGGTTGAAAGTCTGTTATTGGATTCTTTGAGTCATTAGGAGGACCAGTTGGAAATACATGTTTTATTCTTAGATCACATTTATGTATTTTCATGTTACGCATTCATACTTGATCTCTGCTATTAATTATTCCAATATTATGATCATTGATGTGTCTTGTGATTTTAAATGTTTTTATGACTGCTTTGTTTCAATATTTATATAATTTATAGAACAGATTGTTAAGGAATATTTTGGTTTAGAAAGCAAGAGCTCAATCCAGTTTTTGCATATACAATATACTGATATTATATACAATATACTGATATTAATTTATGTCGCCCAAGTGGGAGATTGTTGAAATTATTTTCCGCATACTTAATACTGTAAACAGAGAGCACGACAATCGAGAAATTTCCATAACTTTGTTGAAGTGGGCAAAGTGTAAGCCCTGCTGAAGTGGGTGTGTACAAAACTTGTACTGTAAAATCCAAAGTCTTTTAGTGATACCTTCTGGAAACAGAAGAAAGAGAGACGTAGAAGACTTTATCTTCGAATTTCCATAAACAACTGCTGTCTACTGATATTACTATTTTCATTCACTCCATCAGATTGTTTCTGCACTTAATATTGTAATCTGTTGGAAGCATTCACGACAAGATAAGCTACTATCCCTAACAGGATTTTAGCACCTTCTTTATCCGAGAAAGAAAAAAAGAAATTGGAGAAGAGTTCATTCACCCCCCTCCCCCCTTTAAACCCTTTCTCGATCCCCAACAATTGGTATCATAGCAGGTTATTCTTGTCCCAGAAAATACATACAGATGGCACACTTCAGCAATGTTCCCATGTTCGAAAGAAGATTTTGATGATTGGAAGATCCGTATGCAAGCTCACCTTGCAGCGCAGGATGATGACATGTGGTATGTCATCACAGACGGACCATTAAAGATCTTAAAGCCAAATACAGCTATTGCTGTTACTGAGGGTGCACCTAAAATGGTATAAAAACCACGAAACGAATGGACTGGCGAAAATAAAAATAAAGCCAATCTTGATAATGTCGCTAAGGACATTCTTTACAAAACTCTTGATAAGAACACATTCAGCAAAATCAAGATGTGTTCTACTGCTAAAGAGATCTGGAAAAAGCTCATTCAGATATGTGAAGGAAATAAGCAAACAAAAGAAAATAAACTGTCTGTAGCAATGCAGAAATTTGAAAATTTAAAGATGAAGGCTAGTGAAACTCTAAATGAGTTTGATGAACGTTTTAGTAGCCTAGTCAATGAGCCAGCAGCTTTAGGCAGAGAGCACGACAATCGAGAAATAGTGCTCAAAGTAATGAGAGCATTACCCAGAGAATGGGACATGAAAACAATGGTTATGAGAGTCTCTAAAGATCTAAACAAGTTGGAATTACATGACTTGTTTGGTAACTAAAGCCTACGAGTTCGAACTAGAAGTAAGAGGTGGAGAAGAGCCCTTAACAAATCTGCCAACCAAGGCCCTTGCTGTTACTACTGCTATTACTTCTACTGCCGCTGCTGCTGCAGTCATTCCACAAGCAGTACCTGTTACCCTTACTGAAAGTACTTCTGAAAAGACTGCTGAAAAAATCAGTAATGAAGCTATGTCCTTATTTGTGAAAAAGTTCTCTAGATTCATGAGAAAGAATCACCGAGCCTACTAAAACCCTGATCGCAACTTCAAGAAAGATTCACCATCTGGTGATATGGCATGCTTCAACTGTGAAAAGATTGGTAATTTTATTCCTGGCTGTCCAAAGCCCAAGAAAGATGACCAAAAGAAGAAAGAGTACAAAAGGAATGACAAAAAGTTCAGAAAAGACCGCAAAGCAATGATTGCTGAAGAAAGTAAATCTAAATGGGCGGATTCCAGCTCTGAGTCATCTGACTCAGAAAGTCATTCTAGTGAAAGTGATGCAGAATAGATTAAATGTCTTATGACAGATGTTGAATCAAACTCAACATCTGAAGAGGTATTCGACTTCGACTCTGACATGGTAAGGGAGTACTCAAGACTTTCTCAATCATTCGAGGAAGTTAAGATTGAAAATCTAAACTTAAGAAATCAAGTCAATAAGTTCACTTGCTTGCAAGAGAATAGCTGCGATGATTTGAAAGTCGAGATGAGTAAGTTGAAAACCGAGAATGGGAAAGTAAAAGCAGATTACTAGACAATGAAATCTGAAAATCAGAAGTTGTCTATTCTGGTAAATGCTTGGAATAAGTCTCCAATTTCATTGGAAAAGATGCAAGAATTGCAGAAGAAATCTGGAGATAGAAGTGGTCTCGGATTCAGCAATGATGAAAGCGCTTCTGAAATCAGTACTCAGCCAGAACTGGATACAGCAAAACAAAATACATTCGATTTGTTAAATCCAGTGTGGCATATGAACCGGAAGTACCGACTGTTCAAGTTGAAAGAAATATAAATCAGATGAACAGAAGAAAGAATTATGGTCTTTGTTATATTGAACCTAAGGGAAGAGTTGACCAAAGTTCTGGATCCAGTAGAGGATTCAAATCAGGAAGACAACCCCCCATGAAGGTTAAAAACTACCAGTACTATAATTCTAGACCTGTTCAAAAGAGATACAGGCTAGACAATAGGAACAGAAGGGAAGAACAACATTCTGAGATGCATAGAAATAATAGACCCTCTACTGCACACACCTCCTTGGATACCCGAAGTACAAAATCACCAAAAATTGTACAAATGTCGGTTCCTAAGGGACTAATAAGGTTGGACCCAAGTGGATTGGGTACCAAATACTAAAATTTGCGTTTGCAGGAACATGTAAAGAAAGCTAAAGTAAGCAGCTCCACATGGTATCTGGACAGTGGATGTTCCAGACACATGACTGGACAGAAAAATCTACTTTCAGAAGTAATGAGTTGTACTGGACCAAAATTAAAGTTTGGGGATAACTCAAAAGGTAAAACCATGGGTAAGGGTAAGATTATCCATGGTAACATAACTACCAATGACGTACAACTGGTTGACAATCTCTGTTATAATTTAATCAGCATTAGTCAACTGTGTGATAATGGTTATTCTGTAATTTTTCAGAAGCACACATGCATAGTTAAAGATTCTGTTGAGTCTACTGTATTAACTGGAAAGAGAGAGGGCAACACCTACAGAGTTTCTTGGAACTTAGATCATGTTAATGCTCCTACATGTTTAGTTGCCTCTCTTAGTGAGAAACATTGGCTCTGACACAAGATATTGAATCTTCTGAATTTCAAATCTATCAACAATCTCATAAAACATAATATAGTCGACGACTTACCTGATATTATTTTTTTTAAGAATCATGTTTGTTCTGCTTGTCAGCTTGGGAAACAGATAAGATCCAGCTTCAAGAACAAAGGCAGCAAATCGACTTCAAGATGTTTGGAATTGCTGCACATGGACTTATTTGGTCCAATCCCTATCATGAGCTTAGGGGAGTGAAATACACCCTTGTTGTTATTGATGATTTTTCTAGATTTACTTGGGTAATATTTCTTGCTGGAAAAGATCAAACCAGTAGCTTCCTGATCAAGCTTCTGAAAAAGATTCAAAATGAAAAATCATCTTCTATAATTAAAATCAGAAGTGATCGGGGTAGTGAGTTCACTAACAGAATTCTTGAGTTGTACTTAGATGAACAGGGGATTCATCATGAATATTCAGCTGCCAGAACGCCTCAACAAAACAGAGGAGCTGAAAGAAGAAACAAAACCCTCAAGGAAGCTGCTAGAACAATGCTAGCAGATGCAGAAATTTCTCAACGCTTCTGGGCAGAAGCAATCAACACTGCATGCTATAGCAAAACAGAACAATGATCAACAAAAGGCATAACCAGACTCCTTAAGAGATATGGAAAGAGAGTAAGCCTAATATATCTTATTTTCATGTATTCGGCTGCAAATGTTTTGTGCTCAATAATGGCAAAAACTATTTAAATGCATTTAATTCAAAATCAGATGTTGGACTATTCCTTGGTTACTCTGCTGCGAGCAAAGCTTTCAGAATCTTCAATAATAGAACTATTACTATTGAAGAATCGGTTCATGTTGTCTTTGACGAGGACAGCAGTGCTCCTAAAATATCTAATATGTCAAATTTGAGTAACAGGTTAGACAAAATTCACTTGGAAATGGATAGTGAAGATGATGCAGAAGCTAGTATAAAAGACGTTCAAAATCCAGAACTAGACATTCCATAAGCAGAACCAGAAGTACAAATATTAGACATACCAGTACCAGCAGCTGATAATCCAGAACCTGCTACTGGTTCAGATGAGATCAATCCAAATATATCAAAACAAGAAGAAATTCCTTTAAACCCTTTTATTTGGAGAAAATCTCATCATCCCTCTTTGGTTATTGGAAATCCAGCAGCGCCTTTGAGAACCAGAAGGCAAATGATTAATGAATATATGCACGCTGCTTTCATTTCTCAAGATGAACCAAAGAAAATTGAAGAAGCCCTTCTGGATCCTAGTTGGATTGAAGCTATCCAAAAAGAACAGAACCAATTCAAAAGAAACAAAGTTTGGTTTCTAGTACCTAGACCATCTCACCAATCTGTCATTGGAACCCGGTGGGTATTTAGAAACAAACTAAATGAAGAAGGCATAGTGATCAGAAATAAAGCAAGACTGGTGGCTCAAGGCTTTAGACAAGAAGAAGGAATAGACTATGATGAAACCTACGCACTAGTAGCAAAGCTTGAAGCTATTAGAATATTTTTGGCCCTTGCTGCATTAAAAAATTTCAAATACTATCAAATGGACGTAAAGAGTGCTTTTCTAAATGGTCTACTACAAGAAGAGGTCTACGTCGAACAACCTCCAGGTTTTATTGATCATTTCTTACCTCATCATGTATTCAAATTACACAAATCCTTGTATGGTCTAAAACAGGCACCTAGAGCATGGTATGATACTCTATCACAATTTCTTGTCAATCATGATTTTACAATTGGGACAATAGACAAAACTCTGTTCACTCTAATCAAGAATAAACATATCCTATTAGTACATATTTACGTTGACGATATTATTTTTGGGTCAACTAACCCCAAACTATGTGCAAAGTTTGCAAAGTTGATGCAGGATCAATTCGAAATGAGCATGATGGGAGAATTAACATTCTTCCTAGGATTACAGATCAAACAACTTGATACTGGAATTTTCATAAATCAAGCCAAGTATACTATGGAGCTTCTGAAAAAGTTTGGTATGGAAGCATGCTCTGCTGCTTCCACTCCAATGAGCTCATCTATCAAACTTGATAAAAATGAAAGTAGAATTCCAGTAGAGGTAACTCAGTATCGTGGTCTTATTGGCTCATTGTTATATCTTACTGCCAGTAGACCAGATATTATGTTTGCTGTTTGTATTAGTGCGAGATTTCAATCTAACCCTAAACAATCTCATTATATTGCTGCTAAACGTATTTTGAAGTACTTGAAAAGAACTCAAAATGTCGGTTTATGGTATCCTAATGATTCATCGTTCAATCTTATTGGATATTCAGATGCTGATTATGCAGGTTGCAAATTAGACAGGAAAAGCACAAGTGGTTTCTGTCAATTCCTTGGTGATAGGCTGATCTCCTGGTTTAGTAAAAAGCAGACTTCTATAGCCACATCTACTGCAGAAGCAGAATATCTGGCTGCTGGAAGCTGCTGTTCTCAAATACTATGAATGCAACAAAATTTTAAAGACTACGAAATTCAGGCATCCGAATCACCTATCTTCTGTAACAATACCAGTGCTATTGCAATTACACAAAATGTAGTACTTCATTCCAGAACGAAGCACATAGATATCAGACATCATTTCATCAGAGATCACGTGCAGAAGAAGGACATTCGTCTGGAATATGTCCCTACTGATCAACAAACAGCAGACATCTTTACGAAACCTCTGCCTGAGAATAAGTTTTCTTATTTTCGAAATACACTTGGATTGATATACTTAAATTAATTGTTTGTTATCTCCATTCCATTCATATACTGTGATTTAATCTTCTCTTGTGATTGTTCAGTTTTAGTTTACAGAAAATAAAAGCTGAGCGAAAGAGATAATCAGTAAACAAAATATTAAAACTTCATTAATGATAGAAGCGGGGGCGTACATTCTTTATTTATTTTTTAACGTACTCTCTCCAGATTGCCATCCAGGTGGTCAGCTCTCCGGTGGAGGTACGCAGAAACTCCTCTGAAAAAGCAATCTTTTTCAGAGTCCTCTGCTCCTTTAAGAGCCTGAGGAGGTAGACGTCATCTTCAGAGAAGACGTCTGCGCTATCAGCACTATGGAGACTTCGATAATACTTCTCCATTTCTTACAGCTCCTTGGAAGAAGACACCAGCCCACCTTCAAAGGCGGACTGAAGCTCCTGGACCTTAGTCCAGGTAGCAAGTGCCTTCTCCAGCACCTTGTCTTCTATTGCCTCCTTCCATGCAGCTATCACTTCCTTCATGAACTCCTCGGCCAAATCAGGACTATTCTTTCCTGCCTTTTCTTTTTGTTTAAAAGTGACTATATGGCTAACTTCTATGCCTGTATTTCTAGATGACAAACCAGGTACCAAAGATCGAGGTAATCATGACTGCAGTAAAGAATGTGAAGCTTTCTGTGTCAAGCTATCGATGATTCATTTACCAAGAATTATCATTTAATAATTTCATTAATTTAGGGGGAACTTTATTCTGATTATACTTGATTTTATGTCAGATGCAGAAGGCGATTTGTCTTTTTGATAAAATAAGGCATTCTTTATCTTCCAGTAGAAGCTATCATAAGATGACAAACTCCCTTCTGAATTTCTTTTATCATTTATCAGTTATATATATTATTCAGTTGACATTGAGTTATTTGCAGAAAAATAAAGAAACACCAAGTACTTCAACTGAAATTTTATTAAGGAACCATTTCAGTACATTAAACGATGAAGAAGTGGAAAAGTCTCAAGTCAACCAAAACGTCTTCTGATTTACCAGACTAAGCTTTTCTTACTCAAATTATTTTATTATTCAATGAAAGCAGTAGATAAACAATGTCAAAGTATTCTTTAACTAGAAGCTTTACATTGAGTTTATCTACTACATTTGTTGATATCAGCAGCTTGAAGTACTTTTCTTGTTGCAAAGTACTTCAGCAAGAAAATGATGGTCTTCTCCGAAAAGATTCCAGCAAGCTTGGGTCTTGTAAGACTCTGGCAAGCTTGGGTCTTGTCAGCACTAATGTATTAGAAAAAGATGTCTTCAAACATCTGCTTACGAGAGACTGAAAATTGTCTTTGGAATTCCTCTGCTGATTCTGACTCTCGAGAAGACTCCGAGATATCATTTGCACCTATCATTTGTATTGATTTGATAAAATAAATTTTGAATGAATTATTTTGTAAACTTGCAGGCACTTATATAGAGTCTCAGGAAGCTGAAGAGACGTCAATTTGGTTACACGAATACCAAGACTCATGCCTCTTGTCCTCAGATATCACATCTCTGAATTTATTGGTTGCATTTATCGAGGAGGAACAGTCTTTTAGTCAAACTAAGATTTTCGTATATTTTTCCGAAAACAGATAGAATGTCTGTCCCTTTGAGAAAACAACAAGTCTACTAGTTTTATCAAAGTGCTCAATTATTTCAGTACTTTAAAACTTCCAGTAGACGTTATCATAAAACGACAACTTCTCTTCTGATTATTTCAAAAGTAACCACTTGGACAGCCCGCTCTTATCACTAAATTTCAAAATTTAAAATCATTTGTCTATCTGACAAGTTCTGAATTTTTTTTTTAAAATATATATATATATATATATATATATATATATATATATATATATATATATATATATATATATATAATAACTCAACCGTAAACATATTGACACGTGTCCTTGTGTTTACAATGACGGCTGTAAATTTTCTTTTGAATATTAACTGCCTTTGTTTCTTCTATTTTTTTTTACGTTTACAGAATCTTATTCTCTAACTACTGTTTTCTTTTGAAATCGTGCTTACTCAATCTCTTTGAAGTTACTTTCTTTAAAGGAAACAAATGGCCGGAGCTTACACCATGAATGCTTACCAGGTTAACTTCTCCTCTATCCTTACCATCAAGGATGAGAATCTTCTGAAGAAGTTTCAAGCCCTAGAAAAATCAGGACTCCGAAAATTCTTGGAAGCACCTGCTACGATATACAAAACTGCTCTTCTGGATTTCTATGCTAGGGCAACTATTCAAGGAGGAAAGATCATTCACTGTCAAGGAGACGCATCCATCTCCATTGATGCAGCACTATTGGGATCAACCTTCTTCCTCCCATGTTCAGGTATTTCTGAACTCTCCGATATTTCTAAGCAAGAGATGTCTACTGCTCTTAGAACCTTCTCAGCTTCTGGAGAAGAATTGTCTCCATCTTGCTTCAAGAAGCTTCTCAAAATAGAGTATCAATTGTTTGCTGACATAGTGGCAAAGGCCTTATTGGTCAAAGCTGGCACACTTGATAAACTGACTAAGGAGAAAGTCCAAGTGATGGTTGCCATCACTTCAGGAATTAAAATGGATTGGAGTCATTTCTTATTTCGAATAATGAAAGATATGGTTACAAGGAAAAGCTCTGGATTTGCTGTTCAGATCAGCACAATGCTAAAAGATGCTGGCTTTGCCCTCACTTCTGAATCGGACGCATCATATGTCACCATGACAGACGCTGCCAACGTGCTTGCTCTTCGACCTAAGCCAACTGTGGCTGAGTTTATTTCTATGAAAAAGGAAGAAGGTGATGCTCAAACTAAGGCTGTGGCACTTCAGAAGAAAGATAAAAGAAAGAGAGTGGTCATCTCTACTGATTCTGACAAAACAGTATCCGAGGAGTCTGTTGCTCCTACCAAACCCTCTCAGCCACTCACTCCCCTCAAAAAGAAAGCTCGAACAGTTCTTCGTATCAAGAGGAAAACAACCCTCTCTGATCTGGAAATTGTTCCTTTGAGGCAAGTGTTCCCAAAACTGTTCCCTCTGCTCGACCAACTGTCTCTTCCTCGACACCAACCACTACTGTTGTTATTCCAACAACATCTACTGCGTCAACTTTTATACCCGTTTCTGGAATTGTCTTTCGAGAATCTACTGCAGGATCTTCTGCGTTTCGACCGGTGCCGACTGTATCTGTTTCAGAAAAGAGAAAAGAGAAACTTGTGGAACAACCAAATTTTCAAACTAACCAATCATCTGTCTCGACTGGTGTTGATCCTCATCTCAAAGAAATCGAAAATTTTGCAAATGAGGAAATGGAGTTCTTTGATGAATGTCACAAGGTCATGGTATTTCATCCCCTCACCTTTTTCAAAACTAAGTGTTCGTTTGGACGACTAGTAAGGCATGAGTTAAAGGTCTTTGATCTTGCAAAGACAGAGAATGTGATTGAAGCGATGCGTCGTTAGAGCTTCATTGTTGAGCAGATTAAACGAAAGAAATTGGAATCAATCTTAAAGACTCTTAAGTCCAATTTTGATGCATTAATCCCAACTGCTGCTCACGATCAAGAAGTGATTCTTGTACTGACAGAACGTCTGAGAATAATGGATGAGCAACTCAGTGCTCAAGAACAAAATTTTGGAGAGACTGAATCATATTCAATAGGCCTTATTCCGGATCTTGCTCAGATTCAGTCAGTTGAGGAACAATCTATAGCTATTCCAGAAGCTATAATTTCCAACACTCCTGCACTTTCCAAGATGCCTATTTCGTCCGCTTCACTTGTATCTGTTCGTGAATTGGCTTCAGTAGAGGAAGTCATTCAATCTATCATTCGGGACTCCCCTAGGGTATCAGATACCGTTCCAGCTGATGATTCCGGCCACCCAACCGTCGAACCAGCAGAACCAACTCAGGAAGAATCGCATGCTGACCAGTCTCCTTCCTTGCCGAATTTGGCGATTTTCTCTACTGAACATCAAGAAGAGATGGTTCTGATCTTGAATGATTCGATTCAACCCGATCAACAATTGAACGCCATGGCAGTAGTTCAACCAGCAGAAAGCACACTTCCTACACCTTCTACTGTTTTTGAACCTGCTTCTGTTGAACCCGTGGCTGCTGAACAATCTGCTGGTCAGGAAGGCCTCACTACTGCATTATCTACTACTCTCGTTCCTACTTTTTCTGCTCAAGCAGAAGCTCAACCTTCTACTGCATTGGCATTATCCACAATTTCCCAAACTGCTCGTGATGATCGAATTGAAGAAATGATGCGTCGTATGCGTGAAAGAACTCCGTCACTAGAACCATTCGATATCGAACATGAGATAGATATTTTACAGAAAAATCTCAACAATCTCTCCGATATATTTCGGAAGCTATCTCATGAACATGATGCAGAATTCAGTGGTTCTAAGTTCTTTCAAGACCGCATTACAAGGGAAATCTTCACCACGACAGAATCTATGAGCAGGATGCATGCTGAAATCATTACCTTCAGACAAACAATTTCCAAAGGATATGGTACCTTAGTGCTTGGTCAGAATGATGTTTTGCAACGTCTCACTGATCATGATGCACTTATCCGTTCGTTCTCTAACACCATGGAATCTTTGGATGCCAAGATTGAGTCCAAATCTCAATCTCTCACTACTCTTCACGACCGAGTTTCTACTCAGGCTCCTTATCTGGAAATGGTTACGAATGGGCTTCAAAACTTGTCTGGACGCATGGATGACTTAATTGCTCGGATCATTGCCAATGATGCCAAAAGGGGGAAGAAGAACAAAGAGAAAGAGTTCTAACAGAAGAAGAACAAAGAAGAAACAGAGATAAAGCAGAATCCTCAGTCAGACAAAGAGACCAAGATGACCAGAATGAAGAAATCATTTACAGGGATATTGAAACCAATAATTAAAATTCGTGTTAAAACTCTTACTGCTTTCTTATATTTATGTTTTGCATTTATCTTATCTTTATTGTCGTTCTAACATTATCTAGGTTTTGGCATCACCACAAAAGGAGAAATTGTTATATCTAAATTTCTTGTGGCGATGAAAATCAAAACCAGTAGATCACTCGTTAAAACAACAGATAACTAAAAAACAGAATCAGTAGCGTAGAAAATCAGAAGAAGTACCTAAATGGATATAGAATCAGAAGCAGAAGAAAGGACTTTATTAGACTCGACATCTTAACGTTATCAGCTTTAAATGTTACTGTTACTTTTTTCTAGTACAAGTATTAATTGCAGCATTAATCACTGTACGAAGTCATTTAATTCACTTTGCCGATTTTAGTATAAAACAGGACTGATTGTTTTATAGCTTTTCTGCAGGAACCTATTTCGGTAATAAAGCTGATTCTATCAGAAGTCAGAAGACAGTTTCTGATTAAAGACGTTGAACTCAGTCACCTATATATATGGAAAAAACCCATATAGAAGATAGTGCAAAATATCTCTCAAAATCAATCTGTATTTCACGAAACGAGAAAAACCACGAATCCTTGATATCTTCGAGTTCAACATAAAGAAAATTAGCACACGCTTCATAGCAGATATCTGATCTATTGAGATCATTTTGTGCTACTGTTTCTTACACTCTTCATAATTATTCATTGCACTCATATTTTATCAAGAAGAGTTTGTAATCTGAAAAGAGACTTTTCAGAACTTTGTTGTATCGTATTTTCACTGTGTTGAGTAACTAAGAGTTTCAGTAGGCAAAGGGTAAGCCCTGTTGAAGTGAGTGTGTACAAGAGTTGTATTGTAAAATCCAAAGTCTTTTAGTGATACCTTCTGGAAACAGAAGAAGGGGAGACGTAGAAGACTTTATCTTCGAATTTCCATAAACAACTGCTGTCAACTGATATTACAATTTTCATTCACTCCATCAGATTGTTTTCCCCATTAATATTGTAATCTGTTGGAATCATTCACGACAAGATAAGCTACTATCCCTAACAGGATTTTAGCACCTTCTTTATCCGAGAAAGAAAAGAAGAAATTGGAGAAGAGTTCATTCACCCCTCCCCCCTTCTAAACTCTTCCTCGATCCCCAACAACATGATTTATAGATTTATTATATTAAATCTCCAACAATGTATACTTCCCTTTTGTCTTGCGTACTTATGAGTTGAAATACCAATTGAGTTTGTCATATGTGAAAAGGATATATAAGATCTAACAAATACCGATCACTGATTAGCCGATGATGATTTCATTTTCTTTGAGCTTTTCTAAGAGAAAAAATTGTATAAATAGTCTTATAAGTTGATATGCTTTTAAGTTTTAATCTCTAGAGTAGTCGAAGTTCGTTCTTAATTCAATACATTTGAATTTATTTTTTTTTTTACTTTCGTCATTTTTCATCAGAGCTACAAGACATCATAAGTGTAATATCCAAGTGTCACGTCAAGAATATTTTCAATTTTTCGTTAGTATATCAGATACCAAGTCAATATGACAATTTTTGTAATTTTTTATGCATAATTTTTTTTAAAAAAAAAGTATGTATCCATTCTAAGGCGTAAATTAAAGAGAATTTTTTTTCTATAAATTAAAGAAAATTAATGGTACTAAAGATTAGGTTTTTTTTTTTTTTTTTTTATCGAATATAGTCATATGAGCATGCAACAATTTCTTGTGAAATGATCAGGTTCGTAAAAAACGATGTGCATATTCTATGATAAGTGACCAAAACATGCGCACATAATTATAATTTATTTTTGGAAATCAGTACTCAATGGATTGGCCCTATCGACCTGCCTTTTGTGGCCCTATAGCTACTAAATTTGCACGGATGAGATAAATGTTTTCTATAACAGGGAATATTGATCCATTGAGAAAATTAAAACATTTTTCAAATATAACAAAGTCAAAAACTTGTGTGAGATAATCTCACGAGTCGTATTTTGTTAGACATATCTTTTATTTGGATCATCCATGAAAAAATATTATTTTTTATGCTAAGAGTGTTAATTTTTATTGTTAATATCGGTAGTGTTGACCCGTCTCACAGATAAAAATTCGTGAGACCGTCTCACTAGACACCTACTCTTATACAAAATGAAAGTAACATTCATTCTTTTTTGAAAAAAAATAATTTTTTTTTGTTTTACTTTGAGAACCCGTAACCATTAGCTTTGATGCGTTATGGATAAACCCAGCAAAATAAAGCAGTAGCCTGCAAATCACACTTATCAAGTAACGTTCGTTAGAAAATATATTTTGATGTAGAAAACTTCAGGACTTGTAGGTTGAATAACAATGACATCTGAAGAAATGTTGGGTGCACTTGGTACAATTCACCAGCCTTTATGACTCATCAGGCTTATCTTATCTTTAAGCTTTCCACATTTCTCCTTTGTGCTCTGAAATCTTGAATCTGTTTATATTCCAATTTATGCAGTGGTTTGGATATATAATTTCGAAAATCTAAATCCAAATTTTATATTTTTTTGTAGAATTGTGTTTTATTATTTTGATTTTGTTGAAAATCTTGGGATTAAAATATTTTCCTTAAAGAATAATTCAAAAAAAAAAAATAGTGAGGCACCAATTAAATAACTCTTATTCTTACTTTATATATAGTTTCTCTCTATGTATATTTTTATCTATATTAGCAAAATTATTTAAACAATATTCAGGGTATGATTTGTTATGTATTTAACTATTTTCAGAAAATCTTCATAGCAAATGTATTTATGAAAAATAAATCAGGAAGCTCTAAACTTTGTTTAATTTTATCTTACAGTTTTTTTGTTTACTAACTTGTTTTGGTTTCGATACACCAAATTTTAAATTTTCGACTTATTTTGATCTAATTGATGATGTGACATCGAAAAATATCGACTTTTCAATTATCATAGCAACTAAACCAAAATAGCCAAAACTTTAAAGCTAGTACGCCAAACTCAAATTTCGGAAACTTAGTGAACCAAAACTCAAAACTAGAGAAGTCAGTTAACCAAAAACTTATATTTTTCAAGAATTATATAATAATGATTTTGGAAAAGGATAGATAAAGAAAAAGTTTCGTCAAATTTTAGACAACAATTTAAAAATCCAAAGTAATTTTCATTAGCGAATGGGTCGAATAGAAGAGTAGGATCATGTCTGCCGACAAAGTCGTGGTGAAATTAAAAGGTTCATTTTATGATCTGTGTCATCGCATCCACTGCAAATTTAATACAAGCCTTAAATTTATATTTTATTCAATAATATAAAATGTTTATAAGCTATATCTATAATAATAGAGTGCCACTGATGTTAATAACTGTGGCGAGCGAATCGAGGCGAACACTGAAAAAAATTTAAAATTTGATAAATATATTCGAGTTTGAGTTCGATTTTAAAATCCAAAAAAATTAATATTTTTGTTTGAATTCTGTTCAAATCAAAGTTTGAATTCGCGTTCGAATCGAAATATTCGAACATATTTGTGAGCTACTCGAAAATAAATTTTTGAAATATATTTTTTATTATATAATTATATTAATAACTATCTAACAAGATAATTTGGGCTCGAAATACATGTTCAAGTTCGACTGGAATTCGATAATTTTAAATATGAATCAAATATTTTTTGAATCAGCTCGAAAATCTCACGAACAAATTCGATTCATTTACATCCATGATTGATACTTGTGTCCAAAACACAATTATAGATACTGTGTGCATAACATATTGAATTATTAAAATATTTTTATGTAATAAAATTTGAAAAGATTTATGGCGATTAAGATAATTAAATAAAGAGACAATAGGAAGGAAGTTATGAGAAGTTGGGGGAAGTTTTTAAAATGTAAAAAATTAGAATATACTCCACTACAATTTTTTCACATCTTTCAAATATTATGTTTATTTGTAAAAGTTCACTTAAAATATCAAATGTGGGTTTTTACGGGACTCTCTTGGTTTTATTTTATATATATAGTAAAAGTTAACATTTTCTTGCAATTAACAAAGATTGTTTGAGGGTGCAGTAATTGTTCTTATTGGATTGATCAATTGAAACATGATGTTTGAGCTGTTATACAATACAAATATTTGAGTTGCATTATTACCACCAGTTATAACTTTTATTAAATTGACAATCATTCGATCCTACAAAATTTTTCTTGCTCTCAATAAATGATGTATTGCTCTCAAATTTTATTTTATTTTTTTTGGTAATTTGCTCTGAGTAATTCCATTCCACATGTATATGTATAATTATATATATCATATACAAGAAGAACCAGATAGATTACACCTTTTTTTGTTGCCTTTTCAAGCATGCGCCTCCATTATTGGTAGTATGTGATTTGGCTTCAATCAAATCATCAAGGGATAAAATTTTGACCTTTCAAACTTATGCAAGTCTTCCATTGGGATTTGATATTGTGGCATTTTCACATTTGGTCTTGGAAATTATGTGAAGTTACTCGTCGTTTATTTGAGGCGATTTCTCTAATATATATTGGCTATTTTATACTTCCCATTTCTAACCTTATTATTTTTTTAAGAAATCGAAAAGGGTTTTTTTTAAAAATAAAAAGAAAGTAATGACTTCTGTCATTTTATTTACTTTTTTTTAAAAAAATAATAAACATTACTTTGTTGAAATGTAATTTCTCGTGTTCAGATCAAATTGAAAATTGAGAATACATGTTGCCTTATTAAGGAGAGAAGATATAATTTTTTTAAACTATCAAGTAAAAGCTAGAATATTTATTAGAGAAAATTTTCACAAATTTGCTATTATTATTGTATAATATGATGCTAGAAAAATTATGCATATACAAGATGTGTTTGTGTTTTAAAATTTTGATCTGTTGTGAAAAAGTAAAAATTTATGGTAAAAAGTAAAATCTCAAACTCTCAAAATTTACCAAACTACATACTTTATAATATTTTTCTCTTTCTTCACAAATGGTGATGCTATTTATAGAATTTCTTTACAAATAATCCAAAAATAAAATACATCATTACCTACATCATCAGTCATCACACACTAATTTTCAATATTTACAACTCTTATTTTCAACACTCAAATATTCAATACACACATTTTAAATTTTATTTTTCAACACTCCCTCTTGTGATGATGATCATAATGATTGTATTCATTACGTGTTTTTATACTGCCTCGTTAAAAACCTTACTAGGAAAAACCCATTGGGATAAAAACCATGGTAAGAGAAAAAGAGTGCAGTCACGTAAACTCCTCCTCATGTTGACATGAACTATTCTTCACAAATTTCGTAGATTGCGCATCCCAATATTATATATGTGTTTTATGAATATTTTCGTAGGAAGTGCCTTTGTGAAGAGATCTGATGAGTTTTCACTTTGTTGAATGTGACGAACATCAATACATTTATTCTTCTCAAGCTCCTTGGTGAATGCAAAGAACTTACGAGGAATATGTTTAGTTCTGTCGCTTTTTATGTATCCTTCTTTTATTTTAGCAACATATGCAGCATTATCTTCATATAGTATCACATGCTTCTCGTCGAATGATAATTCGCATGAGATTTGGATATGTTGGGTCATTGATTTTAATCACACACATTCACGACTTGCTTCATGTAGTGCAATAATCTCGGCATGATTTGATGAAGTTGTTACGAGCGTTTGTTTATGTGAACGCCAAGAAATTGCAGTGCCTCCACGAGTAAATACATATCCAGTTTGGGAACGTGCATTGTGTGGATCAGATAAGTATCCAGCATCGGCATAACCAATTATACTTGGATTAGCATCTTCTGAATACAAAAGTCTCAAGTCTGTCGTTCCTCGTAGATAACGGAATATATGTTTAATTCCGTTCCAGTGTCTCTTTATTGGATATGTGCTAAATCTTGCCAAAAAATTTACGGAAAAAGATATATCAGGCCTTGTACAATTTGTAAGATACATAAGGGCACCGATAGCACTTAGATATGGTGCTTCTGGACCAAGAATATCTTCATCATCTTCACATGGACGGAATGGATCATTTTCTATGTTTAATGATCTAACAACCATTGGAGCACTTAAATGATTTGATTTATCCATATTAAAACGTTTAAGGATCTTTTCTGTATAATTTGTCTGGTGAACAAATATTCCACATTCTTTTTGTTCAATTTGTAAACCCAAACAATACTTGGGTTTTCCAAGATCCTTCATTTCAAATTCTTCCTTCAACTATTACACAACTTCTTGAATTTCCTTATTCGTTCCAATGAAGTTTAAATCATCAACATATACAGAAATAATTACGCATCCGCATGTTGTTTTCTTAATGAAAACACAAGGGTATATTGAATTATTTACATATCTCTTTTTCATCAAGTGATCACTTAGTCGATTATACCACATTCGACCGGATTGCTTTAACCCATATAATGATCTTTGTAATTTCACAGAATAACATTCTCTGGGTTTTGAACTTTGTGCTTCAGACATCCTTCAGGGATTTTCATATATATATATATATATATATATATATATATATATATATATATATATATATATATATATATATATATATATATATATATATATATATATACATATATATATATATGTATATATGTATATATTATTATTATTATTATTATTATTATTATTATCAAGTGATCTATATAAGTAAGCTGTAACAACATCCATAAGACGCATTTCTAAATTTTTAGATACCGCCAAGCTAATCAAATAGCGAAACGTAATTGCCACCATCACGGGAGAATACGTTTCTTCATAATCAATTCCAAGCCTTTAAGAAAAACCTTGTGCAACAATTCGAGCTTTATATCTTACTATTTCATTTTTCTCATTTCGCTTTCGAATAAAAACCCTTTTGTATCCAACAGGTTTTACACCTTCAGGTGTAAGGACTATAGGTCCAAAAACATTACGTTTATTTAGCGAATCCAATTCAAACTGGATGGCATTTTTCCATTTTATCCAATCCTGCCGATTTTTACATTCACAAAAAGGTTTTGGTTCATGATCTTCTTTATCATTTATGATGTCGATTGCCACATTATAAGAAAATATGTCATCCATTTCTTCTATATCTTTTCGGTTCCATATTTTTTCAGTATTAATATAATTGATAGAGATTTCATGATTCTCGTCAGTTTGTGGTTCTGACAAAACATTTTCATCATCATGTGTTTCTTCATGAACATCATTCTCTATTTTGTGATCATCGTGTGTTTTTTCGGGAATATCATTCTCTATTTTGTGATCATCGTGTTTCTCTATGAATTTTCTTTTTCGAGGATTTTTATCCTTAGAACCGACTGGCCTTCCACGCTTCAGGCGTTTAATGACATCATGAGTATCTTCGATTTGTTTTTTCGGAATTTCAATTTGAGCAGGGGCATTTGCAGCATGTATATATGATTTAGTTACCCCTTTTGTGTCTGTAAATGCATCTGGTATTTGATTTGCTATTTTTTGCAAGTGCACAATTTGTTGTACATCTTTTTCACATTGTTTTGTTCTTGGATCCAGATGTAACAATGATGATACATATCATGTAATTTCCTTTTCGGTATGTTTCTGTTCTACCCTTAACATTGGGAAGATTTCCTCATTAAAATGACAATCAGCAAAACGTGCTATGAACACGTCGTCTGTCTGAGGTTCAAGATATCGAATGATTGATGGACTATCATAACCGATATAAATTCCAATCTTTCTTTGAGGTCTCATTTTCTTTCGTTGAGGTGGTGCAATAGGCACATACACCATACATTCAAAAATTCTCAGATGAGAAATGTCTGGTTCTTTACCAAATACAAGTTACAATGAGGAGTATTTATGATATGCACTTGGCCCTGATGCGAATTAATGAAGCAGCATGTAAAATTGCATGTCCCCATATAGAAATAAGTAGCTTTGTTTTCATAATCATTGGTCTAGCAATCAGTTGCAGACGTTTAATCAATGACTCAGCCAATCCATTCTGTGTATGTACATGAGCAACATGATGCTCAAAAATGATTCCCATAGACATAAAATAATCATTGAAAGTCTGGAAAGTAAATTCATCAGCATTATCAAGTCTAATTTTCTTGATTGTATAATCGAGAAATTAATTCCTCAATTTTATTTTTTGTGCAAGTAATCATGCAAATGCAACATTTCGAGTTGACAATAAACATACATGTGACCATCTGCTGGAGACATCAATCAATACCATAAAGTATCTGAATGGTCCACATGGTGGATGGATTGGTCCACAAATATCACCCTGAATACGTTCAAGAAACATTGGTGATTCAGTTTGGACTTTGACTGGTGATGGTCTTATAATAAGTTTTCCAAGAGAACATGATTTACATTGAAACTTATTATTCTGAAAGATCTTCTGGTCTTTCAGCGGATGACCATGTGTATTTTCTATAATTCTTCGCATCATCGTTGAACCAGGATGTCCTAATCGAACATGCCAATTTGTTAATACTGAAGAATTATCAACTACCATGTTTGATTCAATGAGACTTATATGTGTATAATGCAATCCAGTAGGGAGCATTGGTAGTTTTTCAATCACATATTTCTTTCCTGATTTATATGTGATAAGACACATATATTTCTCATTCCTTTCATTCATTGTTTGACTATCATACCCATGGAAATATATATCATTAAAACTCAACAAATTTCTTTTCGATTGTGGGAATATAAAGCATCATTGATCAAAAATTTTGTACCATTAGGTAACAAAAGTTGTGCTTTACCACATCCTTTAATCAAGTCTACAGGACTTGATATTGTATTCACTATTGTTTTTGTTGGTTTTAGTTCCAAAAAATATCTTTTATCTCGGAGGATAGTGTGCGTTGTACCACTATCGGGTATGCAAACTTCAGCTTTGTTCATAGCATTTTTCATATTTGAACTTCAAAAAAATATGCAATGAAATAAAATTACTAACAATACATTGATAAAAATAAAAAACAATACAATACATATGTAAAAAAAATATAGCACACGATAAAACATTATCATACGAGTACATGAAAAAATAAAATATTTTACATATTTATTCCACTAGCAAATTGATCATTGTCTGAGAAATCAATCATAAAATCTCCGACATCAAAATGAGTTGAATCACTCAAAGGTTCACTCTGTTCAGTGAAGTTGGTCTCCTTTTCTTTCCCTTTTATTGATTCTTTATAAAGTTTACAAAGGTGCTCAGGGGCTCGACAAATATGAGACCAATGTCCTGGAGTACCATATCTGAAACAAAAACTTTCAAATCTTTTTGAGTGATTCTTATTAACACTCATATTCTCATGATGCCTTTTCAATGGATGATTTGGGACGTTCTTTTGAGATGAGTTATAAAAGTAACTATCTCAATTATTTTCAAAACCACGTCTACGTCCACGACCACGTCCTCGATTTCTTCCTCGATCAAAATCTTGTCTATAACTTTGATTTTGGTTTCCAGATTTAAATTCATTTTTGTTTACGACATTTACTTCAGGAAATGCCGTTGAACCAGTTGGTTGTGCCTGATGATTTTTCATTAACAATTCATTATTCTTTTCCGCCACAAGGAGACAAGCGATAAGTTCAGAATATCTCAAAAATCCACGCACTCTATATTGTTGTTGTAGAGTTATATTCAATGCGTGAAAAGTGGAAAATGTTTTTTCAAGCATTTCCAATTCAGCAATCTCGTGCCCACAGAATTTCAATTGCGAGACTATTCTCTACATCGCCGAGTTGTAATCACTGACTTTTTTAAAATCTTGGAATATCAACGTATTCCATTCATCCCGGACGGTCGGAAATATAACTTCCTTTATATGTTCAAATCTTTCTTTTAATCCCTTCCACAAAGCCATGAGATCATTTTCAATTAGATATTCACATTCCAATCCCTCGTCGAGATGTCGACGCAAAAATATCATGGCTTTTGCTTTTTCTTGTGATGTCGATATGCCATTTTCTTTTATGGTCTAATTTAGACCCAATGACTCAATATGCATTTCTACATCGAGAGTCCATGGTATATAATTTTTTCCCGTAATATGAAGAGCGATGAATTCGAGCTTTGTCAAGTTTGACATGGTGGTACTAAAAAATTACGATGCATTTTATTAGTTAGTGAATATTGCAATACAAAGTAATGGATAAACAACAAGTACAAGCATTTGTAAAAATAAAGAAAACACACGAGGAGGATATTCTCTGATAAATACAAGACTCGTGATTATGATAACCAAAATAATTAAAAATAACCTTGAGAAAGTCATCTTCTTTTTTCTTCGAAAAATTTGATGAAGAATAATTTTTTGAGAAGAAGAGAAAGTTGGAGTGATTGAATGTGTTTGTGAGATCATATTTATAGGGCAAAAACTAGCCGTTTTGTTGCCGTTTATGACCGTTGGTGTACAAAAAAGTAAAGTTATGTATTTGTATAGTTTTATGATAATAAATGATGTATATAATATTAGTAATGTTTAAATAATTATGTATATCATATCATATTATTATAATGAGGTGTCATAAGTTATTTTGTTTAAAAACCTTATAGGCTTTTATACTTGTCGTAGCCCTTACCGAGAGTGTGGGATGTCGTCTTAACATTCTCCCAGGATTTATAACAAGTTTTTGAAAATTTTATTTTTATTATTTCTAATAATAACGTCATATTATATATTAAATATATACACAATAAATAAATAACAGTAAAATAAATACTATTATTTTTGTTATATTTTTCTTCTGTTTAGAGCTTGGAAAAGTATGGAGGACTTTTAGAGCTTCGTGCTGATAACGTGTTGTGAAAAAGTAAAAATTTATGGTAAAAAGTAAAAATCTCAAACTCTCAAAATTTACCAAACTACACGCTTTATAATATTTTTCTCTCTACTCAATTGTGAATTTCTTCACAATGGTGAGACTATTTATAGAATTTCTTTACAAATAATCCAAAAATAAAATACATCATTACCTACATCATCACACACTAATTTTCAATATTTACAACTCTTATTTTCAACATTCAAATATTCAATACACACATTTTAAATATTATTTTTCAATATGATCGATTTAATAAGAGTTTTTTATGTGATAAGAAAGAATGTCACATTTTTTGTTAGTAAAATAATATAGACTATTTATTTAAACAGTAATTTTTTTAGTTAGAAGAAATTTTTTTGTTATATCAAATCGAACATTTTTTTAGAACACACCTAAACTTTCACGTTATATTATGGAAACCCACCATAATCGCAAAAGTCTCTATATATTTTATAATGCATCAATAGAGTTGTCAAAATGAGCCAACATCCACCTCGCTAAACAGTTGGTTGTGGTGAATCGTCAAATATAATAAAATCGACGTGTTAACCTACTTCACCCTACCAGAACAACTTGAAATAATGTGGTATGTTATGAGAATATTTGGAAACTTCATTCATGCTGGCAGCTACAATCTATTGGTAAAATCTTGGTTCGAATGGATACTCAACTCAAAGGTAATATTTATATTATTCACTCACAGATTTGAAGTTCAAATAACAAGTATCTGGGAATGAAATTTTTTATAAATGTTAAAAATTAAAAGAAAGTGGCTGATACAAAAAGTTGTAAAACGGCCCAAAGTTGTAAGACGTGTTAACCTGCTTCACCCTACCAAATAGGTGGGTTGTGGTAGGTTGCACCCGTCTTACAACTTTGGGCCGTTTTAAACTTTTTGTATCAGCCACTTTCTTTTAATTTTTAACATTTATAAAAAATTGTCTGATATGTCATCCTTACCGAATCCACCAACGAACAGGATATTATAACTGAGTTAGAGGAACAAAGAGATGACCACCTTCAGGTGGATGTACATGGATTTACCATCCGACCAAGTTGCGAAACAGCTACAAATCGTTGAAGCAGACGCTTATGGATAAATTGAGTTCCGTAATGCACAGAACCTTCATCTACACCTTGTGATAAATTGATTGTTTGCGACCTAATGAGACTAGAAATTGGCTATTGTAAGGTTATTCTATGGATGCTGTTTTAAGATCCTGAAATGCATGAAAGCTTCTTGGGATGTAGAGGACAATTTTCTTGGCATTCATTTGCTTCTTGAATCTTGATGCCCAGCCGTTCTTATATCACACTTGCTTGTTAAGAAGGCTGAAATAAATATTTCATTCATCGATTAATTTTTCTTTGTTGATAATAATGTGATAGTAACATATGGAGTTTTGCTTTTCTAGACTAATAAGATTTGCTATAATATTAATATTTATGCTAAGATATCTAGATATTATACTATTGTTCAAAAAAGAGTTTATTTCATAATGAAATTCTTCATTTCATATTTGTGTAGGACTCTATACAAGGAATAAACTCTAGGGCGAAGGAAGTCTATAAATAAGATATCGTTGTTGTTGTGTGAGTGTGGTTTTTGAGTTGAAAGAGAGCAGTGAAATGCAGCGATAAGAGCAAAGAATTACATCGGGCAATTAATAAAGAGCTCAAGCCAAGAGTGTTGGAGACACTCGAAGATAACACTAGTGTAAATTATTGGTTGAAAAGTTATTTATGCCTCTGGATTTTGGCGAAACAATTGTTGCATCCGTGGTTTTTTTTTTTTATTTGGGATGCAATTTACTTTCTTTACTTATTAAGAAATCTAGTTTTTCGTAGTTTCACTAGTATTGGTTTTTTGAATTAAATACAATTTTCTTATGAATATTTTGCCTTGTATCTACATGATTTATCATATTTTTTTATGAATTAAAGTTTATTTATGTGTTTAATTAATACATTTTGTTGCATGTTATGAATATGTGTTACAACACCTGAACATAACACCTAAATCTGATACATTTTGTACTTTTATATTAAACAAATCTCTTCAAAGGCAATTCCGTTGGAGATACTCTCGCTCGTGAAACTCATTTGCATAAAATAATAATAATAATTTTTTGTGAAAATTGCAGTTTGGTCCTACATTTTTGTTTCTTTGCAATTTTTATACTCTATATTATCAATATCAATTTAACCATGCATCTTTTGATATTTGGTAATTTTGATCATTTTTCTATCGGGAGTGCTATCGTGTGTAAAATCGGTTTCACATAAATGTCTCGCCGAAAGAATCAGTAAATTGCAAGAAACAAAGATAATGGACTAAATTAATACATAAACAAAGATAAAATAGATGACTAAAATAATAAAGATGCAAATATAGAGGGCTGAAAATAAATTTTCCCTAATGTTTTAAAAGTAAGATTGTGAGCGGTATCAATTTAGTTAGGATTAATTTTCTTTGAATAACACATATTTATCTGAATACAATTTCAACTCTCGTATTTTTCAGTTGGAGGATATGTTAGTTACAACTTACAATTGAGTCTCACACTAAGGAGTGAGTCTCATGTGAGACCGTCTCACGGATCATAATCTGTGAGACGGGTCAACCCTACACATATTCATAATAAAAAGTAATACTCTTAGGCTACGTTTGGTTGAAGGATAGAGTAAACTAATGATTAGTACGTAAATGATAAAGAAAATGATTGTGATAGGATTGTAATATATGGTGTAAAATAATATTATGTTTGGTAAGATTTTTAAGTGTAGGATTATTTTGAATTTTTTGATGAAAAGACGAATTTGCCCTTCCCCTTCGCGACGGCGACAGTGGCGGTGGTGGCCGGCGGTCGGGCGGAAATGGTCTGCCGGAAAAGGTTGGCGGGTGAGAGGGCCTGAAACGTCGCTATTAGCGACGGATTTGCCGGAAATGGTCTGCCGGAAATGGTCTTGCGACGGATTTACCGTCGCCGATCTTGTTCAGATCGGCGACAATTTCTGAAAAACCGTCGCTATTAGCGACGGTTTTTGAGAAAACCGTCGCTATTTGGGACAGATTTTTACAAACCGTCGCTAACTTGAGTTTGAATTTAGGAGAAGGGTAAAAATGGAAAAATAGGAGGTATTAAGAGTGGGATAATTTATCACACCTAAATTGTCAGTATTATTTGTCCAACAAATAGTAGCTACAGTGCGGGCTTTTCAATTTTATCACGGGCCCTCGTATTTCCTAAAAATCCAACCAAACGGGTGATTAGCCGGGATAAAATAATCTATCCCGGCTAATCACCCGAACCAAACGCAGCCTTAGGGAGTATTTGGTTTGATGGATAAGGTGGGTTTATTTTGTTAACTCACCTTATCACTCGTTTGGTTCGCGTGATTATTTCACCAAGTCAATACATCCTATGAATGATTAAATTATATTAGGTGGGTTAAAATAATACCTCCTCACCCCCTATGATTATTTATCCAACTCTTAATCCTTCCTATTTTCCAATTTTACCCTTCTTCTATATCCAAACTCACCACCACTTCCCGCCATGACCGCCGCCACGGACCACCGACCGACCGCCACCGCCGGCAGACCGCCGCCGCCGGACCGCCGTCGGCCGTCGGCCGTTGGACCGCCACCGCCACCGACAGCCGTCGGACGTCGCCGTCGCCGGACCTCTGCCGCCACCGCCGGAGTGGAAGAAGAAAAAAAAATAAAGGGCAATTTTGTCTTTTCATCAAAAAATTCAAAATTATCCTACACTTAAAAATCATACCAAACATAACACCATATATTACATTCCTACAACAATCATTTTCTTTATCACTTACTTACTAATCATTAGTTTATTTTATCCTCAAAACCAAACGCAGCCTTATTATAAAAAGTAATACTTTTTCATGGGTGGCCCAAATAAGAGATTTGTCCCACAAATACGACTCATAAGACCGTCTCACACAAGTTTTTGTGCAAACTAAGATGTCGAGTCAAATTTAAGGTCTTGATATCAGATGAATTACAAGTAATTCACGACTTCAACTCTTATTTCAATTCTTATTTTAATCGTCATTTCAAAACGATATAGATCGCATGTAACAATTTGAACAAAATTGAGCTACAGTTATTATTATTATTATTATTTTTGGACAGCTCTCAAACATAGGCTGTGGTGGACCACTTGGTCTCACCTATGGTTTGGTCATCAGCCTATGAGTTTATCCAGTGAAACATCATAACAATAGCAGAATAAAATCTCATGTACACCTTTTTTGTATTTGCCTTCCACATGTTTAAAATTTTGATCCACACACTTAAAATAACTAAGACTGAAAAGTCATTGCAACTGGATTTTCACCTGCATTTTTATTAAACCACAAGTGGTCAAGGATTAAATTATGCATAATTTTGTAGTTTTAGTAAGAGTTAGTTGGCATATTTTAAGTAACTCATATATAATATATATATATATATATATATATATATCTATATATATATATATATATATAAAGACTTTGATTGTGCTGGGTCAAACTCTAGTTTTCGTTAGGCCACCCAAGTTTGGGAATCTAGACCCATGACTTCTTGAGAATGAAATTTTCTGCTAATTCTTGACAAAAACTTGTGTTAGACGATCTCACATATCGTATTTTGTGAGACAGATATTTTATTTGAGTCATCCACGAAAAAATATTACTTTTTATGCTGAGAGTATTACTTTTTATTGTGAATATCGGTAGAGTTGACTCGTCTAGAGACCTACTCTTATTTATTACTAGTACAGAGACTATTTTTACAATTTTTTTTATATTTTTTTTCAGTTAGACTGTTCATACGATTTGATAATTGCGTTCGAATGCTATTAAAAAAAAAAAGGTTCAATCGGTTTGTTTTAAGTCCTACCAAGTAATAGATACAAATGCAATGCACACCAATCTGATATAAACAAGAATCTATGTGAAATATGGTGGAGCACTATAATTGACAAGATCAAAATCGACAGAAAAGGAACAAATTTACCACAACACTGTATAATTACGATTTCAGAGATCGCATTTAGCAGCGGAGTTTGCGGATCTTGGTTGCCTTAGAACCTCTATCAGTGCCTCCGCCTGTTCAAAACCACACACACCCCATCAGTAAGCTAAATGCCAAAAAATACATGAGTATCTATCTTTTTAAATAACACTCAAAGTTCATGGATGACATCATCATAGGATATGACATAAGACTTTCTGAAATTAATATTAATCTGCCGTCGAATAATAGACCTCAAACACAACACATAAACTTATTTTGATATAAATATAGCCCAAAAAAATGATATTTTGAACTGTGGCTGCTGATTGGAGATGCAAGAATAATAAACAAACTATCTTGTTGGGCTACTTTCTAGTACCATTGGGACAGAGGAGAGACCAACCCACATTAGAATAATAAGGATCATCATGTTCGGTCTGTTTTAAAGTATGCATATAATAATATCACGACAAAAAATTTGATATGTTTACACTTAATTTATTAACCATTGAATAATGCTAATCTAACAAACATTTAGATGGCCGTATTGGTTGTAATACTTAATAATGTTACAGCTACATTAACTTAATGAGTATGTCTCATATGAAACGGTCTCACGAATCTTTATCTGTGAGGCATATCAACCCTATCGATATTAACAATAAAAAATAATACTCTTAACATAAAAAATAATTTTATGGATGACCCAAATAAGAGATCCGTCTCACAAAATACGAGACTGGCTCACACAAATTTTTGTCTAACTTAATGCTGGCCTCCTCCTCTCTAACAAATCCGGTAGATGAGATCCTACCTAGATGGACACTACCCTCACTTCATTTCAACGGGTGAGATCTTGCCATACATACAATTTCAAAAAAAAAAAATGGGTCCTATATATGCGTGGACAAATCTTAGCCATCCATCCTATCATGGAGGTATTAGGTAATGCCCACATAGGTAGGATGAAATAAACCAACAAATCCAATCATATCTATCGTGAACAACCCTACAATGGAAACCTATTGTCCGGGATGAATTCTAACTATCGTTTACAAGGGCAATTTTGTAGGCAGACTGGAAGACATTATTGCCTAAGATTACTTCTTTTTTTATATAGTTTATCACAATAATTGTGATTTAATCTTCATTTGTATATGCATCACATATCAACACCAAGTAAAAATGTCGGCTATAGCCTCTTTTTTTACTATCCGTAGGCCTGCTTACTTAGCCCAAGCATTATCTTTCAAAAATTCCACCGCTTGGTTACCAGACATCAAGATTCTAAATTTGAGACGATATCTTAGTTTCGAGATCTAATTGTAAGAACCCCTGTCTAACTCCGTGTAATATGTGAGATTCCTGACCTATGAAACTAGCTAATTATATAGTAAAATCCTTGAGATAGATTTATGATGAAGTTACTGACTTTGCACGGTTCCAATTCTAATTTTGGTTTTATAACTAATGTAATTAAAGAAAAAATTGACAATGAAATGTAATATTAATTTCAGATACCTTAAACTTTCGATATTATTTTATAATCAGTAAAAATTAATCGATAAGAGTTTTTAAACTTTGTATCCGGAATAAGTTTCTGGAATAATTAATTGTTACTAAGTGAAAAGTTGAGGTTTTTTAACCTTTTGTTTGGCGCGGCTGGTCCCGTTCTGGGACAAAGCGATCAAGGGAGGAATGGCTCCTTCGCGGGCCACCATGGTACGATACGCCACGCAATCCTCGCATAACTGTGACAGTATGGACACCGCAATCTCCTTCTGCCGCTGTGTCCCCACTTCCACTATCTCCACCAACACCGGAATCCCACCTTCCTCCACCATCTCAGCCCTGGCCTCCGCCACCGGCGCCAGCAAGCTCAACACGTATGCCGATTTATCCACCATGTTCGAACCAAAGTCTGCCATCATCTCCACCAAAGGCTTCATTATTCCTGCCTGCACAGCCCTCAGTTTGTTTTCCTTCACCGAGCACAGCGAGAACAGCGCCGTGCACGCGTCTTTCTTCCCTCGGAAACTTCCGGTTTCCAGCAAGTTAACCAGTGGTAGAATCGCACCGGATTTCCCGATGGCGGTTTTGTTCTTCTCGATTTGCGACAGTCTCAGGAGTGCGCAGGCGGCGTTTTCTTTGGCAGTTGAAGTACCGAATTTCAGCGCGCGGACTAACGGTTTAATCGCCCCGGATGAAGCGATTTCTTCTTTATTCTCATCGCATAACGATAAATTCAGAATCGCTGTGACCCCGTATTCCTGCAACTGAGGATCGTTCGACGAAATTAACAAAATCAGCGGTTTAATCGCTCCAGCTTCGGCGATTTTAATCCTGTTATCAGCTTTATTCTTGGCGAGGAGACGGATTTCCATAGCCGCTTGCTTCTGTTCATCGATGTTGGTTGAATGAAGAGCTGAAACGAGATGGGAGATGAGCTCATCGGAGTTGTCAGTGGCGCAGGCGATGAAGAGACGGCGACTGTGGGTGGAGGTTGCAGTAAACTCGCCGGATCCATCACTGTTACATTCGCTGAAGGCAGAGCAATCACCATTTACAAGGCTGAGATCGCTGAATTCCCGCCCCTCATAGGGAAAGCTCGATCCAACGGAATCAGAATCCATATCCAGCCAGCCACCACAAGAATTATCCGACTCGATTCGATTCAATTCAATTCAACTCCCTATACCTACTAGGGTTGAGTTTCGGAGCAACAAACGACGGCGTCTCGATTGGAGGAAGAAGGGTCAATGATGTTGATGTCGAAGTGAGGAAGAAGAGAAACAAGAAGAGAGAAGTAGAAGATGACACGTAGATAGCCGTACAGAATCAGCACGTGAGAGCTGTCTCTTCAATTTAAAAAATCATATAATTTAGACTTGATACAAATATATTGAAAATTGCCAAAAATATTATATGAGACGGTCTTACGGATCGTATCTGTGAGACGAATCTCTTATTTGATCATCCATGAAAAAGTATTACTTTTTATGCTAAGAGTATTATTTTTTATTGTGAATATCAGTAGGGTTGATTCATCTCACGGATTAAGATCCGTGAGACGATCTCACATGAAACCTACTCTTAAAAATTTAGAAGATGAAACTCTTGCATATATTGAAATATTAAAACAAATCTATGATATTTTAAATTTAATATTTTAGACTTGAAATTAATATATGATTTATAAATATTTAAATATATATAATAAATTTTAATATTAATGATATTTTTTCGAATGAAAATTCGATACAAAATCTTGAAAAATTGTTATTAAAATATGATATTTGAATATTAAATGTTTTAGATCTGATATTAATATATGATTTTTGAGTTCACAACATACATAATAAATTTTGGTATTAATGACATGTCTTTTTTAGATAAAAATTTGGTACAAAACATTGAAAATCTAGTATTGATATTTGAATAACAAATTTTGGTATTAATTACACATATATTTTTCAGATGAAAATTGGTACAAAACATCAAAAGTGGGGCATTAATATATGATATTTTAATATAAACTCTTTCAAATCGTATACTAACATATGATATTTGAGCACACAAACAAGTATAGAAAATACTGATATTAATATTGCAATTCTAATTGTATACTCAAAATTTTATCTTTCAAATCAGATCTAAAACAATTTGTTCTGCAATACCATACATATATTTCATATTTTCAATATTTTGTGCTGAATTTAACCTGAACAAATGATTTTGCTCTCAAATAGCGCATAAACTATTTAAGTATGAATCAGAAATTACAGAGAAAGTTTCAACCTGACGAGAACTGAACACACGTTTAACTATTATGTCGGAGATTTAAAAACAAATTTCCGTTTATTGAATTTCAATGGCCATCATGGTCCTGATAAAATATTTATACGACTTCAAACATAAAGTTCACATGTTTGTAGCAAAAGGTGGAAATTTGATCTAACACTATTAATAAGATCGTTATATAAGATAGTGAGATGTTATCTTTAAGACTTTATCTCTATGGTGTATACGAGAAGGAATATTTATCAATACACACGAAGTTCATTAATATTTAAGTACTCAATTTACATTAATAAATATTTACCCTTAAATACATCGACTAGTTTAAAATTGAGTAGGTCTCTTGAGAGACGAGTCAACCCTGCTGATATTCATAATAAAAAATAATATTCTTAGCATAAAAAATAATACTTTTTCATGGATGACCCAAATAAAAGATCCATCTCATAAAATACGATCTGTGAGACCGTCTCACACAAGTTTTTGTCCGTAAAATTTTCTGATTATCTTATCTTTATCCTATTAACCAAATAACCCGATGAAACCCACATAGTAAATGAGATGATTTGAATGAGTTAATAATCCGATATTTTCGTCGAAATAGATCCATTCATCTAAAAAACATTACATTAGTGGCTTAGGGAATTGATTTAATTCAAAAATTTTACAGTACGTACAATAAATTTATTATATCGTATGAAATATATATGATCGATGTTTTCAAGTTCTCTAAATAAATAATACGCAAAAAATTTATATTTGAAAAATTATATTTATCATTCGAGTCAATGGTAGAAGGCTAATTAATTATGTATTTTCTAAAGTATCATTAACTACATGACTAAAATTTACTCAGTATGAAAAATATCTGTTTCCAAAATATTATTCGAACAAAAGAATATTTATTCTAATTGTTTTTTTCAATATAATAATCCTTTTATAATTAGTTCGTTCAATTATTTTTAAGTAAGAAGACAGCGACGTATGTAATTTCGTGTGGGCAACTGCTCTTTACCGGGTCGGAATAATGATCACCCAAAAAAATCAACATAGTTTAAATTTTTGTTTATAAGTTTAGGCAAAAACTTGTGTAAGACGGTCTCACGAGTCGTATTTGTGAGACAAATCTCTTATTTGGGTCACCCATTAAAAAATATTACTTTTTATCTAAGAGTATTACATTTTATTGTGAATACATGGGTAGGGTTGATCTGTCTAACAAATTATGATTCGTGAGACGGTCTCACAGGAGACCCACTCGTTTAGTTTATTGAAATATAGGTTTATTTTTTGTTAAGATCAAAAGTTTATTATTAAGTTAAAAGTTATATTTGTTGGATAAGATATAACTTACTTTTTAAATCTAGACAAAAACTTGTGTGAGACGGTCTCACGGGTCGTATCTGTGAGACGGATCTCTTATTTATGTCACCCATGCAAAAGTATTACTTTTTATGGGTAGGGTTGACCCGTCTCACAGATTATGATCCGTGAGACGGTCTCACATGAGACCTACTCTTAAATCTATGGTAGAACATAATGCACCTACTTGAGTACTGATGAGTCGGGTTGTTAGACTCGTGAGTCTGAAAATATGTGTGTCTATTTGATTGTATTGTCTTATATCTATTAGAGATCACCCTTACCATTTTTCTACCACCAGCTCTGTCCCCACTAGAGACAGTATTACCCGATAAGATCTGTCGTCACTCTTTACAACACACCTAGCTAACCAGATCAAGTGACGCAACATCAGCAACTTGACACATGAGAAATTCCATGTTAAGAGTTGGATTGATTCGTAGATCTGTCTCGTAAAATGGAACCTCGGATGATCTCACAAATATTTTTTTAATATATATATATATATATATATATATATAATACATATTAATTTATTAGCTATATGTTGTAATCATCCACTTTAGCCCACTCCATATTAATTTTTGAAAAAGAAAAATATAATAATTGGATTAAAAAGAAGAGTTTGGAAAGCAAAGAGCACATTTAATTATCAACCATCGCATTAATTTCATTTAATTATCAACCATCGCATATAGTTTGGATTCCATTTTCCATTTCCTATTTTGTGTATGGGATAAGTGTCTTTCGGTTCGTCGACTCATGATGGCTGATGGATAGTTTTGATTCGGAATCAGATCAATTCGAAACCGGTATTTAAACCGTTTTTAAATTGAAGCCATAAATCATTGTATTATTCAAATATATATTATTTCATCTAGAGAAACGATGTTATAGGAGTAATTTATACTTTTTTTTATATTTAAAATAAATTTTACTAATTAAGGAAAGAAAGAGAGAGCAAGGACAGTTAAAACATTAGCCTAAAATAATTTCCTGATTTTAAAATCAGCAATAATCAGTTATGAAAGAGTGTCGGAGTAAAAATAATCAGAAAAAATAAATAAACCAAGGTCAATAAATAAAACGTCTATTACTTTTAACTTTAAAATATAATAACTACTACTATTTTTTAAAACATTTTCCTCTATACTTCAAAACTATCCAACATAAATAAACTAATATTTAAAAATATTAAATGAATAAAAAACCATAATCGTCAACCATGAAATCGTACGTCATTTAAAAGAAAAGTCAACATCTAATCTTCAACCCAAAGCATAAAATGTTTATAAAATAAATCATCAAAATTTAGATATAAGTCCTTCGGGAGTGTAATGTAGGACCTGATTCACTCAAACGTCGGCGTCTCTCTCAATAGCATCATCACCTGCAATCATTCAAACCTAGTGAGTTTATCTCAGCACGTTCTAACCATATGTACCAAATAATAAATATACAGATACATACAATTAAAAATCATACTTTTATTTAAAATATGCCGGCATAAAACTAGTAAGCGTAAATAAATCACAAATCATTAAGCCTTTCATCATCGTATGTCACTTTGGATGAAGTTTGATCCTTGAAAGTGACTATCATTTATCATGTCATCATGTGGTCAACTGATCAGTTTATATACACCAGTACCTAGGGGTAGGGCGTTGGCAACTCTAGTAACTGGACCGTGGCCAAATATGGAAAAACGATCGTTGGGCTCCCCTCTGGGGCCTTCTCTCGTAAACGGTCCATGGTCTTTTCCCTCACGATATCCCCTTTTGTAAGTTCATTTTTCCTTCTTAAAACGGATCTCTCGCATATCATCTGTGTCACAGTCAATTCACAGCCTTCAAAATATTTTTTCTTTCATTTATTATTAAATATCGTGTCATTCAAAAATTTTAAAAATAGTATTTCGGGAAAATCGTACAGCCTTTGCATATATCATAAAATATCATATTTTCATCATAAACATTTTAAAATATCTTTAGCATGCATTATAATTCATCGGGACACTGCCAGACCTTTCGAACTATCCTGGACGTAAAATGAAAATTTTACCCATGGACCTCGAACTTCTCAATTTTGAATTTTTCTTGCTTTTATTGACTCGAATCTATCCAAAACCATCATATAAGCTTAAATTTGACTTCTAATATTTTTCTTAGACTTAAACCCAAACCTTTCGATTTAATGACTTAATAATTAAATCGTGAAGTATCTTAAACCCGAATAAATTCAAAACTTAATATTTTCATCCCAAATTTTAAATATAAACTTTTCATCCCTAAACTACCCCCGTGAACCGCCCTCCAGCCTCTGCAACCCACGGTTCGAACCACTTTTCCTTCCCTAACCATATTCGAACACTTTCCTCACGATTCAAGCCACACTCACCTATTCTATCGAGCCACCCTTGAGCCCTTTTGGACCAGACCCTAGCCTATCCTCCTGGACCTTACATGAACCTACTGAACCAGCCCTAACCGTGCACAGTCTCCTAGCCTAGACACCCAAAAGAATCGAGCCCTAAACTTCCATTCTAGTGGCTGCAAGTCCCTTCCTTCGTCCATCAGCAAGTTCAGCCTTCGTTTACTACTTAACGACACTTTTCACAATCCATAAACGTTTCATATTGACAGTGATCCCCTTATAATTAATAACATGTCTCATATATGCGTATAAACGTCAAAACTTTGAAAATTTATGTCGAAACGTTAAATAATTCGATCTAAACAGTTTTCATGCTTAAAAACAATGAACACACATTATGATTTAATGGTACAAAAAAAGGTTTAGAAATGTGACGTTTAAAACCTTCGAAATACGAATACCGGAGCGGTGTAACGTCGGTGATGCGAAGGATGATTTCTACGCTTTTTTCTCGTCAAAACCCCATCGAAAATCCACCTTAGGATGCAAGAGAGTCGGGTGATCATTTGTTGGAAGGAAGAACGAGGAAGAAAATCGAATAATGAAGGAGAAAAAATCGAAAACTTCTTTGCCTGGCTTTCCATTCTTCAGCCGCTGTTCAACTCTTACGTGAATTGTGTGTGTTGCAAATCCCCCCTCACCTTAAATAAAATTTTGTCTAGTCTTGATTATTGAAAAGCTTAGATTCCCTCATTCAGTTCATACTTAATCTGATTGGCTTAAATTTTTCATTCTATCAAGCTTTCATTGTGTATTCTAATAAGATATATTTCATTTTTATACATTTATACAAAGTTTCTCGATCTCAAAAAAAAAACAAAGATTTAACTAACTCTACATCATCTGTCAATTATAAATCCTAAATTACCCTGAATTATCTTATTCTCCCAAAATATATTTCTACTGCTAAACCCATCTTCGATCCATAGTCACCAAATAGTATCCATGATTATAAAATACTTTAATTACTGGTACTTACTAAACCTCATTCATGTATATGGCAAACATATTGTCCTTAACACTATCATCATTTTTTTGTTTTCTTAAATCCCAAGTATTCAAAGTATTTAAATGATTCAAGTCTATCGGGTCATTATTTCACATTATGATTTCATTCTAAATCCCGCTATAAAATCAAACACTTATATGTAACCTTGGAACTCAAGATTATGTCAAATGACCTTACACTTACAAAAATCTTAAAACCCTAGGGAAGAAAACTTTTATCCACCTTCCAATATAATTTACTCTTAGTATCATATAAATGCAAAACTTATTACACTCTTCTTTTCTCGATGTCTATCTATGTTCTGTGACTTATTTTACATAAGGTAGTTATCTATTTGTTATCCTAAAAACTAGAGTAATTTATTTAACTTGGAAATGTCATTCTTAATTAATTTATTATAGTCAAGATATTTCAAGGTCCAATATCCAATTTAAGTGTTTAGCATTCTTAAAATTCCAACATAAGCAATAAATGTGTCCTGAAAACAACTATACTCTTAATCATTAATCAGAACTTGGATTCAAAATTTCATAATCTCCAAAAATAAATATTTTATGACCATGTAAGTTATTTCTTAATAACTTTAAACAATTCTCCAAATGTCTTCATCCTTACAAGGTTTAGTGACAAATTAAAAAATAGAGGTTTCCGGATATTAGAAATCATAGCAATCGTAGTGTCAACCCAAAATGAAATTCTTTCTTTTAACCTACTTCTCTAAATTTCGCAATTATCTCATATGATCTCCATATAGTATTTTTCTCAAATCCTATAAAATGAATCATACAAAAATTATACGAACTCCGATATTCTTAGTTTATATTCATCGATTCCTTCATAACATTATTTCAATATTTTTATGCTAATATCCTAATATAAACGAATTTCATTCACTGATTTTCTCCTTCAATCATTTGTCCCCTTAAATATCTTACTAAAATTATGAAATCTAAAATACAAACTCCCCAAACTTTCTGATACAATAGCAATTGTTGAACCAAAAAGTATTTGTGTCATACGATAAAACGAAAAATAAAAATATTGTTGAATAAATCTTATTTTAAATATTTATATTTTTTGTGTTTCATGACAACAATTATAACACATGTAAATACAATTGTAATTCTCTATAATCCAATATAATACCCAAAAATTATTAATTTGACAAATCTTAATTTCTCATCAGAATTGCTAATACCAATTTTCTTCGTTCCTCCTAGGATATTCTCATACTTACATATATGTGTAACTTCCTCAATCACAATTCCTTATGTAACCCTTAGTTTCTAATTTACTTGTCGACTACATTCAATTAGAATCTTTTATTTTTCTGAAAATTGCAATCTAAATCCCAAAGTTCTCGGATTGTTCGATTAACCTTAAATTATCACATTCCAGCCCCTCAAACAATCAAATTGAATGTAAAATGGCTCCCATAGCTTTCGAAAATTGCTAAAATGACCCTATAATTTTTCTAAAATTTGCAATCAAAGACCCAAAAATTCTCGAATTTTCCAATTTAGCTCCAATTTTTTCCATTTTAGCCATCCTATTTTTCGAATCAGCCCCATACTTTCGAATAATAGCAAAATCATCCCGATATTTTTGAAAACTTGCAATTAAGCCGTTTGAATTTTTAAATTATTATAATTCAGTTCCTAAGTTCACGATTCAATAAAATTCAACCCACATCATCAACTTCGAAATTCTCTTCCTACACAGTATAGAATTCGAAACATGCAGTCCTAAATCATCAAGTTCAATTCGCCTCAACTTAATATTAGGCAGTGAAAAATTCGAGATACGCAAAAACCAAATTCTCCTCACATCTCTCCTCTTCCCCATGCCCGTGAATCACACATCTCGAAGACATTGTTGTACACACCGTCTAAACCACGTAACCAACATGTATTTAATTTTAAAAAAACATCAAACCTCCAAATTTCTATATCATAAAATCATTTGAAAAAATTTCTGCGTAAAAATCTAAAGAAGTAAAACTTACAGACTTAAAGTTTGACTTCTTGAGCTTCTCGGAGTGGTAGTAACAAAACCTTTACGGGATCCTTGCCTCTGATAACAACTGAAACGTCCCTTACTTTTAAAAGTAAAATATAATAAATATTACTAATATTTTTTTTAAAAAAATTCCTCTGAAATTCAAAATCATCCAACATAAATAAACTAATATTTATATTAAATGAATAAAACTATAAACGACAACCATGAAATCATACGTCAATTTAAAAGAAAACTCAACCTCCAATATTCAACCCAAAACATAAAATCTTTATAAAATAAATCCTCAAAATTTATTTAAAAACTTTAAATCATAAAATAATGTGGAAAATAGATGTTAGTCCCCCGGGAGTGTACTGTCGGATCCGATTCACTCAAGCTTCAGCGTCTTATTTAAATATCATCCTCACTTGCAACCATTCAAACCTAGTGAGTCTAATGACTCAGCATGTGCTAACCATATGTACCAAATAATACATATACATGCACATGTGATGCGATCCTAGTGAAATGGGTGAGCTGGGTCGGGTGCTCCACCGGATCGAATCAATAATTTATTTCAGGAAGATGAGCAAAGTAGATGGCTTCGGCTGTCACCTGCACACAATGAAATGAACTCGTGAATGGGCGCCGGAGGGGTGTCCGGCGTGGCCACTCCGATGCTTAAGTCAGCAGGGTACTCAAGCAAGAAACCAATGTAGCCAAGTGATGGCTGTGTGATTGGTGTAAAAATGAATCCCCCTATATGTAAAGAGAGAACCTGATATTTATAGTAGGAGAAGTAATAATGACCTCGATTTGCGTGTACACCTACCACTCATAGCATTTGATGTTGACTTCCTGTCAAGCTGTCCTATTTTCCCATCGTATCACATCAATAGGATTATGTCGGGTGCGCTTCTCGAGACAAGATCTTATCTTCTGAACCACTTGAATGCGACACTGTAATCGAGGTGCCCGGGTAGAATGCCTTATACAAGAGATTTATACAAGAGCCCGAGCCTATGACTGCCCGGAGAGCAGAGCATGGGCTTCCACCTGCCCGGCTCCAGAAGAATCCACCTGCAGACTTACTCGAATTTGGGAATCCATTTGATATTCCGGGTCATCCATGACCCGGGCTCTTACGGGGGTATCATCACACATCCCTTAAATAGTCGGGCTAGAGTCATACTCGCTGTCCCGATCAGTCATGCTTGGATTCCCAAAGAGACAATCGATTTTGTTCTATAAAAGCATCGGGGGCTTCATGTCTCCCAGAAATGAGATGAAATGCCGGAGTCTCGTGTCTCATGGACTTGAGATAAGATGCCGGGGCCTTTTGTCTCTCGGACTTACTGAATAACCAAGGTGCGGAGCCTTGGGCCGGGGAGCAGGTCCCGGGACTTGGAATGGTCGAGGTGCGGAGCCTTGGGCCGGGGAGCAGGTCCCGGGACTTGGAATGGTCGAGGTGCAGAGCCCCGAGCCAGGGTGTAGTGCCCTGGGCTTATCAATAACCAAGGTGCGGAGCCTTGGGCCGGGGAGCAGGTCCCGAGACTTGGAATGGTCGAGGTGCGGAGCCCCGAGCCAGGGTGTAGTGCCCTGGGCTTATCAATAACCAAGGTGCGGAGCCTTGGGCCGGGGAGCAGGTCCCGGGACTTGGAATGGTCGAGGTGCGGAGCCCCGAGCTGCCCTGGGCTTATCAATAACCAAGGTGCGGAGCCTTGGGCCGGGGAGCAGGTCCCGGGACTTGGAATGGTCGAGGTGCGGAGCCCCGAGCCAGGGTGTAGTGCCCTGGGCTTATCAATAACCAAGGTGCGGAGCCTTGGGCCGGGGAGCAGGTCCCGGGACTTGGAATGGTCGAGGTGCGGAGCCCCGAGCCAGGGTGTAGTGCCCTGGGCTTAATAGATAACCAGGGTGTGGTGCCCTGGCCTTCATAAATGGTCGAGGTACGGAGCCCCGAGCCAGGTTTGAGAACCCTGGGCTTATAAATAACCAAGGCGCGGAGCCTGGGCCTTCATGAATGGTCGGGGTACGGAGCCCCGAGCCAGGGTACGGATCCCTGGACTTAATAGATAACCAGGGTGTGGTGCCCTGGCCTTCATCAATGGTCGAGGTACGAAGCCCCGAGCTGCCCTGGGCTTATCAATAACCAAGGTGCGGAGCCTTGGGCCGGGGAGCAGGTCCCGGGACTTGGAATGGTCGAGGTGCGGAGCCCCGAGCCAGGGTGTAGTGCCCTGGGCTTAATAGATAACCAGGGTGTGGTGCCCTGGCCTTCATAAATGGTCGAGGTACGGAGCCCCGAGCCAGGTTTGAGAACCCTGGGCTTATAAATAACCAAGGCGCGGAGCCTGGGCCTTCATGAATGGTCGGGGTACGGAGCCCCGAGCCAGGGTACGGATCCCTGGACTTAATAGATAACCAGGGTGCGGAGCCCTGGCCTTCATCAATGGTCGAGGTACGAAGCCCCGAGCCAGGTTTAAGAACCCTGGGCTTATAAATAACCAAGGCGCGGAGCCTGGGCCTTCATGAATGGTCGAGGTACGGAGCCCCGAGCCAGGGTACGGATCCCTGGACTTAATAGATAACCAGGGTGCGGAGCCCTGGGCCGGGGAGCAGGTCCCGGGACTTGGAATGGTCGAGGTGCGGAGCCCCGAGCCAGGGTGTAGTGCCCTGGGCTTAATAGATAACCAGGGTGTGGTGCCCTGGCCTTCATAAATGGTCGAGGTACGGAGCCCCGAGCCAGGTTTGAGAACCCTGGGCTTATAAATAACCAAGGCGCGGAGCCTGGGCCTTCATGAATGGTCGGGGTACGGAGCCCCGAGCCAGGGTACGGATCCCTGGACTTAATAGATAACCAGGGTGCGGAGCCCTGGCCTTCGTACCTCCGAGACTTAAGAGAATATGCCGGGGCCTCGTATCTCCCGGACTTAAGAGAATGTGCCGGGGCCTCGTATCTCCCGGACTTAAGATAATCTGCTTTTCACAGCTGTATGCTACTGAGTGCATTGCAAATGCTCTTCCACGCCAATCCAGAATAGCTGCTGAGCTTCGAGCTCATATAAAATCCACATATAAGATCTGAATGCCGAGCTGGTCGGACTTCTATGTTTGCCAAGGAGAGTTGGGCTTACTGTGGTGCCGAGCAAGGTCGGACTTGCTTCGAATGGAAACCATATCTACGTCTTGAGCTCAAGTTCCCACAGACGGCGCCAATGATGCGATCCTAGTGAAATGGGTGAGCTGGGTCGGGTGCTCCACCGGATCGAATCAATAATTTATTTCAGGAAGATGAGCAAAGTAGATGGCTTCGGCTGTCACCTGCACACAATGAAATGAACTCGTGAATGGGCGCCGGAGGGGTGTCCGGCGTGGCCACTCCGATGCTTAAGTCAGCAGGGTACTCAAGCAAGAAACCAATGTAGCCAAGTGATGGCTGTGTGATTGGTGTAAAAATGAATCCCCCTATATGTAAAGAGAGAACCTGATATTTATAGTAGGAGAAGTAATAATGACCTCGATTTGCGTGTACACCTACCACTCATAGCATTTGATGTTGACTTCCTGTCAAGCTGTCCTATTTTCCCATCGTATCACATCAATAGGATTATGTCGGGTGCGCTTCTCGAGACAAGATCTTATCTTCTGAACCACTTGAATGCGACACTGTAATCGAGGTGCCCGGGTAGAATGCCTTATACAAGAGATTTATACAAGAGCCCGAGCCTATGACTGCCCGGAGAGCAGAGCATGGGCTTCCACCTGCCCGGCTCCAGAAGAATCCACCTGCAGACTTACTCGAATTTGGGAATCCATTTGATATTCCGGGTCATCCATGACCCGGGCTCTTACGGGGGTATCATCAACATGCATTTCAAAATCATACTTTTATTTAAAATATGCTGGCATAAAACTTGTAAACGCAAATAAATCACAAATCATTAAATCATAAAACCTTTCATGATCATATATCATTTTAGGTGAATTTTGATCTTTGAAAGTGACTATCCTTTATCACGTCATCATGTGGTCGACTGATCAGTCTATATACACCAAATACCTGGGGGCAGGGCATCGGAAACTCTCGTCACTGGACCGTGGCCAAATATGGAAAAACGATCGTTGGGCTCCTTCTGGGCCTTCTCCCGTAAACGATATCCTCTTTTGTAAGTTCATCGTTCCTTCTTAAAACGGATCTCTCACATATCCTCTGTGTCACAGTCAATTCACATCCTTCAAAATATTTTTCCTTTCATTTATTATTAAATATCGTGTCATTCAAAAATCGTAAAAATAGTATTTCGGGAAAATCGTACAACCTTTGCATATATCATAAAAATATCATATTTTCATCATAAACATTTTAAAATATCTTTATCATGCATTATGATTTATCAGGACACTGCCAGACCTTTCGAACTATCCTAGACGTAAAATGATCATTTTACCCATGAACCTCGAACTTCTCAATTTTGAAATTTTCTTACTTTTATTGACTCGAACCTATCCCAAACCATCATATAAGCTTAAATTTGGCTTCTACTATTTTTCTTAGACGTAAACCGAGAATTTTGATTTAATTACTTAATACTAAACCGTGAAGCATTTTAAACCAAAATAGATTCAAAATTTAATAATTCATCCTAAATTTTAAACATAAACTTTTCATCCGTAAATTACCCCCGTGAACCAACCTCCAACCCCCGCGGCCCGCGGTTCGAACCACTTTTTCCTTCCCTTAACATATTTGAACCCTTTCCTCATGATTCTTCCACACGCACCTATTCTATCGAGCCAACCTCGAGCCCTCTTGGACCAGACACTAGCCTACCCTCCTGGACCCTACATGAACTAGCCCTACCCGTGCACAGCCTCCACGCCTAGCCTCCTGAAAGAACCGAGCCCTAAACTTCCACCCTAGTGGCCGCAACTCCCTTCCTTCGTCCATCAGCGAGTCCAAATTTCGTTTACCACTTAAATGACACTTTTTACAATCTCTCGTCTATGCAGTGATCCCTTTAGAATTCATAACACGTCTCATATATGCGTATACATGTTAAAATTTTGAAAATTTATGTCGGAACGTTAAATAATTTGATCTAAACATTTTTCATGCTTAAAAACAATAAACATGCATATTATGATTGAATGGTGCAAAAAGAATGTTTAGAAACGTTCATTTACGTTCAAAACGCTCGAAATACGAATATCAAAGCGGTGGAACGTCGGTGACAAACGGATGACGATTTATACCCTTTTTCTGCCCTTTTTTTCTCGTCAAAACCCCACGAAAAACCCATCTTAAGATACAAGGGAGTCGGGTAATCGTTGTTGGAAGAAAGAACGAGGAAGAAAATGGAAGAACGAAAGTTACGTGAATTGTATGTGTGTGTAGATGTTTTTAGGGCTGTGTGTTTAGGGTTTAATGTTTAATTACATATAAAAAAAAAGGCTTGTTAACATTTTAATTTATGATTTTAATCAATGCTAGTTTTTAATTAATAAACTAGGTCCATTAAGATTAATAAAATTATTATGCCTCAAATTAAAAGATTTAAAAATATTTATTTCCAAAACTCTCACATAAAATACATTATTTCCTATACCACTAATTAATTTAAATTTCACCTTAAAAATGTCATAATTCTTAAATTATTTAAAACAAATACTTTCTTAACTAAAAATAAAAATTTAACTTTCAAATCTTTAACACCTTAATCGTCTTCAATCCTCTGTCCTCGGCCAATCACCGATATTCATCTGAAAATCTTTAAAATATGCAATCGAGCAAAATTACACTAATAATCATTTAGTCACTCAAAATATATAACTCATGCTTCCAAAATCATTTAATTAAAATACTTTAACAATTTAATAATTTTCATGCATATGGTCTACGTGGACTGATTTTCGGGCGTAACAATAAAAAATTAGACTTACTATAAAAAACAAGAATAAGCAATGCTCGAAAAATTGATGTCTTCCTCCATCCAGTCCGCCGACCTTCGCCACCGGAAACACTAATACCGACGGGGAGGAAAGAAGGCGACGAAGATACGAGCATGAATGGCTAAGAATAAGAGGAATCCTCAAGATCTATACTGTAACTTTATAAGTTTTGGTAGTACGGAAATTCTCCACATTTCCTAAAGAATTTGTTCTTGTGGATTAAACAGGAAGAGATCTTTGGACCAAAATTAGAAAGTCAGTAATAAATTTAATTTGGTTTTGTTCCAAATAAGTCCATTTTCAGTTTGTTTAAATAAGCAAGTTTGAAAACATAAGTTATAATTCATATGTAACAAAGTCATAAGTTTGAAATGTAATATAATGTTCGAAATTTGAAATATAATTATAACAAATATTTTTTTTAATTAAAAAATAATATCTGCATCTCAAATATATAGATTTGTTAATTTAAGAAAACCATTAGAAACATAAATTTTTATTTTTTTAAAAAAAAATTCATATTTATCTTTACTTATCAAGACTTATTTAACATGTATATTAGTAAAAAAATGTTATAAATGTATAAAATTAACTATATATTTAGGATAATCGGAAAAAAAAATGAAGTTTAAATAATGGAAATTGAGTGGGTATAATAGATGTGAGGGGATCTTAGCATATAGTATATTATAAAAGTAATTTTCTCAATTTAATCACATTGGACTTGTGGGCAAATTCGGTAGTGGGGTAAATTTTCCTCTTGGCCTTGGCTTGTATTCGAGTCAAATTTAGACAACGCATGGCCGTCCTAGGCGCTGATGCAAATTACGAAGTCAATGGTAAAATACTAACGACCTCCAACCATTTCAACATAATCAAGCGGTTGAGGTCGAGGTCGAGGTCGAGTCGAGGTCGGAGTCGAGGTTTAAAGTAGTAGGGAACGCGGAAAAGTTGGAGAGTTGCTTAGAGGAAGTTAGGCCGAGACAAGAGTCCGAGCTAGGACTGAGCCAGAGTCTGGAGCCGCTAGCCCGAACTCCCAAGCTAGTCTCTTGCGGAGAGTGATCCGAAGAGTTAGAGATATCTTAGTGTTTGGAAGAGAAGGATCTAGGAGGATTTGGAGGATTGCTACTGGATTTGATATTAAATTTTCTCCTACATACAATTTGTATAACTAGATAAGAATATAAAAGCCCAGATGAGGAAATATTCAAAATTCAAACGGGAAATTGGTGACTTATCATCGAAAAAATCACGTTGAAAAACTGCTCAGACGTTTCATTCAAGAGTATTTGGTCCGTTTGTGCATGAGTTTGACAGGAAAAGAGCTCTGTCCTCGGCCACCACTTACGGAGGAAATTCTTTTTGAGAAAGTTACATGTCTACCTCAACCTTCTTGATGCAGCTACTGGTATAATTTCCTTTTTTTGTCCCATCACACTTTTATAATTCAAAATATCAAAAGCGGATCATGAAACATGTGAACTTAGGTCGACAGTCTCAAGAAAATACAGAAGTAATGGACATAAATTTCCAAATCTAGCTAGTCCTCGACATACGAACTATATATATTTATTCAAGGATAAATCCCATGTCCGAACCAGAACATTACAGAAAAAAAAAAAAGCGAAGTACATAGAATAATTCCGATGCCTCTGAGAAGGACAAATTAAAGATTTAAGCCAAGAAAATTGAAACGATTTCATACGATGGCATAAAGCTCCGGCTTGAAGGAAAACCACTTGAATCCACAGCTCCATTTCTCCGGCAAGGAAGGGCATTTAGGCAGCCAATGCCAAGTCCCCCTACTCACCTTGAAATACAACATCTCAGGCCAAGTATAGCAACACAAACAAATCAAACCTTGGTGCCAAAAACAGTACACATGCTCATAATTGTGATAGCAGACTGACACAAACTTTCTACAAACCATTTCGGGCAAGGTTTCGACCTCCACCCAATAATCTACCCTTTGATCTTCGTCTTTCCGCAACTCCCATATCTTTATACTCCTCGAAATCCCACTTGTCCCGACCCCTGCTATCAGGTATAGCTTTTGGTATCCATCGCTCGCAACTCGAACGAAAGTTAGGTCCCGTGGCAGCACGGCCGTTGATGCCTCCCATCTCCCACTCTCCAAATGAAAGTACACAACATGGAAAGGCTCGAGGGTGGTGAAAAACAGGCATCCGTTATAAAACACGCCCTTCTGATGGCAACTCTCGCTTAAAATCTGAGTCGATCCCTCGAAACGTCTCCAAGAACAGACGGTAGAGCTGTAAACTAAGGCTTGATTCGATGATCCTGCAGAGGATAACACGAAGAGCTTAAAGCCATTATCTGTGGAAACAAGAGTGAGGGATTCATAGTCAAACAGGCAGATAGGGAAGTTCACACGGCGTAAGGACTTGGCCAAGAGATTATACACTACGAAACAAGATGATCTTGGGATGGAAAAACAAAGGAGGCCATTGGAGGATGAGAGGAGATTCGAAGAAAGTGGAGATGACAGAACACGGGGCAAAGAGAGTGACACCTCGCACCAAAAATTACTTCCAATATTGAAAAGAGAGCATTTTTGAACTGATTGAGGGTGCGAAAGGAGGATGAAAGAAGAGAAAGACGAAGAAGAGAGGGAGTGTTTGGATACGAAGTGAGGAGTAAATAAAAGGGAATTGAAGTGTTTGCAGGTTGATCTTAGATCCAGTAACGTTTTCAATGGCAAGAATGAAAGAATTATCTCGAGGAGATGATTCGGTAGCCGGCTCCATATTCTTGGATCCATTCGAGGATCTGTAATCATACCTCTGTGTTCAAGATCGGTGAAACTTCAACCAGAAAATTCATATCCAAGGTTTTTAACATGGGATTCTTCTCCAGGATGGATTTGAGAATTTTGATAATACAACTTAGATTTTTCGGAGAACACATCACAGTTTGAACGCATTTTTCAGTTTTGTGATGATCAAAGCTGCTGCGGTGGAAGAAACTAGGTGGAGCTACTTGTTTATTTCCCCAATAAATTAATCTACAAGTTGGACGGATTATTCTATGACAACTTTGACTTAGAAGTTGGAAGGCGAAAGAAAAAAAAACAGTGAAGATAACAAACAAAGGTTGGATCAATTTGGTTCGTCGAGTGACTTTGAATTCAAGGGATTTATTTTTTAACATGCCAGAAATGATACTATTCAAAACAAACGCAAGAAGGGAATATAAATATGAAAGAAGTAAATAATATAATGAATTTGAGGCATGAATATGAAATCAAGAAGTAAATAATATAATAAATTTGGGTAGGTTCCATGCTACATGCGGGGCTCTGCTCCACATGGTTTGGATGGACAAGATTCACACACATATGCGATTTTAAAAAAATTAATGGACTCCATGTATGTGTGGCTAAATTTGAGCCCTTGATTCTATCATGAGGATAGTGCCCCTACATATAGGATGTAATCAACCATAAATTTGAGGCATGAATATGAAATCAAGAAGTAAATAATATAATGAATTTGAGGTGTGAATATGAAATAAAAATCTTTCGAACCACTATTGATCACACTCTCAAGTCCCAAACGCTAGGTAGATTTTTTTTAAGGAAAAAAAAAGAGAGCAAGAATTTGAAGCAAACTTTTAAAATTTACGATAGATAAAAAATGTTTGCAGAAAATGAGATAATTAATTAAAAGTGTGGAAGGCATTTAGAAAGTGAGGGAAAAAAAAGAGCAAGAATTTGAAGCAGACTTTTCAAATCTGTAACAGTTCAAAAATGTTTCTAGAAATTAAAAGCTAAAAAGTGGGGAAGGCTTTTAATTATTTAAAGTCTTGTTTAAAAAATAATTTTCTTGCTTCTACTTTGAATCAATTAAGGAATTGAATTTTTATTAAATAATGGTAAGAATAAGACTAAAATAATAAATTATTATATATCATTATTATATATTAAGCAAAATCATCTTGGATTGTCACTTAGTATATTAACGATCTAAATAGACTTGGCATTTATATTAGAACCCAGCTAAACATCTAATTTTTTTAACAAAAAATATTTTGATATAAAAATAAATATATAAATTGATACATAAGTTATTATAAATGACTCAATTAGTCAATTGATACATGATTAAAATAAAATTTAATTTTACCTTTAATCTAAATTTATTTTAAGTCTAATTACTCTCATTAAATTCAGTTAGATACACATTTTATTTTCAAAATTATTTTATTGATTGAAAATTATATATTATATTATGATTAAAATAAAATTATATTATGAATTAATAACATAATTATAAATTAATATAAATATATATCAATTGATAAATTATATACTCGAGTTTAATATAATTTTATAATATTTATATATATGATATTTTTTTTTCCTTTCTATATTATAATATTTTAGTTATATATTAATAAAATTACAACTCAAGTAAATTTTCCAATCAAACTAAGTACGTAGAGCAACTAAAAAATAAGTGCGGAAACAACTCAATATAAAAAATAAATAATAAACTCAGATAAGATCATATCAGATAATAATGGACTGAAAGTAAATAGAGACGAACGTTTGTTTATGGAAGTTCGAAGACAAAACTTATACGTCTCTCTTTCTCTTTTCAAAATCATTTCATAAAAGATTTGATCGGTATATCTCGTGTACAAACTTATTTTAGCTCAGTTCAACAACGCTATTGAGCTGAAACTCTTAGAAACAACTTTTATGATATTTACAATGATTCTCATAGTATGATATAGCTCGTGTAAAAAAATACAAGTGAGAATAAAATTGTGTACTGAATGATCTTTAAAGTCTAATAGAGTATGCATATCATCTTGAAATTAGATTTTAAATACACTGATTATTTGGAGAATATTTAATGATATGTAAGATTCGAAGTAGCTGTTTGTAAAAATTTATGATGCATTCCTCTTTTGTAGATGATGATCCAACATTCATAGATATGGACAATACTCACATTCATACTGGATGCCCGACACTCTTGCAGAGAATGTCACATTTCCTTGTTGTTAGGGAAGGAAATTTCCTCTGAACCTGAGAGAGAATCCGATATTGACTCGAATGGAGAGGATTTTTTACTCGATTAAATAAATAGTTAATCGGATATGATTATAAAGGCGGATCTTAAATAATCATACCCGGCCCGACCTGACCCGACCCAAATACCATATTAAATATATATATATATATATATATATATATATATATATATAAATATATATATATATATATATATATATATATATATATATATAATTTTTCAGCTATTGTGTTAATTCTAATATGCTTTTATTGAATGTTGTTAGTTAGATGGAATGAAGAAAATTATTAGCATAGCGTTGATACCATTTTTGATGGATAATGATGTTATGATACATTATTTCTGTAGAACCTGTAATTTAGAATACGTATAAGTCATGCATAATTCTAGTATTTAAATTAAAATGATTTTATTGTATGAGTATTTAAATGTTTTTCCTTAATTTAATTATTTTCCGTAGCAGTTTCAATTTGTATCATTTCAGTTAATTCAGTGAGGCCAGACTGGAGTTGGAGTTTAGAGATAAAATTTAAGATTTAGAAATCATTTCCAGAATTTATTTTTAGCTAGCAAGTAAGTTAATTTAATGTAAAAAAGAGGTTTGAGGATTTATTTAAGTAACTTGAGGTGAGTAGAAAATAAATTCATTTAAGTTCTTTAATTAAGGGATTAGTTCACAAAATTATTTAATAAGATAGGTAAGGCTTTTAAGGGTTATAAATTTAGTAACTAAACAATATTTCCCTTCACATTTATTTCATATTTTCGGCCACCCTTAGTTGCTAGATCATTCTTGGCCAACTCAACACCTTTGACCCTTTCTTTGTTATTTAATAAGTAGGATAATCCTTTTATTTATGGAGTACCATTTAAGTAATGTTAGAACATTATCCTAGTCTAGATTAGCATGAGGAATCGGCCACCTCACCCCTAAGCCCTCCAAAAGAAATCATTTGATATCAAGTAATTCAAAATTCAAAAAGGTGGAGACTTGGTCTTGATTTTTTTCCCTATATTTTGCATCTATTCTCCTCACTCTCTTAACCACCATTCCCCTTCCTTAGTCTCGAAATTTAGAGTAACTTTGGAGAGAAAAATCGTGGCTAGCACTAGAGAAAACTAGACAGAAAAATTGAGTAGAAGGAAGGAAGGAAGATCACTCCACCTCCTCCGCGTCGGATCGTCTCATTCTTTCGTTTTTCTTTCGAACGAAACCAGGCATGTGTATATTTTCCCTGACTCTTCAATCAACTCATAATATGATTTTTAAACATTACATGATCATGATTTGATGGCCAAAAAAACCTAAATTTTTGACAGCACCATTATTGAAAATTCTGCACAGATTTTTGTTCCACCTTGTGCTTCACGGTTGTTCATGGTTTAGTGATTGCAGGGATTGGCTCACGCCCAGGCTTTCCAGGCTACATCTAGGATTGATATAGAGTGTATTAAGAAGGTATTTGACCATTGGTTAAAGCCTCTTTTCCCCCCAGCAACTCGAATGGCAGCAACACTTCCCTTAGTGTCATATTGAGTTTCGAATTTGCAGCTTGCTGTCAAGTGGGATGAATCTGATCTTGGCTGCCCCAGGGGCCATAGCCATGGTTAGAACATCTCCTTACGATGTCTAAGACGTGACCAAGTCGGCCTTTAAAGGCTTGGTCCATGGTTGCATCGGTTTTCAAATCAAAGAACAAAAAACAGCCCCTTCGCCCCTTTGAATTCTGCATGTGTCCCTCGGTTTTGGATGGTTTGGGATGGACCTCGTTTGGCATTTGGCCCTTAGCCCTGGTTCACCTTATATCCCTTGATGTATAGATCGTGCCATGGTCAACCAAATGGCCACCGGAAAGGTCCATGACAGCAAACGAAGCGAAACTCCCCAAGCGCGCAGATTACGTTCTCGGCTAGGAGTGTGGTCGTGTTTCTGGTGTGGTTCGGATTGTGGCTGGCGTAAGGCCCTTAGCCATGGTTCGAATCATTCCTTGGGATGTTGGTAAGAGTCTCTGTGTAATGCCCTAGATTTCATATTATGTTAAGTGAAGATTATTGAATTTGAACTAATGTGATTATATCTGGGCCATTACGAGACCAAATCGAACCAAGCATATGAATTACACAACTTGGGGACAGAGAGTCTGGCGCCCAAGCGGTAGTTTTTGACCGCCCGAGCGCCAGTGTTCAATAGAAGTATGTTCGGGCAGAAGATGTGGCGCCCGGACGGTAGTTTTTGACCGCCCGAGCGCCAAGGTGTAACACGCCGAGTACTTCGACAGAGAATGCCGCGCTCGAGCGGTAGTTTAGCACCGCCTGAGCGCCAACCAGAATTAAGGAAAAGCTAACACGTTGCTTGGACATGCAACGTGTGAATATATATATGTATACAAATCTTCAAATTCAGAAAGAAAGAAAGAAAGAAAGAAGAACGAGAAATCCTCCGAAAATCCTTACGCCTTTATATTTCGATCCGTCCGTCCGATTTTGAATCTGACTGCAGTACTGTGTTCCTATCGACGCATGCTTCAACTGGACGTAAGTTTTGGTAAGTTTTGATATGTCTTGAAATTATGCTATGTCCAGAATCATATACGATTCATATATAGTGTTCTTGACATAGTAGACATCATAGAATCAAAGTCAGATTGAGAAACAGATTGATTATGGAATTGTTATGAATTTCAGAGTTAAATTGACTGAGATGTGATGTCAGATTTGTACAGTGGTTGATTATAAGTTATTGGAATTGGTATAGACTGATATGGTATCACTGGTATCGTAGGATTGTACTATTGTACTGTCAGAATTTGATAAAACAGAGATGTCGTGATGTGATTAGAATATTGATACAGATATTGATATTATCGTTGCCAGATAGAACAGTGACAGACTTTGAGTCAAGACTTCGATTGTATCAGAGCGACAGCAAGAAATGTATAAATAAATGTTGATTCGGGATTGCACAACTCGAGTTAGGTTGACTTGAGTTTCCCAAAATCACATACTTTTATTTTATTGCATTGATATTTGCAGATTATCAGATTGATATGTTTAGTCTATTGAATTATAGCAGAGCTAGAGTTTGAGTCTAAGGCAGATCAGCCTAGCTAGGGCAGAACCGCCGAGTCTTTGCCAGAACCGCGAAGACTCTAGACTTACGGTGTATCGATGAGCTTAGATGTAGATCGACGTCTATTGTAGACATTCGATACAGCATACCAAAGTCTAAATTAGATCGGGATCCCTAGGTTAGAAATAAGATAAGATAAGATAACAAGTCATTGACTTAAATACAGATTCGTATTTGTTCATGTAGTCAGATTGGATACATGTTTTAATAATTGTTTATGCTTTTATATATGTTTTATATGATTTCATTAATACATTGTTTATACTGGGATATTTATATCTCACCGGAGTTATCCGACTGTTGTCTTGTCTGTATGTGTGCATGGAAACATGTGGGACAGGTTCAGGGTCACAGAGGTGAAGAAAGATCGAGATTAGAGTGGTGATTCCGGACTTGGATATAGATAGGTTTTATTACTTGATTGTAGTAGTTGAACCTAGTTTTGAACTAGATGCATGTTATACAGGATTTGTATTATTATACTGGTTTGTATAATAGAATGATTCCATTACCTTCCGCATTTTAAAAAAAAATTAGACCCTGTTTATTCTAATTGATTAAATTAGTCCCAATGACGATTAAGAAGATGATTAGCGTCCGGGTCCCCACACTCTGGTCGGTGGTTCAAGCCCCAATGGCCGGTAGTCTCGAAAACGACACAAGAAAAGCAAATGTGCAGCTGCTGTAATTTTGACAGCAAGCGTGCTGTTGTTCTCGGGCGTCGTTTGAGTTCTTGGTTGGCTTTTAGCCTATGGCCTTGGACTGGACGGTGCCTCATCGAGTTAGGAAGGTCATGTTTTTGGTTGTTCGTGATTCGGATCATTTTTCGGGTCGTACGAGAATTTACGGTGCGATGTGCCAAATTGACTCTCGAAAGAGTGTTTCATGTTTTGGCCTCCATTCACCTAGATTTCGGCCCTCACCATTTTAGGAGCATTAATTCATCATTTTAAGCGTATTTTAATCATGACTATATTATGTTTCAGTTTTGGCTCAGGTTGGTTCGGAGGCATGATTAAATACGAAGTTGTTCGGTGTAATTATCACATTTTCGAATGTTACTGCATAGTTTGGTCCCATAAATCTATTGCTTATTTTTCATGGCATATTTAGGTTGCAGCGAGCCTGGGAGCGATCCAATCCAAGCAGTAAATTATTACAGGATATTTAATTGTGCCATTTAATTATATTACGTGCATAAAAATATAAAATGTTCATTTTTGAGATTATGCGATATTGTTTGTGGCCATTTCACTATCATGGGATTATTGCTAAATCCGGTCACCAGTTACCGGTCCGGTCGCCAGTTACCGGTCAGTTCAGTTTGTACCACCCAGTATACTGTGGCATAGTCTGATCAGACGTTCATTATTTTACCCGGTCGCTAGTTACCGGTCATGGGAGCATTTTATTATCCGGTCGCCAGTTACCGGTCAGTTTCAGTGCAGAGGCCACTTGCGTAGACCATAATCTCAACAAAAAATTTATTACAGGCTATTTCAGTACAGGGCTCCAAGGAGCAAACATTTTCACTATGACTTTCAGTTCAGTTATGCACGTATTATAATCGCTCATGATATGTTATTTTCACATTGTGCCTCATGACATGATATTTTTACTCCCATGAAATTTTTACTATATTTACTCGTTATTTACGATATATGCATGTTGAGTCTTTAGACTCACTAGACTTGATTGTTGTAGGTACTGATGATGTCGGGGCCGAGGGCGGGAACCAGTGAGCTAGCTTGGGTCGGCAGTAGTGGAATCCGATGACCTCATTTTAGCATTTACCATTTTTATGCTCAAACAATTTATCCGTTGTTGGATTACTCTGAAATTGTTCTTTTGCAAACAAATAATTTCTTCCGCTGCTATTTTTAACATTTAAACTTTATTTAACGGTCTATTTTTATGAATGAGGCATTTTACTTACTTTACAAAGAAAATTGTTAATTTTTCCGCAAATATTCAAACACGAATTTTCGGGCCGTTATAATTTCTAATATTTTATTATTTTTTCTATAATGTTTAATTTGCTAATTTTTATATCTTGCCCCTTATTGTTCTAAAATTAGCTTACATCCGACCTATTGTCATCTTCCCTAATATAGTACTGGACAATTAAATTTCTTTGGACACTAGCTGATTAAGGCAACCAACAAATATTTTATTTTATTGTGTATCCTTGCTGAAAAGATAAATGACCGTTACACTCAGAAAATTTCTCCAGATAAGTTGACGTTCAGCTCAGATTAGTTCGACATAGTTCAGATTAGTATAATTATGTTGTAAGCTCATCGGATTAGTTCTTAAGTATAAGTGAAGTTCAGTTGGTAGTTCTTAAATTCCTTGAGTGATCTACATTTATTAATACAATTAAGTCTAATCGGTTTAGTTCATAATCACCAAACTTAACAATTTAACTATTTTTTATTATGTCAATACTAGGCAGAAAAGCTAGTATTTGAAGGAAAATTAAATTTTATGGATGAACTGAAATAGAATAAATAATAAAAAATGACAATTTCAGAAGTAAAAAAAAAATTATCTCCTGGAAGGTTGATGTGTCATGGGAGGAGTGGCTTGGTCTGCATCCATTGTTTGAACTGCTATGACCATCACCTGAACTACCATGACCACCACTTCCATGTGTTTTCTTGTGTTGAGTGTTAGAGTAGATGTCCTGTAAGCCAAAAGTTGGCTAGAGAATTTATTGACTCAAGTGTAATATATAATATTTATTTTAATATAATTTAACTTTTTATGGTTTCATTTTTCTTTATCTGTATATCCATGCAATCAACATAGATAAAGTTCTTGATTATACTTTAATACAAATGAATCATAATTCGATCCTGAAACTCATTTTTAAACATTGTGTATTCTAAATTCATTCATAGTTGATTCAGTCGTCTAAAAATAAGGATATAGGCTGCTTGAGGTTGAGACTAGCATATGTGATGTTGTGTACCGTGTTTCGTGGTAAGGGCATATATATGTCCAATCATGCAGATGGATAATCATATGATGATTGTACCGAACATCTCTCCTTTGGACTTTACAAATTGTTATCATTCATCGATAGAAAAATTTTGTGGTTGTGACTGTACATAATTAGTACTTATGACCCGAGACAATACTGAGGCTCTGCATACCAAGTTTGTGCTTTCACTCGTTTACCGACTCCGTGAGGGTCACGAGGTGGTGAGGTTGGGTGCAATTGCGACATATGTAGGAGCCGAAGCATTATAGTTGGGAATTCACCGCTCACCTACGAGTGTAGATATCCTATGTGATTTAACGAAATAATAGTGCATGAAATCTCTGGCCAGAGTATGAGATGTACATTAAGGAAGGAGTTCCCTAGTTGTGCATGTGATGGCACTGTGAATATTTCATGATCGTATCACATAGCTATTAAATCTAATATGCAATCCTCGATGAACCAATGATTGCAGATTCGATCGAGATATATGAGATGAATGGATCATACTGTACGTTAATCATAACCGACTTGTTTTTGCAAACTCTATCAGTGATATCTAGGGAATCATGGGGCGATGCTAGTAGACGCTCTTACCATAATTCGATGAGTTTAGTCAGAAAAATGATTTCCGACATTCTCATGACCAAATGTTGGGGCATGAAATGGGGCAAATTGAGATAAGCTCGAATAAAGAAAAATATCCTGAATCACAAAGATTTGTTAACTCAGGGCTAGCTGTATCCCTGAACCATTGAGGGTCACACAAGTACTTGATCATTTTGTTTCTGTTGAAAGAATAAATTCAAGGAGTTGAATTTATATAAAATTATGATATAGTAAATTCAAGGAGTTGAATTTATGATAATTAAATATTGAGATAATAAATTCAAGAATTTATGAGATAGTAAATTCAAGAAATTGAATTTATGATATTTAAAATTTGGAGAGAATAAATTCAAAGAGTTGAATTTAATTCATTAAACTCAAAAATTGAGTTTATTAAATATTAAATTAAATCTAGTGGGAAGTATGTTTAATGGGCTTGTAGGAGTATAAGTCCAACATACTAAATAATTAAAGTTCTTAATAAACTTTTATTAATTAATTAAAGTAGTTGGATTATTCCAATTAATTAATCAAGCGCATTAATGTTGATTAAGATGCCTAAACCTATATTTATGGAAATCAGGTAATGCATTAATAATAAAAAGGGCAACGAGGCACAAACCCTAGCCTCCATAACAATCCAACTTTAAAAAAAAAAAAAATACCGTCCCTTCTCCTCCAAAAATTCGAACACCCCTAAAGAGAGTTTAGGGTTTGAGCCGCCTCTCGAGTTTTTGATAATGAAAATTTCTTCTAAATATTCTATGCTATTTAGATGAAGAACTAATCTTCTAGTTGTGGACCAGATTGGGAGATTGAAGAAAGAAAACTTGAAGAACGTAAGTAAGATTTACAACAAGAGATACTTCGCTTATACCGGCGTAGTTGGAGCCAACTGAAAATTCATTAAAGGTATATCACTAAACATCCTATGTATTTTTATTCAATTTAAACCATACGAGTGTCCAAATATTATGATTGTTAAAATAAAATAAAAAATTTTAAACTTATGTTGCGATTTGGACCTTGGGTGCGATTTTCTGATTTTACAGTCTCGGATAAAATTGATATTTTGTGAAAATTGTTCAGTTTTTCCTTAAAATAAAATTTTGCTAAATTTTAATTTTCATGTAAGGTAAATAATTAGAATGTGATTTTAATTATTTATGTTAAAAATATATTTTTACAAGAAATCTATTACTATTTAATAAATTGGAAATTAAATAAAAGGTGCCTATTTAATTTATTAAATTCTTTAATAATTTTGATGGTTAGTAATAAAATTCGTATATGCATGTTTAATTAGTTGATGTTAATATATGATATTAAATACATGGAGGATGATCGAGAGTCTTGACCAATGTGATAACTCTATGTTAGGATATTTTGCTGTTTTAAATTCATTTTGTTAATATTTGATATTATTAAAGTGGGTCTAGGTTATGGTCTTTTCCCACTCCATGAGATGTATATCTTATGTGTCATGACTATTTAAATGTAATTATTAGTAATAGCGAGAGATCAAGACTGGAAGATGGTGGGCCTGATGCACAGGATAAAGACATTTAAAATATTGGAAGCTCTTGTAATAAATTACATTTGCATCCCTTCATTCACCTATGTTTTGGACTGGAATCCATGTCTGGTTCACATGGATCTAGTAGTATTGATGATCGATCATCCTTATTTATTGTTGAATTTCATATTATGATATATGTGATATATAGTAGTATGCATGTAGGTATATTATTAAATAATATAGTTACATGAATCTGACAAACATATAAACATGGCACACGTTTTTAACTTAAAATGATGATGCAATTTTAAAATTAAATCCCTCATTTAATCAAAATTTATATCAAACTGCAAAAGTAAAAATTAAAAGAGTTTAATTTATTTTTCCCTTCCATCAACCGTGATTGCATGTTGAACGCTACCCGCGGACAGTGTCTGAATCATATTATTGGGGAGGCCTAGACGCCAGAAAGCTGTGACTTCCACCGGAGTGGAACTCCCATGAATTCGGCTTATATTATTGGGGGAACTCATGGCGACCGTCAACTACAATTCAATATTGATGGGTCGGTTTGACACGTGAAAATAAACAGCGTCATATTATTGGGTCTTTATTAAACGTGAGGCGAAACACGCGGAGGTTGCATAAGGATGCAATTGGATTCTACATTTTAGAAATTATAATTGGCTGATATTATTCGAAGTTATTATTGGCTAATTGGACTATATGTGCACTAAGGAAATATGATTTCTCTTTTTGCATCATAGGGTGGTGGAAATGTCAAAATAGTGGGAGAGAAATTTATAGAATAAAAACCCATATTTTATATCTTATAATTATTTTAAAATAATCAGTAACCATTATCTATTTTCATTTTCAGTATATTTACGATGACTACTCGTAACCCGCTTTCAATCATTCTCGATCAAAACAAGTTGACTGAACCTAACTATAATGACTGGTTTCAAAATTTAAAGATTGTTTTGAACTCGGAAAAGACTGCGTATGTGCTTAGTTAAAAAGCCACCGAAGGAAGCACCTTCGAATGTCAGTCAGACTGAGTTGTTATTGTATTTCTAACATATTTATTCATGTGTGAAGTTGCAAACACAAGAAGAAAACTGAAACTTAATTTAGCCAAACTGAATTTTTGGCGAGCTTCGGTTTTTTGATGATGACAATCCGCTAAATTTGACTGATCATAAAACTTAATTTGGAACAAGTCATATTTCAAGTCGGGCAAATTCATATGTTATCAAGGTCTAAATGATCGCTGAATTACCGCATTGATTGCACGACAACAACAATCGGTTGGATATGAGCAGTTGCGATATTTTGATCATATCTCTTAACTCGATTATTGGAATGAAATAATTCAGTATGTGTTGTAACTGAACTGAACCAGCACTTTGAACATAAAATTATTTATGCATAATCCCATCATTATTATATCAGTCCGAATTAATAACGAGGGTCAATATATGCGGAGTGTAGCCCAAAAGCTACCACATCTAGAATATTAATGAATAATCTAGATAGCTCACGCAATCTCATTGGCTAAGCCAAAAATCTTTAATTGTCAATTCCAATAAATTATATATAATAATATTATCTACGTTCCAATTATATAGTCTACATTTTTTTATATATAATATACCCCTATTTAATGTGATTGTATTCCATTTTCCTTTTCCAATATCATTAAATAAAGGTTTGTTATTAAATTTACAAATATAATTTGTTTTCTGAAAAACAAAGTTAACGATATAATCAGGATATACTGAGTAATAAAATATCTTCGTAGCGATGTTAATGTAATTATTATTGCTTTAATCACACGTCGGGCTTAGTTAGATTCGATGTACGACAAGAACTTCCGAGGTTAAGAAAAAATCTAAATTATTGGCTCCGATATTGAGATTATCTAACGTTTTAATCTTTTTCTTTGGAGTAGGTATCTTGTGAGACGGTCTCACGAATCTTTATCTATAAGATGAATCAACCTTACTGATATTCACAATACAAAGTAAAACTCTTGACATAAAAAGTAATACTTTTCACGGATGACCCAAATAAGAGGCCTGTCTCACAAAATACGATCCGTGATACCGTCTCACACAAATTTTTGTCTTTTCTTTGTTAAATTTCTGCATCTGTGTTCAGATATTAAATCTTCATTTGTTAAAGGACAAAACAATATGTTCGATTATATTTTTAATAAAATTATGAGAAAAATCATATGTTTTTGGAATTAGTGTTTTTTATACTCCAATTTTTGTTAAATACACTCCATCTGAAAAATTTTTGTAATACAAATTAACAATGTTACCCTTTTAACCAGTATGATATCTCTGGAAATCCGACCCGAACCGACCCGACTCGGTCCACATGCGAGCCCCCTTTATAAATATGATGGGCTAGATAATGATGTTGTCCAGCCCGAAAGGTCCGGTATCGTACTAAGAAGTTGAATTCCTCTATACTCGATAAAAGCCATCGGAACGGAAGAGTTCGAGCAGCCGAACTCAGGGGTTGGTTATCTGCTCGAGCTCGGCCTAGTATGACAGTGAACAAGCTTTTGTCAGTACCAAACTCTGAATTAAATCTTCTGTGATAAGGAAAGAGTCCCAAGGAAATCTGGATACAACATTTGAATTTATAAATTGGCACAGATAAGGTGTGATCAACACAAATATGGTATTTGAGAGAACTTACTTTACCAAAATCTTTTCCATATGAAAGACTTGTCTTGGTGGTAAAGTTGTTGACATTGATACAAGATATCTAGTCTCAACTCTATAAATATCAAGTAGTCTCTATAATTTAAGACATTAACTCATTGTTTACACAAAATATTAATATTATATTCGTACAATTAGTTTTACACTTAAGCAGCAGAGATAAAATACCGGAAACACTCACGTTGTCTTCTAACGTTTGTTCGTCTGCATAGGATTCAGTTCGGCCATTTTCCGATGATGAGATTATGCTCGGATCTCTCGATATCGACCAACTACCAGGAATAATTTCTCCTCACCAGACCGAACCCAAAGTATGTGGAATTCTTGGTATCATCACGATCTTAATAAATTCCTCAATGGTCTCGGTTTCTGAAATAAGTTATCTAAAATTGGAACTACTCAAAATATTATAGTACTTGTCAATAATTTTAAACATAGAGCAGTGTAAAAAACACATTTTAAATCGATTAAAATAATTTTTTATTATTATGTTATATTTCCAATTTTTGGAAACAAATAATATTTCATTTTTATTTTTTATATCCATTCCATATTTATCTCTATTGTAACTTAAAAAATAGTAGAGTATTTTTTGGAATTATGAAAAGTTAAATATACAACAATAGTTATACATGTTAACGTGAAAACGTTTAAAAATATTTTTAAGAAAAAATAATCAGTATTTAGCAAAATAAGTCTCGAAATTCGACTTATCTCGAGGGTATTGTTTTGTCTCGAGCATATGGCAAAAATTTGTGTGAGACGATCTCACGGGTCGTATTTTGTGAGACGGATCTCTTATTTTGGTCATTCATGAAAAATTATTACTTTTTATGCTAAGAGTATTATTTTTTATTGTGAATATCGGTAGGATTGACCCGTCTCACAGATAAAAATTCGTGAGACCGTCTCTCAAGAGACCTACTCCAAACATAAACCTCATAAGTTCATTTTGTAGATTCTAATTTTCAATCCATCTTCTAATACATACATATACACACACTCACTCACACACACACACACACACACACACACACACACATATATATATATATATATAACGTTTGAATTTTTTTTCGAACCGAGCTTGCACACAAATTATTTTTTTATATTTGTTAACTGCTCATAAACTTTAATATTTTATTAATATAATATAATTATAAATTAAATTAAAAAATTTCAAACTTTTATTTTCAAATAAATCACGGACATGTTCATATATTTCGAAACGAAGTTGACCGGATAAAAAAAATTAAAATTTCCAAGCTTAATCGAATTCGAGAATATATATCCAATTTAAGTTTTAAAATTTCAGTTCTCACAATTCAGTTACTTTATATTTCCCTTCCTTCATCTTATCAAAACTAACATTGATCATATTTAGATTTAACAAATGATCCTAAAATTAAACACCAATTAAGCAATCATAAAAATAGTAAGATAACAATTTCATAAATATAAAAATATTAATAGAGCGTTATTGTTTAAAATATAATGTAGCATTTGGCGGAAATTTTATTTTAAAAAGCGAAAAGGCGTAGAATGTTGTTTTAAAATGTTCATCTGTATTTTATAAATAAATAATAATAATAATAATAATAATAAAAACTTTGTTTCTACCATATTTAAAAATAAAATAGATTTTACTTACAAAAAACAAGAAAAAGAAAAAGGAAAACTTTACAAAATAATTGTTTGAAGAAACTACTTCTCATAGCCAAAGATTTCTGTATCATTACTCAGGCAAGCGTTTCATTCTAATTATACAAATCTATAAGACAAACTTCAAACTTCTTGTAAAAAAGGCGAGGCTACAATGTACAAGGAGAAAACAAAGACCAATAGATAAATAAACCTTAGTCACTCCAGTTATCCTGATCAGCTGCTGTATTTTGCCCTTTCCTCCATTCATCCTGCACCAAAATAAGGTTGGGATCGCTCGGCGTAGCACCAGAAAATCAAACATTCAAATTTAGAAAACCTACCATTTCATCAGAAATGAATTTTGATGGTGACCAGACGAGGATCTGTCTGTCGTTACCGCCAGTGTACAACTCCTACAAACAAGGGACCAAATTATTAATTTCTTTTTCAGTGACTCAATGAGAATTTATCCAGGGAAAAAATGATACAGCCAACATTTGTGGGGGTGCGTAGCCTTTTTTTTTTGGGGGTGGGTGTTAGGGAGAGGAGGAGGGAGGGAGACAAACATGATCCTGTGCGTTGTACCAACAGCAGTTGACATTTTCATAATGGCCACGGAAAGTCCCCTTTGTTTGACCAGACCACATATCGAATACCTAAAAAATTGATAGCATATATCACACAACAAATCACATATTTGAAAAAGTGATACTGTCACAGTAGAATGTAAGAAGAGGATGTATACTTTAACAGTGGTCATGCATGGAATATAAGCGAGGGTTGAATCATGAGATACAGCCATCTGTATAGCTTTCGTGCTTTGTAAACGTTTAGTTTCAAAGTTTACAAGTGTATTACATCCAGATTCTATATCCCATAACTTCAGCCGTGAATCAGAACCTGAGAGTCAAAGATGTAATAAAGAATTAACATCCATGATAATACAATTAGTTATAAAAATTTGGCACATTGCTCTGTATATCCAAAATGAAACTTCAATGACTGATAAGACCCAAAAATCTAAGCCAGTCCAAATTAACAAGGAAAGAAAGTAGCAACAGAGCATTACCCTCAGCCTAAGGTCGCGCTACTTTTTGCATATCAAAATTTCTCAGAAAGCAATGTATTGGAGTAGACCTCATAAAAACGGACTTTTAAAATACAATCTAACTAAAAATAAATCAAGGTTCCTAATGGCCACATCACATGTTGAGAAAATAACATAACAGATCATACCACGGAAGTTAGCATAATATTCTCTATTCTTTAAGTTTTAATGTAATATGGAACTGAGAAGTCTTTCTAGCCCCTATGCAAAAATATTTTGAAAAATTGAAGTGAAGGTTGCAAATAAAATAATGAATCATAGAAAAAAACAGTAGAAGGGAGAATACATGATAGACTTTTCTTCAATTTGTAGTAAATTCAACCTGCACTAAGAAGATACATGCCATCGTCGGTCCCCTTTATTCCAGTCACAACACCATAATGGCCAGTGGCACGATCATAATTCGATAGCATTCCAGGATGTAATCGCTGTTTTGTGGTTTTTACATGACTTGAAATCCTCCCAGTTGAATAGGACTTCAAAGCATTTCCATTGGGTACTTTCCTCTGAGGTGCTCGGACTTTTGCATTCGAAAGTTGTCCTGCCGATGAAGATTTCTACCAAAGAGCAAAAAAATCAAGGTAAATATAATTTCACTTTACAAGACACATCACATCTGTGGGTGCAAAAAGAGTATAGTGGGTGTAAAGCTTTCGACGAGACAGTATTTTGATACGTACGACAGCACAGAAAGTCAGGAACCAGGAAAAGATTTGGAGAAGTTCTGTTTCATTCTAATATGAAATTCTCTAACTTGATGATCATAGTCAAGCAAAACACTATCCTATATGTGAAATTTCACTAATTTCCTTTACCATGAACACATTTCAGTTAAAATAGACACTTATGTGGCACTTCCAAGCAAACTAAATTTCAAGGTGTCTTAATTAAAACAATAGCATAAGTATAGAAACATGCAAAGGATAACAATATCAACCATCTTATTCTTCAGGCTAAATTATGTATCTTAAAACACATATATCAATTGTTTTTGTCTTGGTACTAGAAAATAAGGAACCTTATTAGTTGTTGTGCGTGATAGAAGAGGCGGGCGTCTTCCAAGCTGAGAATGGGATTGATCTAAAATATGAAAGCATCCAGCACGCCTAATGTCCCAAAAACGTATAGCACCATCACATCCTCCGGTTACCAAAACCCACTCACTAGAAGTAGACCACTCCAATGACATTACACCATCTATCATAACAAACAAATATAACGAATAAAGATCCATCACATCATATCAAAAGCGTGAATTTCCTACAAGATCTAACACCGAATTGGTATTGTCAACAAAATAAACTACTTTCTATTCACTACAAAATTGAAGGAAGAGCAAGGAATATTTAGTTGGTGGCAGAAACAAAGAAAGTTTAACACAATTAGCATTATTATGTTTAGTAATTTAATTATGAAGACAAGGTAACTTGAGACCGAAAACATTAGCTTCTTATAGGGGTGAACGAAAAGGCACTATACTCATAAAGTCAGATTGTTGAATGAAGGTGTATATACAAACTTGAGACAGTTTAAGGAAATAGGTAGCAGTGTAAGAACAGAAGCAAAAATAAATATAAAAATAGGTACCGTCTATTATATGGAACAATTTGTCCAGTCTACAATTTTCCTATACTTAGAAATAAGGCTGATTTGTTCTACAGTTTCTTTTATACATCAAAATTGATAGTTCATCCCTTTGGAAAGATGTTGTCTTGATTTACTAGAAATATTCAAATTTCTTTTCTGAATTAACAAGTAGATAACTCAAAACTTCAGCTAAAAAAAAGAAGAACGAACTGTTATCAATAGAAGCATACATCGAATGATAAATCATATTGCTGCTGCCCCATGTCAACTTTGCTGATTTCTAACCTACTCCAAATTAATTATACTAGTGCATATACCATATTCAGAGGCAGAATAGAAATTAGTTCTCATCTAAATGTATAGTTATGAAGGACAAGTTTTTGGTTCTTAGTTCGCTAATGCTATTATGTGTTTACCTTCTCTTGGTATTCATGCTGAAGTAGTCTAATCATGTCAAGTACGAATTTTCGATTACCAAAATGCGAAAGCAGCCCAGGAAATTCAGGATTGAGAAAAATATCCTTTAAAATCAGTTGTAAGATCTCAGTCAGCAATTGATTAGCCCTAATAACACTCTACCAGCTAGTTTTTTGTTTCTAACAGGAAAAAACTTTAGTGTCAAATGCTTGTTGTTTAGGTAAAAGCTATAGTTGTTGGTAACACGCAACTCAAATATAAAGCAGCTCAAACACAATGTATCAACCGCTCTATGACGGAAACAGTTGCTGCTTCCTAACTATCCCCCTTCCAATAACTGCAACAACTTGCAACTATATGAGAATCACATGTGCACAAACAACATCCATACTTTCCTGTCAAACTCTAAAGTGAGTGCCAAGAAGGTTAATGTTAGACAAGGTGATGTAGAACTATTTACATACCACGATGACCTGATAATGTGTGGGCAAATGCACCGGAGGCTATATCACATAAACGAACTTGGACATCCTCGGTTCCAGCAGCAATTAACATGTGAGCTCTTGCTTGTGGAGACATAGCAATTTTATAAACCTTTCCAGGCATTTTAAAATTCTGTACAACCTGTATTAGAAATATTAAGTAATGCGAGATGGTAGAAGGATTCAAAATTTTATCCAAAGATACAAAAGAAACAAGACTTGCTTGTGTGGAATTTGTATCCCAGACATTAACATGATGATCATAAGAACCAGTTGCGAACAATCCTGTGTCAATTGGATACCAAATGGCTGAGCCGCTGAGGATATGGCATATTTATGTCCATTCTCATGCTGTTTGTTAATGACAAATACTGACTTGTGCTTTGCAATCAGGCCACCCCCCTCATAATTTGTTGCACGTTGAATATCATAGATAGCAACAGTTGCATCTGCTGCACCAGCCAGTAAATATCTACCCTCCGTCAAATCAACCTGATCTTGAATTGCAACAGGGCCACATTTTTTAAGGAAAAACATAGCATTACACCAAATCACAAAGATATTTTTGCTCAAAGAGGAAACGTCCATGCAGCATAAGTTTAATCACACTAGCTCAAGAAATAATACAAGTGAGAAATAATGTAACTCTTAACTTACCATCATGAACCACCCTATCAAATTTTTTAATCTAGCAATTTATAAAAAGAAAAAAAAAAACAAACGTGATACTCCACTGAAACAAACGCAAGATTTTTGGAGCAAAAGACATAGGATGTTTGTTTCCATTAACTTCAGTTAAGAGTTAAAAAAAAAAATTAAAAATGATTCGCCGTTTCAATCATAGTAATCTCACAGCCTTAAAATTTTAATGGCCCTCAAAGATGCAGGAAAACCCAATGATATGGCCAAAAAAGTTCAGCATATAGCTCAGTTTTAGCGGGGCATAAATCATAAAGAACCAATGCCCCGAAAATACAAAATCAATAGCAGCAGCAACTTTTGACATCATTATCATATTTTTTTCAAGTGAAAACCAGATGAAACTACAAAACCTTAAAAAAATCACAACATAATCACCAACAGTTCTTCAAGTAAGTATCAAATCGAAGAAATAATTAAAAAAAAAAAACAAAAAACAAAAAACTAAAGTGAGCAGTGAGAAAGGACCTGAAGAGAATCGATGGAGCCACGGTGAGAAGATACGATTTCCTTGTAATTGGAGAGTTGAGTGGAAGAAAGACGAGCTCTGGCAATACGATTAACGAATGAATTAGGGCGAAGGTTACCGAATTCTCTGTCTCTAGTCTCCTTCCACATCTTACTCGCATCTTCGATCTGCTTCTCCCCGCCACTTGAACAATTTCAGCTACCAACTGATCGAATCAGGCAAGAAACTGAATCAAAAATTACACAAATACTAATTTTTTGTTTAATTTACGAACAGTTTGTTCACCATCTCCATTAAGCTCAGAAATTGCTGGTAAAGTCAGGCTGTACTTATATTTTATTATTATTAATAATAATAATAATAATAATAATAATAATAATAATAATAAACAAATACGTGGTTGGCGTTTGTCTTCGGTTCTCAAATACAAATAAAATATTTCAAATTTTATTATCTTTACAAAAAAAAAAAAAAAAAAAAAAAAAAAAGAAACCTCTCTTAGAATTTTACATTTGGGACCGCCCTAGGCCCAAGCCTCAATTTTCTGTTATTAATATCCGAGGCCATTTTACATTTTGCAATTTTGATTATCATTTTTTTAAAGTTTTTATAATTTTAATGATTTTTCACGATGAGTGTTATTGTTAGATCTGGCCACGGGCTGGGATGGAGCCGGGCCGAGAAAATCCTGACTTTAACTGTAACTGTTAGCTCTAATTGTGAACCCGACGATCTGGGTTCGGCTTTGGGTCCGGTCTGGATTAACAGCCAGGTTCGGGCCAACCTATATATATATGGTCGGATTTTACCGCCCTAGTGCGAGCTCCTCGGTGTTGCATATTCAGTTCTTCAAAATGGTGTGTTGGAGCGGGTAAAACATATCGCCCTTGCACGCCCTTCACGCAAATATTCTTTATTTGCTTGAGGGCCCTCTTCGCAACTTAGCCAATAATTTCTTTCTTTTTGATCAAGTCCACCTATAAATCAAACGAAACATGTGAGAGACGAACAATATGCATAAATTATGAATAAAAATGATAAAATGCATATTCGATATCATAAACTAATGCAATAATAGATTAAAATAACACAATTAAAACATGTAAAAAAGACACTTATCAATTGCACTTATTAAAACTCTATCAAATATTATTTCATTATCCCAATAAAAAATATTACATTTTCTCAATAAAAATTCTATTACATTTCAACTTTTAACTTCTGATATAAAATCTATTATATTTCATTATGATCAATCACATTCACTCGCATTTCCTCCCGTCGTTTTTTCTGATGCTCCCTAGCTAGTTTCGTCTTGGTATTCTTCTTCACTTTTAACATGGTGTGTTTGGTCAGCGGCTTTTAACCAATTATTGAGCAAACATCGAGCTTTCAAATTTTCTAATATTAAGCTAGAATATCTATCGTCTAATGTACTTCCTCCTACTAAAACATTGAACCACTGCAACCGTTGAAATTGAGCAAGCTACAATTTCTTTTTCATTATAGACAAAATTGAATATATTTGTCTTTTTTTGCCGCCACTATCGCAATATGTTGAAAGTTTTCTTATCTTCATCGCTAAAATGAAAAGTAGTGCTAAAATAATTCTCAAGTTCCTGGCCGGAACTTGAGGATCTTCGTGGATATTTCCTTTTCCTTTAATAAATATTGTTATTTAGTAATTTTAGAAGTAATATTGTTAATGATAATGAATTATGATTCATGTGGAACAATTTGTTCATCATATTTGTTGTTATATTCATTATAAATATCATATAATGAGTTTTAATTTTTTTTAAATCAATGAAATATTAAGAACTGTTTCCGTAGTATGGTGTAAAGAATCATAATATGATATTAACATTTTTGTAAATAATACAATTTAGTATATGATCTAAAACAAAAGCATATAAAAATATTTCAGGAATTTATAAAAAATATTTTTCTCATTTCGCTTTCATTACATAAATACATTGAACTAAACATCATCACTAGATTAATATGTTCACTAAAAATATATGTGATGTTACAACAATGTGTTAAAACTAAATGAGAATTAGAATAATAAAGACCAGATAATTGGTCTCTAGCATCATTAAAAACTTTTAAAACTTCACAAATACTAGTGTATATTTTCTATTGATTCGAAAATAAATGAATATCACGAGCTTAAACATGTCGCTGAAAATTATAAATAATAAATCTTTATATTCAAAATACGATAATAATAATTTATATTGTTGAATTCCAACGAGTTAGAACGTCTCGTGCAAACCATTTTGGTCTCATAAAATTTATTTTGCAAAAAATTTGTCAAATTGTTTCATAACTTGAGGATGTGTCCATAGATAATGAATTGGGTTCCTTATTGGTTGAATATGGGATGATAACTTTTTTAGTTCATTTTTAACACACAATTTAAAATATGACATGTGCATCTAATATGAAAAATCTATCACATAGTAATGATTTACATATTTCAATAAGTCACTAATACAAGAAGTATTTTCACTAGCATTATCAAAAGAAATTGAAAAAACTTGAGAATTTAGAACATATATTCTAAAATAAAAAAAATATAAATTGAGAAATATTTTATTTCGTGTGTGTTCATTAAAACATATATATACATGCAATATATTTTGAATGTTTCAAAACTATCAATCCAATAACATATAATACCTATATATGAACAACTTTGCCAATGAACGATCCAAATATCCGAACACAAAGAAATTTTATGTAACGGTCCAGATTTGACGACTGTCCTCACTGTACCAAGACGAGTCTTTCCAGTGTGCTTATGTCCTCACTCACACGCACCCTAGGAAACTTCCCAGGAGGTCACCCATCCCAAAATTGCCCCAAGTCAAGCACGCTTTACTTTGGAGTTCTTATGTGATGAGCTACCGAAAAAAAGATGCACCTTCGTGATATGAGTAGTACCAATCAAATCTTTTAAGCCCTCTTCAACTGTACAGTCTATTACATTGAACAGTCTCGGAATCCCTCTCATTTTCGTGTGGGTCGGTTCATTCATGTTCCCTCCACCTAGAAGCCTGTCAAGAGCCGCTCATTGTCCGTGCAACTGATGACACTGGCGATCACGCCCCGTCCTCGTCGGCCCCGAGCCTCACATGCCCACCAGCTTCCGCTTGGTTCGTCCCCGAACCACACCGTATTAAGAGAGGTCGGCTCTAATACCACTTCTAACGCCCCAGATTTGACGACTGTCCTCACTGTACCAAGACGAGTCTTTCCATCCTGCTTATGTTCTCACTCACACGCACCCTAGGAAACTTCTTAGGAGGTCACCTATCCCAAAATTGCCCCAAGTCAAGCACGCTTAACTTTGGAGTTCTTATGTGATGAGCTACCTAAAAGAAGATGCACCTTCGTGATATGAGTAGTATCAATCAAATCTTTTAAGGCCTCTTCAACTATACAGTCCATTACATTGAACAGTCTCGGGATCCCTCTCATTCCCATGTGGGTCGGTTCATTTATGTTCCCTCCACCTAGAAGCTTGCTAGGAGCCGCTCATTGTCTGTGCAACTGATGGCACCGGCGATCACCCCCCGCCCTCTTCGGCCCCGGGCCTCACACTTTATTATTTAAACTAACAAATTCTTTTAATTTATTTTTTTGTGCAACGACTAATTTTTTAATTGCGCATTTGAGTGTATTTCGTTAGATATGTCTAATTTAAGGTTTGCAATGTAGAAGCCAATTTTCAAAAGATAGTTTACTATTAAAACTAAAAGAAAGTTATTCAACCACACAAGATTTAGCCGTTTTTTCTCTAAATTTAGCTTCAAAAAATTAAAAAATTGAGAATCATTACCCGATTGTGAAGAGACTGTAAGAATTTGAGTTTGAGAACGATCACTACCAATTTCCACATGATGATTTTTCTCGGCGTGCCACTTTAAAGTTCCAAAAGCGCATTCTTGTTGAAATTTTTAAGTTTTCGAACAATATTTGCATTTGGCTTGGATATCACCGGAGGAAAGCGTCACATTTTTGAAATGTTTGGTGAAGATATCGGATTGTTTGTACTTTCTTGACTTTGATGATGATGTGTTTGATGAACCTCTTGTTTTCGTTCTTGATGTTCCTCATCAAAAAAATCAAGATCATAGATAACGACATTGAATGAAGGAAATGGGGATGCTCGAACTCGATAACTTTATAATCAAGAAAGAATTGTGAATTAGAGATTGAGAGAAAATTGTGTGAAAAATATGAGAAAAACCGGAAATTTATTTTGCAACGGTCAACTCACCAATTTTGGTCCGATTTGAACCAGCAAGTATTGTCCGACCCGTCGGGTCAGACCCGTCCAACTAGGCAGGTCACGAGTTTTTAGCCATAAATTGTAACCGGGCCGACTTAGGGTAGTTTCGGCCACGATTCTGGGTCAAACCCGTTAATCCGGTTAATCGACCCATTGACCACGGGCTAGTTCCGGTTCAGGCTCGGGTCAGACCTGACTTTGGCCAGGTCTAGCTGATATGATCATGAGAAAAAGAATAGATTTTTAAAAAAATGATAAACAAAACTGAAATTTAATCATATATAGAATCAAAATAGCAAATATAGAACCAAAAATGCATTCAACGAAAAAAAATTATATTGTTATCTCTAGTAAAATTAGTTATGTTTGAAATCAATTTAACTTGTTCGGACGATTAAACTTCCATATTATATCATATTGTGTTTGGATCTAAGTCGTTTCAAATCAGTTTAACTTGTTCAGACAATTAAAATTACGTGAATTTCAAATTCATTTTTAGTTAATTTAGTCATATTTACTAATTCTTGTGATTAATTTCAAATTCACCTGAATTTAAAGTGAGATCGCTTCACCCATGAAATGCAACATCAGATAATCTTATTGTAACTCTTTTCATCAATGGAATCATAGATGATGGAACTTGCGATCTGTCTCAAATTAGGATAATACATGTCTCGACGTGCGACAACAAGAATATAATATTTCGTAGCAGAGTTAACTACATTATTTATAACAAATGTATATACGATTGTCTATATATATATATATATATATATATATATATATATATTAACAAACCAAATTAAATTACATTTCAAATTTCAAATCTAAAAATTAAATTCCCTTATGGGAATTATAAACCTAGCTAATACAAGTCGGAATTAAAAACCAAATACAAATTAAAATTTACATATGAATTCTGAAATTTGACACATGTTCCAAAAATTTTGCTTCGTTTGAAATCGTTTATTAATAATTTAAAACTAATGTTTTTTAGTCTATAAATACATATATAAATTTGCATGATATATCACACAACAGCCATATTACAAATACTCTGCCAAATTTCAAGACCATGCTCAAATTCATTTTGTAGCCAATAAGTCTTTCATCATACCCTAATGGTCCCTTTATTCAGTTATGTTCGTGAAGTGGAACCTTCAACCTGGCAGTGGGCTTTCAAACTACAGCTAAATCGTTGTTACGATCTTCCTCCATATGGAAACAGTGGACCTACTTTCCAATGCATCTTTCATGATCAGGAGGTACAAATTTTCTTATATTTGATATTGAAATCCTCTAAAAAAAATTCTTATATCTAATTTCAAGTTCACCCGAAATTTTAAAGTGAGATCGCTTCACCCATGAAATGCAACAACAGATAATCTTATTGTAACTCTTTTCATCAATGGAATCATAGATGATGGAACTTGCTATCTGTCTCAAATTAAGATAATCCATGTCTCGACGTACGACAACAAGAATTTAATATTTCTTAGGAGAGTTAACTACATTATTTATAACAAATATATATACGATTATATATATATATGTATATATAAAAGCAGAGTTGTCTGCTATTTTAAGTAATTTCCCATCTAAATAGACATTCTAAAAAAAGAAATAATCGAGAATGTTATTATAATAAATGATGAAAGATATTTAATTCCTTATTAAACTGTATATTAATGTATGTGTATGTATAATACTTGAAAATTGAATCTCTTCTAGGAATAACAAACCAAATTAAATTACATTACAAATTTCAAATCCAAAAATTAAATTCCCTTCTGGGAATTATAAACCTAGCTAATACAAGTCGGAATAAAAAACCAAATACAAAAATTTACATATGAATTCTGAAATTTGACACATGTTCCAAAAATTTTGCTTCGTTTGAAATCGTTTTAAAACTAATGCTTTTTTAATCTATAAATACATATATAAATTTGCATGATATATTATCATCACACACAACAGCCAGATTACAAATACTCTGCCAAATTCCAAGAACGTGCTCAAATTCATTTTGTAGCCAATATGTCTTTGATACCCTAATGGTCCATTTATTCAATTATGTTCATGAAGTGTAACCTTCAACCTGGCAGTGGGCTTCCAAATTACGACTAATTCGTTGTTACGATCTTCCTCAATATGGAAACAGTGGACCTACTTTCGAATGCATCTTCCATGATCAGGAGGTACAAATTTTCTTATATTTGATATTTGTTTATATTTGATATTGAAATCCTCTAAAAAATATTCATATATTTAATTTCAAATTCACCCGTTTAAAGTGAGATCGTTTCACCCATGAAATGCAACATCAGATAATCTTATTGTAACTCTTTTCATCAATGGAATCATAGATGATGGAACTTGCTATCTGTCTCAAATTAAGATAATCCATGTCTCGACGTGCGACAACAAGAATATAATATTTCGTAGGAGAGTTAACTACATTATTTATAACAAATATATATACGATTATCTATATATATAAAAACAGAGTTATCTGCTATTTTAAGTAATTTATCATCTAAATAGACATTCTAAAAAAGGAAATAATCGAGAAATGTTATTATAATAAATGATTAAAGATATTTAATTCATTATTAAAACTATATATTAATGTATGTGTATGTATAATACTTGAAAATTGAATCTCTTCTAGGAATAACAAACAAAATTAAATTACTTTCAAATTTCAAATCCAAAAATTAAATTCCCTTATGGGAATTATAAACCTAATACAAGTCGGAATTAAAAACCAAATAAAATTAAAATTTACATCTGAATTCTGAAATTTGACACATGTTCCAAAAATTTTGCTTCGTTTGAAGCCATTTTTTTTAATTTAAAACTAATGTTTTTTTAATCTATAAATACATATATAAATTTGCATGATATATTATCATCACACACAACAGCCAGATTACAAATACGCTGCCAAATTCCAAAACCGTGCTCAAATTCATTTTGTAGCCAATAAGTCTTTCATACCCTAATGGCCCCTTTATTCGGTTATGTTCGTGAAGTGGAACCTTCAACCTGGCAGTGGACGTTCAAACTACGACTGATTCATTGTTACGATCTTCCTCCATATGGAAACAGTGGACCTATTTTCGAATTCATCTTTCATGATCAGGAGATAACAAATTTTCTTATATTTGATATTGAAATCCTCAAAACAATTAAATATAATATATAGATTCTCTCCATTTTGTTAGGGTTCGTGCATTCATGCAACAATAAAAGAAGGCCTCATATAGAAAATGAAACCAATTCTGAAAGAAGATCATCTTTTTGCAATTAAAAACATAATTGTTCCAGATAATCGTCCGAAATACAAGACAACAACACATAAATACAAAATCATGTTTATGAATAAAACTAATGTCTGCGAGATTTTTGATGATACTTTTTCATCAAGTATATTTGAATTCAAAAGCTTTAGAGATTTGAAGAAAGCAAATGTCATTGATGAGAATGAACTTTTTGATAAGCTGATTTTTTTTATTTATTTACTTAGGGATCTATCAGGTTTTTTTTATTATTTTTATGTTTACTTCTAATTTTTATTTATTTATTTCTAGATGTCATTGGTGTTGTTTGGGGTATTCAAAATATGAGGGAAAGCAAGAAGAAAACAATGAAAATGGCTTTGTAGAGGCAAGTGTTGAACACTTTCTCCTTAAGAAGAATTTGCCCTCACAATGTGCTAGAGTTTGTGGCAATCTTCTCCCAAGATACAACTACAACACTTGAATAATGAGCACACAAATATTCAAGTTCTTTCACAAAGAAATGGATGAACTCTCTCTTGAAGAAGAAAGGAAGAAGGAGAATATGCTTATGCTTGTATGTTAAAAGTGGTTTTGATTTTCAAATAATCATGCATTTAATGTTTTCCATGTAAGAGACATGATCTTTCAATCATAGGGGTGTCCCTTGGCACTTGTAACTGACCACAAGCATCAAACAATGCCAAAAAAATGAAAAAATGTCAGAAAAATTTCGAAGGGACGCGTCCGTGCGCACGCTGCCGAGCAGCGCTCGGCAGCACTCGGCAGCGCCTGCCACTGTCTCGGCAGGCGCGCGCGCGGCTGCGCGCATGCCCGCGCGGCCGCGCGCATGGCACTGTTCACCGAGCCTCTCTTTTTTTTTTCTTTCTTTTCCGTCCCTTACACGTTCCGACTACTCGATTTATGTTTTTTCAACATATGATGAACTCTTTCGAGTTTTATTCAGAACAATCGAACTTAATATTCGTTCATTAAGCTTCGTTTTTCTTTTCGAATTTTTCCAAATCAAACACATTGATTTACTTGCTTAATTTTCATTCATTAAGCATCAAAATTCCAACAATCCCCCACATGAATGAAATTAATGCATGAATGCTCGTGATGCATAAGAGAGGGTTTATACGAAAAATTATCTCATCAGGAGAGGTGGCTTTTGGCTTTGAACCTTCCCTAGTGGAATACAATCGGATTTACTAGGCCACGAAGTGAACGTGATGTCTTGAACTTCTTGGCGGTTCATGTAAAACCAGACAACTGTACCCACAAGACAACCTTTCTTCCATTTCCATTTTGTTTTATCGGTTGTGTCCGTTTTGGCCATGGAACACATCTTGGCTTCATACGTGTTTCATCGAGGCGGCCCGTCCTCACACGTACATAGGTGATCTCCTTGTAAAATGGTATCCTACTTACCCCGCTTTTGCAAGCAACGGAATCATTAAAAGTACAATACTTAACGTCACTACCTTTGTAGGCAACTTCACTCATCGTCTTAGGAATGAGGAGTGATTCCACAAGTTTTCATAATTTAGTTGTCCCATTGAACCAAGATCTTGGGATCTCCAATCTACAAGGTTGGGTTGCCACTATGAAAACTTTATTTGGTAGGTTTTAAACCCATTCCTTTTGACAGACAGTACATTTGATCTCTATTTAATGCTTTTGTAAGCGGATCCGCTAAGTTATCCTTTGATTTAATATAATCAACAGATATAACTCCATTAGAGATCAACTGTCGCACAGTATTATGTCTTCGACGAATGTGTCGAGACTTGCCATTATACATACTGTTTTGTGCCCTTGCAATTGCCGACTGACTGTCGCAATGTATCATGATTGCTGGCACTGAACTTGTCCAACATGGAATGTCCTCTAGAAAGTTGCGCAGCCACTCAGCTTCTTCTGCAGCTTTATCTAGCGCTATGAACTCTGATTCCATAGTAGATCTTGCAATGCAAGTTTGTTTCGTTGACCTCCGAGAGACTGCTCCTCCACCAATGCTAAATACATAGCCACTAGTGGATTTGGAGTCATTGGTGTCAGAAATCCAATTTGCATCACAGTATCCTTCAAGTACTGCAGGATATCTTGTGTAACTGAGTCCATATTCTGAGGTGTGCTTTAAATATCTAAACACCCTTGTCAACGCCTTCCAATGTGCATTACTAGGATTACTTGTATACCGACTTAACTTGTTAACCGCACAAGCGATGTCAGGTCTAGTACAGTTAGTGATGTACATAAGGCTTCCAATAATTTTGGAGTATTCCAATTGGAAAACTGGTTCTCCACTATTCTTCGCCAAATGAACATTCACGTCTAAAGGCGTTTTTACTGGGGTAGAGTCATAAGTGTTAAACTTCTTTAACACTGTTTCTACATAATGAGACTGAGATAGGACTATTGCTTCTGGAGTTCTAAAGATTTTAATCCCTAGAATTACATCAGCAATACCCATATCTTTCATATCAAAATGTTTCGTCAACATTTTCTTTGTACCCTTAATCAACTCTTGGTTATTCCCCATTATTAGCATGTCATCCACATATAGACATATCATCACATAAGATTCTCGAGTGCCTTTAATGTAAACACATTTGTCACACTCATTAATCTTAAATCCATTTGACAATACCACTTTGTCAAATTTTTCGTGCCATTGCTTGGGCGCTTGTTTAAGTCCGTATAGAGACTTAATTAAGCGACAGACCTTTCTTTCTTGTCCTTTAACAACAAAGCCTTCAGGTTGATCCATATATATTTCTTCTTCAAGTTCACCATTTAAGAATGCCGTTTTGACATCCATTTGATGTATCTCAAGGTTATGCAAAGCTGCGATAGCAATGAGTACACGAATGGATGTTATTCTTGAAACTGGTGAATACGTGTCGAAGAAATCATGACCTTCTCTTTGTCTATATCCTTTGGCCACAAGCCTGGCTTTGTATTTTTCAATACTTCCATCAACTCTCTTTTTCTTTTTCAATATCCATTTGCATCCCAATGGCTTGGTACCTGGTGGAAGATCCACTAGTTCCCAAGTATGGTTTTGCAAAATGGAATCCATTTATGAGTTGATGGATTCTTTCCAATAAGGAGCGTCGGGGCTAGCCAGAGCATCTTGTATGTTCTTTGGTTCATTCTCCAACATAAAAGTATGGAAGTCTGGACCAAAAGACTTTGAGATCCTAGCCCTTTTGCTTCTTCTTGGCTCTTGCTCCTTTGAAGAGCTTTCCAATGGTATAGCATTTTCATTTAGAGTTGGATCATGTGTAGGTACTTGACCTTCATTTTCCGTCTCAAGTTTTCGCTTGCTAGAACCATTTTCTTTCCTTTCTTTACAAGTAAATATATTTTCAAAAAATACTGCATTTCTTGATTCAATTGTCATGCTCGTATTCATTTCTGCATTTTCAGATTTGTGCACTATAAACCTATAGGCACTACTATTATGTGCATATCCGATGAATATGCAGTCGACCGTCTTTGGTCCAATCCGCTCTTGTTTAGGCTTTGGTATTTCAACCTTAGCTAGACACCCCCACACTTTAAGGTACTTGTAGGAAGGTTTGTGACCTTTCCACAATTCATAAGGTGACTTGTCATTTTTCTTGTGGGGTATCTTGTTCAGGATGTGATTAGCCGATAGTATTGCTTCCCCCCACAAGTTTTGGGTCAGTCCTGAACTTATTAACATAGCATTCATCATGTCTTTCAGAGTTCGATTCTTTCTTTTGGCAATTCCATTTGATTGTGGTGAATAAGGAGCAGTGGTCTCATGAATTATGCCCACAGATGTGCAGAATTCATCAAACGGTGCTCCGTATTCGCCCCCTCTATCGCTTCGAACTCTCTTTATTTGTTTGCCTAGTTAATTCTCAACTTCGGTCTTATAACATTTGAATGCTTCAAGAGCTTCATCTTTTGACCTCAAAAGATATACGTAACAGTACCTTGTATTATCATCAATGAATGTCACGTAGTATCTTTTTCCTCCTCTAGTTTGTACAAACTTTAAATCACCAAGATCGGTGTGTATTAGTTCTAGAGGAGTAGTACATCTTTCAATCGAGTGGTAAGGCGCTTTGGTCATTTTTGCTTCAACACATATCTCGCATTTGTGTGTTGGATCGACGTTGCGTTTAGGCAATAATTCAAGTTTCATTAAACGTTGCAAGGTATTAAAATTTACGTGTCCTAAACGAACATGCCATAAATGAGAACACTCAAGCAAGTAAATAGAACTTTTTCCTTTATTACTTTCAACAACATTTTGGCTTAAAGCCATTACATTCAACTTGAAAAGGTTCTCATCGAGATATCCTTTTCCAATAAAATGACCATTCTTTGTCAATATAACCTTGTTAGACTCAAATACTAGTCTAAACCCGTGTTTGACCAACAGAGACCCCGACACGAGGTTCTTTCTTATGTCCGGTACATGAAGTACATCAACAAGGGTTACTTGCAAACCCGATGTCATCTTCAGTACGACATTGCCGGTGCCCACCACCTCAGATGTAGCGGAGTTCCCCATGTAAAGTTTTCTCCCGGTCGATGGAGTGTATGTGGAGAACATCCCTTTGTTGGAGCATATGTGTCGAGTTGCTCCCGTATCAACCCACCACTCGTTGGGGTTTTCAACCAAGTTTGCTTCTAAAAGAACTGCAGACAAGTCAAGTTGAGAAAAATCAAATGGTACCGACCTTTCTTGAACTACGTTGGCTTGAGGATTTCCCTTCTTTGGCCTCCTACAATCCTTAGCCATGTGATTTGGTTTTCCGCAGTTATAGCCAGTGCCTTTGAACTTCTTCTTGTTTGGTGGTTGTTGGCCTTGTTGTGGTTGCTTTTCAAACTTTCTCTTCTTCCCTTTGAAACTTGTTTCAACAAGGTTCACCTTTGCTGCCATTCCACTTGCCTTGGCTTCGGTGCTCTTGCTGTCCTCTTCTATCCTCAATCTTACAATGAGATTCTCCAATCTCATATCCTTTCTTTTATTCTTCAAATAGTTCTTGAAATCCTTCCGCAATGGAGGGAATTTCTCGATCATAGCAGCAACTTGTAAAGATTCGCTTAAACTCATCCCTTCCGCATCAATCTCGTTTTCAGCAACGGTGGGAGGATCCTCCTTCAAGAACCTTGAGAAACTCAAGGTTGTGAGATAGAAAAGCATCTTTTGTTGCCATCTTTTGAAATCTGCACTAGAAAATTTTTCTGGTTTTTCTCCTTGTGCAATAGTTGGATGTGGTGTTGTAGATGATGATGCCATTGAGATTCTTCTTGCAAATAATCAAAAATCCGAAATTCTTCTTAAGATTGTTGTTTGGGGTATTCAAAATATGAGGGAAAGCAAGAAGAAAACAGTGAAAATGGCTTTGTAGAGGCAAGTGTTGAACACTTTCTCCTTAAGAAGAATTTGCCCTCACAATGTGCTAGAGTTTGTGGCAATCTTCTCCCAAGATACAACTACAACACTTGAATAATGAGCACTCAAATATTCAAGTTCTTTCACAAAGAAATGGATGAACTCTCTCTTGAAGAAGAAAGGAAGAAGGAGAATATGCTTATGCTTGTATGTTAAAAGTGGTTTTGATTTTCAAATAATCATGCATTTAATGTTTTCCATGTAAGAGACATGATCTTTCAATCATAGGGGTGTCCCTTGGCACTTGTAACTGACCACAAGCATCAAACAATGCCAAAGGAATGAAAAAATGTCAGAAAAATTTCGAAGGGACGCGTCCGTGCGCAAGCTGCCGAGCAGCGCTCGGCAGCGCTCGGCAGCGCCTGCCGAGAGCACTCGGCAGGCGCGCGCGGCTGCGCGCAGACACGCGCGGCCGCGCGCCTGCCACTGTCTCAGCAGGCGCGCGCGCGCGGCTGCGCGCATGCCCGCGTGGCCGTGCGCCTGCCACTTGCCTCGGCAGGCGCACGCGCGCGGCTGCGCGCATGCCCGCGTGGCCGCGCGCATGGCACTGTTCACCGAGCCTCTTTTTTTTTTTCTTTCTTTTCCGTCCCTTACACGTTCCGACTACTCGATTTATGTTCTTTCAACATATGATGAACTCTTTCGAGTTTTATTCAGAACAATCGAACTTAATATTCGTTCATTAAGCTTCGTTTTTCTTTTCGAATTTTTCCAAATCAAACACATTGATTTACTTGCTTAATTTTCATTCATTAAGCATCAAAATTCCAACAATTGGAAAAATAATACCAAGAGATTCACCTCAAAATAAAGAAATTAGTGGACGTGCTACAAAAACTTCTCGATTTGGCATTGAAGATTTAGAGTAACCACCATTTATCTTATTTTCATATTTTATGTGCAAACTAATTTTTGGCATTTCAAATTATATATTTATTGTTTGTGAGAAACAACAAATTACTATGTACTTTGTGGGGAAACTTTGTTGATGAAATCATGACATATTTGGGCACTGTCGGTGATGAACTGTTGTTGTGATTCTTCAAATGTGTCGTGGAAGACGATTTATGGGTGAAGTGCGAGTTCAAAGTACATTTTTTTACCAAAATGATAATAAATGGAAACTTAGCTGAATTTCTTGAATTTTGAAACGGGTATTTTAAATTTACTTCTTTTTGTTTATAATTTAATTTATCTTTTGTCATTATTGAATTCTTTTAACATTTCCATTTTGGGATGAATTCTGATTGCAAGACCCCAACAAATTCAATTAGCACCATTTCAATGAAATCTGCCCCAAATATCATGAAAGAACTTTCGAATGCGAAGGACATTTTCAGGACCATAGAACAAGTTTCGCAAAATAATGAGGTATATTTTTTATATTCTTTTTATTAATAAGAGTTTCACTCAAAATTTTTGTTCATTTCAGTATATACAATTGATACTTGCTTAAGTTATTTTTCTATTTCCAGATGGGGAGTTTTTGGGTTTATGCAAGAATTGTATCTGTTGAATTTTATGGAAGTTGGTGGTATTTGTCATGTAAAAAATGTCCCAAGAAGATGATTGTGGTGGGTGATAAATTTTACCGTGAAAAGTGCGACAAATTTGATACAACGGGAAATATGAGGTATGTTTTATGTACAAGGGACTCTGCTTCTTTATTCGATTTTTTTCTGATTTATTTACCTAAAATATCTATAAAAAAAATTTATAGTTTTAATATTCAAGTTAGAGTTGTAGACAGTACTGTAAATGCAATTTTCTTACTTTGGGATAGAGAGTCTATTCAAATTATTGGAAAAATTGCACTGGAATTGTGCAACAGATCTTTAGATCCTCTTTGAAAAAGGATGAATAATGCCTTAAAACATGTTTTAAAGCATTCCTATTTCGGATAAAATAAGTTTTTTAATATAACTATTTTGGATTTAAAGTTTTTTTTAAAAGATTCGAAAATTCTTATTTCGAAAATAATATAATCCTACGCAAAGAAGTCAAAATAATAAGAAAAAAACAAAAAAGACATTAAATCTTCACTCATAAATATTGATGGTAAATCTAACTATATTAGACCAAAAAGACATTAAATCTTTACTCATAAATATTGATGGTAAATCTAACTATATTAGACCCCATAAAGATTTTTTCTGAGGTAAAAAATTCGAGTATGCATCTGTTCACGCCATGAGTTTCGGCGTGAAGATTAAACACTCGAAAAAGATGAAAATAAATTAGATATAAAATTACATGTCCATCAACAGATCTATTATCTCGAAGTCCTGAACAAAAAAACTATGATTGAAATTTTCATATTCGAATGTGTAGGACCGAGTGCTTACCGCTTTACCAAAAGATATAGCTAGTGGTAATGGTGCAACTCAAATCTTTTAAACCACACATCAGCTCAAGCATCATGGTTCGATCGCTTTACCAAGCAAGAACATTTATTGCACCCAACAATCTCCTTCCCAATAATTACACTCCTTGCAATCAATGGGAATCGAACACATGACCTTGGCTCTGATACCAATTGTAGGACCAAGTGCTTACCGCTTTACCAAAAGCTATAGCTAGTGGTAATGATGTAACTCATATCTTTTAAAACCGCACATCAGCTCAAGAACCATGGTTCGATCGCTCTACCAAGCAAGGACAATTATTGCACCCAATAGAATATTAAAAATTCTCCAAATATATAGAGAAAAGCGAATATGAATGAAATATACATCCAAAAACAAAACAAAAAAAAATCAAAATGTAAACATTCTTCGTGAATCAAAAAAAACCGAAAAACATAAACACAAAAAATGATTTTCGATGCAAAACAAAAACTATATTAGACCCCGTAAAGATTTTTTCTGAGGTAAAAATTCGAGTATGCATCTGTACACGCCATGAATTTCGGCGTGAAGATTAACAATCGAAAAAGATGAAAAAACTATATCTAAAATTACATGTCCATCAATAGATTTATTATCTCAAAATCCTGAAAAAAAATAATTCATGACTAAATTTTCATATTCGAATGTTAAATATTCTCCAGATATATAGAGAAAGTGAATATGAAGTGAAATATACATCCAAAACAAAAACAAAAAATCAAAATGTTAACATTCTTCGTGAATAAAAAAACAAAAAACAAAACACAAAACCATGATTTTCGGTGCAAAACAAAAACTAAGAAGAAAGAACCAATAATATTTTGGTTTGAGAGAAAATATACAAAGAAATAATGGGATACCAAAAGTCACCATGGGATACCAAAAGTCACCCCTTTAGCCGTTTATTTTTGTGAATTGTGTGTGGACAAAATGAGTGCAAGTCTAGAAACATCCATGTGTATATGGGACTCAATTTAAGGGTTTACTTAGTTGGGTTGAGCTACTTCAATATTTATTTTTTTTGGGTTGTTATTATTTGTTGTCTTCAAAATTTGAGGAAAATAAATTGGCTATTTGAATACAATGACACTTATATATAGATATAATGTTATTATAATAAAAAAATTCGATGAACTGATTTTAAATTTTAATTTATCTTTAGGTCTAATATATTTAATACAATGATAGTATAAAATCATAATTTTCTCTTCAATTTATCAACTTTAATCTTATACAAAAAATTCACCAATTAATTTAGATAAATAAAAAATAATCATATGTCAAAAGAACTATAAACTAAAATAATATAAAGGAAAAATTGTTTAATTAATATATTTAGAATTAAATATATGTATGAAATTTAACATACCCAAAATGCTAATTTTGTTAATTAAATTAATTCAAGGCCAAAAATTGATTATGGTGTTGTATAGTAGGTTATTGTTAATAATTCCTATTAAATAAATTATATTAAATGCCAATTACTATTTTTGTTATGTTTGAATACATTTATCTTGTGACTTATCATTATCATTTTTTAGAATTAGTTTCATTATTTTTAAATATTTAAACAGAAAATATGGATTTGAGAGCCAGAGTATCTCAACAATTAGTTTACATGGTTCAGTCAAGATGATGATTCCAACATCAATATCTCCATTAAGTGATATTACAAATGGTATGATTTTTTTAATTCAATAAAATACTTTTTTTGATTTTTTTCTAATATATAAATTATTGTATATAATATTTATCATTTTTTGTGCAGTTAATCTAGCAAAACCGAATGGTCAGAAATGTTTCTTTTGAAATACCTAGCAGCTCAACTACAAATCTCTCAGAGATCATTAATCTAACAAATGGTGATGATTTTCCTATCTCTGATGTTAGGATTGTTCATAAATTGAGGTACGTTCGTCAATGCAGATATTTAATGTGAATTTTTTTAACATTATTATTAATGTTTATCTTTAATTAAAAAAATGTTAAATTATACGTAAAGATGTTCTAATAATTAAATATATTTTTTTTATTATTAAAATTTACATTTTCATTCTACGTATAATAATATTAGAATATTAAAATACATTTTTTAACATATTTATTGCATTATGTCAATAATATTTATTAATTTTTTTTTTTTTTTTTGCAGTTGAAGAATATGGTTCAATGGGAGGGAAGATAGATTCAAGTTTAAATCGAGGCGGCTCCCCTCCAATTTTTAAATTTCATGGTCAGAATTATCATTTAATCGGAAGCCTACTTCCATGTGAAGGTGCATTCTCGAAGTTTGCTCAGCTGTATATTTACGACACAGAAAAAAATTCATGATCGGATTTCTGCTGTTAGATATATCTTAAAATCTATTTATTATATTGCATATACCTTATTTTCTATTTTTTTTTTAGAAATTAATTTTTATTTAATCGAAATATTTTTTCAACAAAATAACGAAACAAATAATCTGCATTTAGAGATAGTTTCTGATTTGAAGGCAATGTTAGATGAAAACAATGTTTTGGTCAAATATTTTAGGATGACCAAAGAAAGAATGATGGTAGAAGGACGATCTGATGTGAAATTAAAGTTGATTGGTAGAAGAAATGGGGATGGAAGGAGCTATAATCTTCCATCTGCTTCTGAGGTTGCTGCATTAATTGTGGGAGATTTCGATGAGTCATTGGGCAACCAAGATATTTAAGTAGAAACTCAAACGGGGCAACTTACACGTATCAATGAGTTGAATCCCTGCGTATCTTTCTCTCCAATATCCTATAATTTTTCCATATGGTGAGGATGGTTATAGAGAAGATATTCCATTTTCAGAATCTAAGTCAAGTGTGGAGGAAGAAAAATGTGAGTCTAAGAGATTTTTTTGCTTATCGACATCATGATAGAGATTTTGAATCTTCGAGTATTTTGTTTTCAACAAGACTATTTCAACAATTCATTGTCGATGCATACACAATGGTTGAATCTGCAAGGTTGACATATATTCGGATGCATAAAAAACAATTGAGATGTGAAATGTACAAAGGTCTTCATGATGCGCTTTTGCATGGTGAAACAAATGCATCTACACAAGGAAGACGTATTATCTTGCCTTCTTATTTTACTGGAGGGGCAAGATATATGATTCAGAACTATCAAGATGTTATGGCTATATGTAAATGGGCCGGTTACCCAGATTTTTTAACATTTACATGTAATCCAAAATGGCCAAAAATTGTGAGATTTATCGAGCACGATGGTTTTTGGGCTGAAGACCGTCCAGATATTGTTTGCAGAATCTTTAAAATGAAGATGAATGCCTTAATTAAAGATCTCAGAAAGAATAAAATATTTGGAAATGTTAAAGTAGGTAAAAAATTATATATATCTATATATATATATATATATAATATTTATATATATCTATATCTTTTTTGTAATTATATATAAGGTACTACTATTTTGGATTTTACAAAATTAATATTTTTAGTAAATAATTAATTCTTAATATCATATTGTTAGTAATATACACGGTGGAATTCCAAAGCGAGGATTACTGCACGCCCACATTTTGCTTTTCCTCTGTAAAACAGACAATATCCAGCAGCAGAGGCAATAGATCATATCATTTCTGCTGAAATTCCTGATGAAAAAAGATCATGTTTATTATGGTGCATTACATGATCTAATGATGCACGGTCCATGCGGCGAAACAAGAAAGAACTCTCCTTGCATGTCTACCGGTCGTTGTACAAAGCATTTTCCTAAAATATTCGTTGAAGTGACATCAATTGACGATGGATACCCAAGTTATATACGCAAAGATAATGGGCGAGCAATTATCAAGAATGGTGTTAATCTTGATAATAGATTTGTTGTTTCCCATAATCGTTATTTGTTAATTCGGTATGGAGCCCATATGAATGTTGAATGGTGCAATCAATCTCGAGCTATCAAATATTTTTTAAAGTATATAAATAATGACATGATCGTGTAGCTACCTCATTTATAAGAGCTCGGATGATGAGTTTAGGGAAAAATGTTGATGAAGTTAATACGTACTATGACTGCAGATATATTTCACCGTGTGAGGCTGCGTGGAGAATTTTTGGATTTGATTTCAATAAGAAATCCACCTGTCGAGCGTCTGAGCTTTCATCTTCCGAACGAGCAAAATATTATTTTTTCAAATTCAGATGAAATCAGTACTGTTCTCGATAGACCTACTATTAACCACATCATGTATCTTGCTTGGATGGAAGCTAATAAGAAATATCCCGAGGCAAGAGAATTAACATATACTAAATTACCAATGAAGTTTGTTTGGAAGCAAGAAACACGAGAATTCGTTCCCAGAAAATAGAGATTTTCAATTGGATTTTTTTTTACGTTCCTCCTGGTTGTGGGGAAATGTACTATTTAAGATGTCTTCTCAATGTAAAATGTGACGCCACGTGCATGATGATATAACTTTGTTAACAGTGTTCAATACCGTTAATTTCGTGATGCTTGCTATGCATTAGGATTGTTGAATGATGACAAGGAGTATATCGACATCATTATTGAGGCACGTCATTGGGCTTCAGCACAATCTCT